>NC_045639.1:14654182-14955932 GCF_009829145.1 Chiroxiphia lanceolata
AGGAAACTCTCTGCTTTGCAAACAGTACCTGGTGGCAGAACAGGAGCAGGAGCTGAAAGAGGGAAAGAGCAGAGCAACTTTAACATCAGTAAGAAAATAGTGGCTTTTGAATGCAAGCCCTAAGGACCAAAGATCAAAGTACTGAGGTCCATTCCCTTGGCCAGATGATGTCCTGAAATAAAATAACAGCTCTGCCTACAGATGCTACAAGTTGAGCAACGTTACCATGCCAGTATTCTGTGTAAAGAACGATCATTCAAATGCAGGAGAACAGAGACAATTAAATAGCTGGAGATGGAGTATTCAGAGAGCACCAAGGAAGCAGAACAGCTAAAGATAATTAAATTACATAGAAATAAATTAGTTACCATAATGGTCAGATTAGGAAATAAAACACAGAAGCATAATCCTGCCAAATATTTGACTAGAGCAGCAGAATTGGAACTTAACTGAACTGACAAATGAGAGAAAGATTTATAGCTCTTGCCTAAATTTACAAATAACTATGAGTATTCAAATTTTACTGTCACATCTGAAAGCAATCACAACTCATCCTGCCTGGACCCTGTTAAAATCCTAAATTTCAGTCTTTTCTATAAAGTTTTGAGGCAATCTTAGTTGATGGCTTTGACTGAAATTGTTAGACCTGATGGATTTTGAGTCTGCTTTGCATCTCAGGCAAATTTACACTCAAAAGAAGTTAGTCTTGTGCATATGAGAAATAAAACCTTGCTTATCGCAAGGCCTGTGAACCAGAATGGTGACACTTGCATGGCTTCAGTAATGACAAACTCTTATTCACTGCATACCGTGGCTGTGACTTAATTTCACTACTTTGTGCCTGAAAACAAACTGTGAACAAAGGTAAACAGCAGAGAGATTATCTTCTCTTAGCGCTTTCTGAAACCAGTAGGATGAATTAGCTGCTGTAGTCTCATCTTCTGGCAGTCATTTGTCATGCCCCTTGCCTGGGGCTGTTTTTTGCTGTGTTCAGAAGGAATGGTTGTGTCTGTTGAAGGGTGGCTGGACTGTGAGTGCGACCAAAGCTGTTTTAGGGATGGCTGACACCCTCTGTGAATGTTGTACAATGCTGCTACCAGGGCTTGGACTGGCACCCAAAGGTAGTGGCTGTACCATCTTTGTTCCTGTAGCCATGCAGGTCACAGTGGTGAGGAGGGGTAGGATGCTTCCTTTTTGTGGAGTTGGAGGGATTCCTGTTTCCCCGGCACAGCCCCAGGCAGGGGATGAGGGCTGAGACTGCCCTGCTTTCTTTGGGGAGACAATAGGCTATGGTCATCCCAGGTTTTGCTTAGCCTGAGCCCTGCTCGAGACTGTCCCCTAGGGACTGGGTGTCTCTGGGAAAGCTCCCATTATGTGGTCCCTAGAGGACCATTGTCATCTCCAGTCTTTCATAGGTAGCAGTGCTGAATTGGTTGCCAAATAATCTTGGAGGAGGCTGAATTATCAGGGTGACAGAGGGAGGGGATAGATACATAGATAGATGGAGTCCTGAGAACATGCAGTACTGAGGTACCCTGCACACCTCCAGCATCAGCATCCCAGGCTGGGGTGAGCCATGCGGCACAGGATCATGCACACAAGGAGCCCGTTGAGGTGTGTGGATGTCACCGCTGAGCTACAGCTGTGCTCCTCACATGGACATGAACATCCAAGAAAGTGCAGACCAGGTTCTGATGTTTTTTTAATTTAATTTCAAAACTTACTGACCTTTCATTGTGGTTCTATTAGCATCCTTTCTCTAACAGTCTGAAGCTCCTTTCTGGCTGCTACGTGTGCAGATCGGTCTGTCTTTCATGGTGACTTTGAACTGACTGGAAACAAATTTTTTTTTTCTTTTTTATTTTTAATAGTAAACCTCCATGGGCTGCATTTTGACCTTGCAGGGGAGAAAGTATGAAGTAGTAGTAGCAATTGATGTATGGGAAAAATCTGGATATTAATAAATATAGCAATCCCAATGAGGCTAGAGCAACGTAAAGAGATTGATGTTTTTTCTCAGGTCTCAGTTTTGCCTCTGGCAGTATTAGCATGGATGCCATTTATTCATCAGTGTGATTTGTTTACAAAAGCAGCTGTACTCCTGCGTTCTTTATTATATTTTGAGCTTCTTTTTTTTCCCCAGCTTGGAACTTGAAGGCTGATAATCAGATGGTGAAGCTGCTGAGACTTGGTTACTTTTCAGGCATGATCAAGAAATTAAGAACCAAGTGTACCTTAGATTCATGCAGTAACTAAGTAGGATGGACCAAAGTGGGAGGAGTTGTTGACTCTCGCAAAGGAAGGGAGGCCCTGCAGAGAGACCTGGACAAATAAGAGGACTGGGCAATCATCAACCATATGAAGTTCAACAAAGGAAAATGCTAGACTCTGCACCTGGGATGGGGCAACCCTGGATGTAAGTACAGACTGGGGAATGAGATGCTGGAAAGCAGAGCTGTGGAAAAAGACCTGTGGATCCTGGTCGATGGCAAGTTGAATATGAGTCAGCAGTGCCCTGGCAGCCAGGAGGGCCAACCATGTCCTGGGGGGCATCAGGCAAAGCATCACCAGCCAGTCGAGGGAGGGGATTGTCCCACTCTGCTCTGCACTGGTGCAACCTCACCTTGAATATTGTGTGCAGTTTTGAGCACCAGAATATAAGAGGGATATTAAGCCCTTGGAGAGTGTCCAAAGGAGGGCAACAAAGATGGTGAAGGGCTTTGAGGGGAAACCGTATGAGGATCAGCTGAGGTCACTTGGTCCGTTCAGCCTTGAGAAGAGGAGACTGAGGGGAGATCTCATTGCAGTTACAACTTCCTTGTGAGGGGAAGAGAAGGAGCTGATCTCATCTTTGTGGCGACCAGTGACAGGACCCGAGGGAATGGCCTGAAGTTGTATCAGAGGAGGTTTAGGTCGAAAATTAGAAAAAGGTTCTTGACCCAGAGGGTGGTTGGAAAAGGGTCCCAGGAAAGTGGTCATAGCACCAAGCCTGCCAGAGTTCAAGTGTTTGGACAATACTCTCAGGCACATGGTGTGACTCTTGGGAATGGTTCTGTGCAGGGCCAGAAGTTGGACTCGATAATCCTTGTGGGTCCCTTCCAACTCAGTATATTCTGTGATTCTGTGAAATGATTAGTTTGGCCTTTCTGGTCGTTCATGCTCTGCATCACAGAAACACTGCATAATCATTCATGATTTTCTGTCTGCTTTCTCTTTTCCTCCTTGTCATGAATCGAGAGAGAATGCATGTGCTGCCCTGCATTCATTATGAGAATAATTTTGATGGTTAGGGTAACGGGGATGCTTAATGTTGTGAGGGAACAGTATTTTCAAGAATACTTTAAATAACATGTTTAAGCAAACAGTTGGGCAGTCAGAACCTCCCACAGATATGAAATTATCTCTAGCTTTCAAGAGGGGAGAAATTTTAATAATTTCTCATCTTTCATGGTATTTATTTTTGTATTTATTTAAGAAGTTGACACTCCTCATTAAAATTACTAACCTGTTAAAGACCCTGGTTTATAAAAAAAAGGAATTAAAAATGAAAAAAAAAAAAAGGCAACAAAAAAAAGCCCACAAAACAAACCAAGGCTCCAAAATATGTTTTGCTGCCAGAAAAAATAGTGTGAAAGTAAACCTTTCAAACCACTTTTCAATAAATGCAAAATAAAGGCCTATTTTACTATGCTAGGAAATAAATGGCTGTTTAAGCAAGCCAAGACACTGGCTGTAATGACATCTACACTGCAGCTGGCCTGTCACCACAAATAGTTTTAGTGGACTGTGTTTCCAGCCTTGCAGCTCTCAGTGTCTGAGCTGATGCTGCTTGTGAAGAAGTTAAGGAAACAGTGGTAATATTTCAGTATATACCCTCCAGAAAGACTTGCTGTGACCCATCTTTGCAAGGAGTTGGCCATTCCTAGGCAGCTTCTAGGTCCTTCATGCCTTCCATGTGTGCACAGCACTTCCAGGTTAATTTTGGAGCCCCTGCAATGCATTTTCCTCTCCGGACCACGCAGTCCCGAGGTGATAAGAGGCAGGGTGCACCTGCAGCCCAGCTGTGTCACACCAGACAGCTGCTGGCCGAGCACCACTGTGCCAGGAGCAGGAGCCATCCCGGCAGATGGGCAGCAGGGAGTGAGTCAGAGCTGTTTCATAAGCTGCAAGGAGGTAAACTTTGCCTACCAGAAATGTTCCCAAATCAGAAGTCTTCTCCCCTCCCCAGAAATCATAAGCAGAAAACATCCAAAGGTAATACACGTCTTGGGTTGGTTTTGATATTTTGGGATGCACGTAGTTTATGGTTCCAGGCTGATCTGTAATCTCTAGGGCTAGAAATGCAATTAAAAGGAAAGATGTGTTTGTATGTGTGGGTGAGTGTGTAATATTCTCAGGCTTATGGCCTTAAGAGGAAACAGTAAATAGCATATGAAACTCCATAAAATGGTAAGCGTTGGCAGTTTTGTTCCTCGAGGATTATGCACCAGCCGAAAGAAGAAAAATGTGTTACCTAATAGGATAGACAGTATCTTGGCAAACACGAGACTGGCAGGTATTACGCATGGGCAGAGTATGGTCAATGCTGTGTTTGCTGTGATTAAAGCTTTTTGCTAGTGTGTGATGAGAAATTTTCAGCAGTGAATTCTCATTGTTATTTGCAGAGGTTATAAAGAATGGAAGCTTTTTCAAAATCAGTAAGGAGAAAATACTACTTTTCTTCAGTTGCACAAGCTATACCCTCTTACACCTCCTACAGGGGAGTAGATAAATCAGAGTTCAATATACATGTGGTTGATCCACTCTACTTAAGAGACAGCTATACCAATAAATCAGTTTTTTTTACTATGTATGTAATATATAAATGGCACATTCACAGATGTCAAATAAGTTTCCCTAACTAAGGAAACTGCTCAACACTTCAGATCTTAGTAGCAGTGCTTAAAGTACAACCCTAATAGCATCAGTGGAGTAGAAACAATTTAGCAGAATAGCACAGACTTTATATAGGGTTATCTTTAGGCTGATATTTTTAGTCTTCAGTTACTCTTGCTGAATTAATAGAACCTTCCTGAATATTTCTTTGATTTGAAATCTGCAAGCTTGACATTAGCTTTTCAGCTAGTTCTCCCCTATTGCAAACCTTACCTATTTCCTTCACCTAGCAAATACAGGGGGAAGATAAAGCATACAGGATTTGGACACATTTTCATAAATTCATGGAACATGAGATTTCTTGCTGTGAGAAAAAACAGCTAAATGATTGCTGCTTTATCTAGTAAAACAAATGTGTCCTTCCCAACAGAGACAATAATTCTTACTGACCTGAATGCTTATAGATTTCTGCTACTAAATATCTGATTTTCAGAAGAGCTCAGATCCTACTTCAGCATCTAAATTAAGCTCTTGAAATACTTGGCTTCCAGCTGCTCTTCCCAAGGACTAGATGCCCAAATGAGAATACACACACACACACCTTAGTGTCTAAATTGGGATCTTTAGGTACTGGGCTCATTTAAAGTTGAAGAGAATTGAAAACATAATGGTAAGTTGCGCTCAGAGAATTGCTAAAAAGCCTGGTGCTAATTGCAAAATGAAATGGCAGCTTTTTAATGCTGCCATTTTAGAAAGTAAGTGTCTGAAATCAGTCCTCTAAATTCTTGTTTAGACACCCTTCTTTAAATCACATGTATATAGATGAAGGTGGAGATATCACACTCATACATACCCATTTTAGATTAACATTGCATAAAAGCCAACATGGGTAATACCAGCTATCACTAAGTAATAAGCTATTTCCACTAAATTGCTGCAGAACTGCTGCACTTAGAGGTGGATGTGAGGAGAAGCAATGGGAGACTGTGCCCTGATTCTCTTGTGCTACAAGATGAATGGTAAAGAAATTATTTGAAAAACTAAATCCTTGTGTACTAGGTTTTTGGTGGAAATGCTCTCCTTTTTGTGGAAACGACAAGGTCATCTTCTGGGGTAAAGGCACAGCTGGTGCTCAAATCTGGGCTAATAAAGGGGGTCAGTGATGAAGGGTTTCAGCAGAAATTGAGAATCTTCCAAGGAAGACAACAAGAATATTTAGTGTTGTAGAAAGCCTCTCATACGTATAATTGGGGCTCTTTATTGAAAAGTTGAAAATGAGGGGACATAGGATAGTACACAGCAGTTCTGTGATTCTGTAAGCATGGAGGAGAGGCATATAAATCTTTTAGCATGGGATCTCTTGGCTTAAATGGAGGGATTTCTAAGAGATCCCATGTTCTTGTGTAACTGCCTGTGAGGATATTTGCCTGAAGGAGCCCCTTTTGGTCAGTGTTGAGGACAAGGTGGCTGACTGCATGGGCTGCTGCTCCCAGCCATGTTGGCAGCTTGTGTGGTCACTATGTGGCCTTGACTGTCAAATAACCAAATAGGTACTCAGTCTGACGTCTCTTCAGCTTAGCCCTCCACTTCTGCTTCTGAAAAGAGCTGAGCTCCAGGTCAGCGCTGAAAAAATCTGAAATAGATGAAAGCTGGAGAGGAGGAGGAGTGAAAAGAAAGAGAAAATGTCTATTTATGATCATCTAATAACTTGGTTGATTTTTGTGGTATACCTAAACATCTTTTTGGTCTTTTGTGATGGGACGTGTGCTCGGCTTGGAGAAGGAGGTAATTATATTGTGAGAAAACTCAACAGAGCATATATGTTTGATATGTGCGTAATAACATAAATCTAGTGTATATGTGAAGATGATTTCAGCTGTCTTATACAGAAAGGCAGCTGGATTTTGGGACTAGGCCACCCACTGCCAGGAGAAAAATGCTTGAATCTTCAATACCTTTGATTCACGGGCTTTAGGGGGTGAGAATCGTACTGTCACAGCATGTGCCTGGGAAGCATGTTAAATTTCCTACGCCTTGTCCTCTCCCTCTCTCTCACAGTCTGCTTCTAAATTGAACTCTGCAGATGAAACTTTGTTTCTGATACCTCTACATAAATCCCCTGTTTTCCATTTTGACAGGAATTTTACTGAAAAAAAAAAAAAGTTTTTTTCCCCTTGTCTCTGCAGCACTGAAGATTTTGTACTTGTCCTTTCTTGAAATATCTAAGTTAATTTTGTAGCTATTGAAGAGCGTAGTGTAAATGCAGCTTTATAACCTTTAACCGCAACACAACACCCTCGTCTTTGTAATCTCCGCCTCCTGTACCTATTCTTGAAAACTGCCTGAAGCAATGTTTCTTCCTCATAAATCTGAGCCTTTAAGAGAGGTAGTGTTGCATGCAGTGCTATAGCTGAAGTAGTCTATCCAGCTGATTTTTTTTTTTTTCTGATAATGCCTTTTTCATGTGTTGCTGGTAAAAGACTTTATTTATAAGAGATTACGGTCACAGTAAAAATCCCTGTAATGACAAAAATAACTATTATGGGCAATGCTGGAATTTCCACTCATTTGTAGTTTACCTTTAGCCACCAGTTAAACTCGTTGACAATTATTTTTTTCAGTGTTTTCTGTATACGGACTACAGAGGGGTTTTTTCTTCCTCTATCTGAAGTCCCACACCGTCGATTAGTACAGGAACACTGGTTCCTTAGCAGCATTTGGATCCAAGCAAAGCTAAACTGAGCAATATTTTGTTAATACTTACCTGTGCCTGCAGAGGAACCGAGGCTGCGCCTGTCTGAAAAAACACCAGTAGCTTTTCACGTGCAAAACTCGTAAATGTAGCAATTACATAAGGCAAATTGGGGGGGGTGGTGGTGGTGTTTATTAGTGACTGCCTTTATATTGTAAGTTATATGCAGAAAATGAATCATCTGATACATAAATGGCTCTTCAGGGACCAACACATGCAGATGAGCCCAGATCTGCATTTAAAAGATAGGAAAGAGATCTCTAAGAATATATCTAGAAGAATAATACTGCAAATCTATGTAGTTTTGGCAGGTAATTAAGGAAAAAATATCCATATTTAGATACTTAGGTGCTAGGCACCAAGAAAGAGTCACGCCTTTTCTCTACAGTAACTCTGAGAGCTGTATATTTTTTAACACATTTAAAAATCAGGCTGCTGATGCCTCTATTTATTTCCAGAGTTTTTGTAGCTGGATGAGCCATAGGATAATGTTGGAAGCCCCTTTCCTGTAGAGAAGGAGGCAGGGTATGTGTAATGGCAACAGCAACAGGCAAGTCTGTACTGGCACACAAACTCACACTGTCAGATGGGTATGGCAAAATATGCTGTCAGAGCTCTTGAGAAGTCCTGCTTCAGCTGAAGACTGAAGGTCTGTCTGTGTCTCTGTGTGTTGAAGGCACACCTTCAGAGTTTTGTTGGCACAGAGCAGCTTGCTTTCCAAAGCAGAGTAATTAATCATAACCACAGAAAGAGCAGAAATGGCCACTCGAGGTTAATGAGTGTGTTACAGCAATGAAGTTCTGTGTGTTGGCAGAAACTGTCCCTTGGTGGAGTGCTGTGGATGTAAACATCCCTCACTATACATAATGCATAATTGTATGACCAGAGTATTGCCTAGTGTGTCCATTTAACTTCACATTGGGAAAAACTGGTTTTTTGGTTTTGTTTTTTTTTCAAATAGTACCTTTGGAATATTGATATCACCGACAGTTTAGTTGTCCCTTTGAGTCATGGAACTAGTGCCTCATAACTCTTTGTCCTTTGGCTGGTCGTTTTCCTGAATAACATGCTGCTCAGAATATAACATTTCTTTCCCTAAACATTAGATGCTCTGTCTTGTGTCAGTATGTGAACAGTGCAAGCATAGCTGTGTTCATCAGTCAGCTCAGAAGTGTTAGCGATAGAGTTCTAATGGCAAGCATGATGCTCACATCAAAAGGGATGGTGATTGTCTTAGACACATTTGCAGCTCGTTTTGAAGCAAGAACAGTGGCCTGTATCTGCCTGTATGAGACCCTTGGATTCCAGGGGTGAGAGATTATTCTGTATTTTGTTTAATAACTAGAAGATACCATTTGGAGAACACTTTCCCGTGCTTGCCTCCACATTTTCCCTGAAATATCTTCACCTAGTTCAGGAGAGGTTCTCATTTAGAAAGTTTTGTGACATTGATCTATAGCTTCTCTGTTAACTTCTACAGAGTCTGCCTTTGACGCAGTGACTGAACTCACACATTGACCTTCATCCGCAGTCTGGCCAAACAGAAAGATTAGGACTTGAAAATACTTTATGCCCATGCCACCAGACTTTATTAAGAGCATGAGGTTAGGATAAGGTTTTGCTCCACTCTTGCTTGATGACTTGTCTCCTTAAGATATCTCCAAACTTTCAGTTGAGCTGTACATTTTCATTTCTCCTTGCTCTGTGTTGTGCTTTACTCCTTCATTAACAGCTCCACTTTTGTTGCATTCCATAATATTTGAAAAGAGGTGGCATCCAAGCCTCCTAATCCCATCTTTGCTAGAGGATGAAAGGGGACCTGAAAGAAGTATAGCTGAGGGGAAAAATATCCCAAATTACACTACTGTATCGGAGTGTGAGAAGGAAAGGCAGAGAAAGCAATGCCGTCATCTACAAATCATTTTGTCCCTTAGAAACTGAATTTCTTAATGACAAAGTTATTCCTGCCAAGTTCTGATGGCTTCTTGCCTTCACAACATCTGCACTGATGAGCAACTTCACTTGGAAGTCATTTCTGCAGAGTATTGTTCTTGTGTCAGTCATCAGACACTGATACCTCGCTAGATGAGAAAGAGCCTCCTCTTATGCAGTTTGTTCAGTGATCTAATTAAATGCATACCTGTGGTACTTAGACATCACTGGGACACATCTGAGGTGCATCAATTATGAGTCCATTAGGTGGTCACAGGATCATTTATGATCATTATGATCATACACTGAACAAGTGCAAAAAATAACAGTGAACAACAATACTAAGCAAGTGCAAAAAAAGACAAATGTGACTGGATCATGTGTCAGGAGAGGGATTTCCAGCCTGAAGTATCTGGAGTATCATGTGAAGCTTGTTAAGAGTGTTCATTAGAAACGCATTCAGTATGGAAAAGATAAGAAGGGTTTCAAGGAATGGAGAACCTATAGCAAGTGAAAGTTCTTTCCTTGTTTCACACAGCAAAGCAAGACCTGGAGAGCAGCATGAGTGGAAGAAAGATCAATTTAAGGAAAATTCTGCCCTCAAATCATGTTGGACTGGACAGCCTGCAGCAGGAGTAGTAAAGTTAAAAAAAAGCTGAACTATCTCTAAGCCAAATGATTAATTCATTCAAGTATTTATATTATGTGGTGCCTGCAATGATACAAGTTTGCTCTCAGTAATCTGAGAGATTCTTTCCAATCCCATCTTCTGACTGCCCACAAGGGAGTGGAGTGGTCCTTGGTATGGTAGTATAATCCAGTACTTTTTTCCAGCTAGAACACATTCTGCCAGAAGCAGCTGGTTAGTAAAAAACTGATCTGTTTTTCTTACAAAGAAAGAAAAATCAGCCAGGAAGGATTTCACTACTGGTGGTAGAATAGGCACTTGTCAAACAAATAAAAAAACCCCACAACACACTGCCTTTTTAGTTTTAATTCCAGTATTTGGTATCCAATCTACTTAGATTCCAGTATGAATCACAAGAGCCCATGTGTCATACTGTAAACTGAGCATTGTACTTTGAAGTGAGTGAGATATAGCAGTTCTGAAGTCTTCCTTGTAGAGTCACATTTCCACAAAACAACTTGCAGGATGTTGTGAGAAATTATACTTGCATTTTATTGTAAAATATATGTTCTTTAAGTGCTGATTTACTGAACCTCTCATAGCCCTTTCCTTGCGTGTCTTCCTTTCACGAACACAACTAGTTCGTGTGTCTTCCCTAGAGTTTCTACAACCTCCTCCTTTCTGTGCAAGTGAATAGTGATGACAACATCTCTCATGACAACCTGCCTAATTTATTAGAGGTTCAGAGTCTGTTGGAAATTCACCAACATTTTTGGGGGGGGAATGTAGAGGAAGAAGAAAATGTGGCAAAGGAGGTAAATTGAATGGGCTTGGGAATCAGGGACGTTCCAGACCAGTTTTACTGTGTTCCTTGTGTGTTGTTTTGTCACTTAGGGAAACTGAGAACTCGTTTGGAGAGTGCAGTGCATCTGAGGTAAGGTATAGCTAAAGGTTATCCGTACATCACTGCAGACACAGTTTAGGCTGAAGAAGACAAATCTCTCTGGTTTCACATTAACTAGTAAAAACCCAGTGTGCTGACTACCTGCTGAGGGCTGTCTTTGTTAATATGGGCAATTTCTTGAACGAAGACTTTCTTGGGATGCTTTTTTCTTATTGAACGTATTTGTAAATTCTAGAATATTTATTCAAGACTGAATGCTGTCAAACATTTAGATAACCAAGTGATCTAAAACAGCCTATGTCACTGACTAATCCAGGTGCTCTGTGTGAAGGAATTTTGTAGCTATTAGCTATACTCTCATTTTCTCCTTTAATTTTATACTCTCTGAAGAATTTTTTTTTACTATTTTGTCATCTGTGTCACTACTATTAGCATATACTACTAAAATTACAAACCCTTTTTGAAATAATTGAATACTGATGATCAGCTAATACGTCAAAGAATGCTGATGTAAAGATTTTTTTCCATAATTTTCACTATACCAATGCTGTGGTGAGTCGACCATTTTATCTGTCTTCCTCTTTAATATCAAGCATACTGAATTTTGTAGACTGACTGAAATATAAATAAATGACAAGGAAAACCACTTTATGTTGCTGAAAGTGCATACTAACTGGATTGCAGAAATTTGTGTGAATTCATATCTTTTTGTACAGGACAGCAAAGTATTGACATCTTATAAGTGAGAAAGGAGTGATTCCAATGATATTCAAAAATCATAGTAGATCCAAGTTATGTAAAAATAATAGCAATTCTTGTGAACTTCACAGTTATGCAAAAGACCTTCAGATTCAGGGCTTGGTCCTTGGGGTTTTTTTGCATATCAGGTTATCTAACGCAGTGGGAGCTGAATAATTCACATTATAATTTAAGGAGAAATTCAGTTTTTGCATGAAGTACACACAACACTGTCAACATGTACTCCTCTGTGTATGTTTATATGTATGTGAAGACCCAATATAGAAAAGAAATTGAGTTTACCATATACCAGTATTCTCTCAGGCATCTCATATGCTCCACAAAATAAGTTGCTTTTTCATGTTCTAATTATATACAGTTTAACTAAATTTACCTACTTAAATATTTTACTTAAAGAGAGGTTACCAGATGAAGTGTTCACACATCAATTGCCTAAAACTCAGGGTTTACAGTTCAATAGCTTTGAAAACAATGACAGTGAAATTGCATTAGTAAGCTATTTTCCTTTGTAAGTGTTTGAAGATCAATTGGACAGCATAAACAGGGTATTTCTGGAGAAGGAAAAATGTTAGGGGCCTATAATGTAACAAAAGAACTACAGTCAAGGTATTTTTAATGTGTTGATAAACCATTGATTGCTCTGATGTTTGAGCATCAGTTGATAAGCAAGGCTCAGTCTCACTCATATTTAATTTTTTTAATTTTTTATACTCTGGTTTTAAGTATCCCAGCTGGGCAGAAGAGAGGGAAATGGGTGCTCAAAGACGTCAGTTGAAAGTATTTACACTGAACAAAAACAGGGAGCTGAAATGTTTGGACTTGTTTTGGAGTGCAACCAGCACTCTGATTTTACTGACACACTTTCACAAGCTCTGGCCACTAATTTTCCACTCCTCAAAGTGAAGGTGAACATGGCAGCAAAATAGAGTTGTCTTTTCGGATGACTTATTTTTGTTTCCTTAGTGCTGTTTATACTCCAGACATCACTATCTTCTTCCTGGTCTAAGTTTCCTTTCATAGATTTTAAGCCTTTCTGTTGGATGAAGTTTTCCAGCTGCTGCTCTGAAAATCAGCCTTACTGAATACTAGTCAACTAAACCCAAGCCCTACTCCTCCTTCAAGATTAAACCCAAATATTGGTCCCCTTTTCTTTTTTGTGATACTGTGTTTTTCCCGGAAGAAGGTCAAGCTTTTCTGTACATATGTGGAAAACTCAGAGCTACACTGAGCACTTGAAGAACCTCTCCATAACAGCCACAGCCTTGAGACCCTCTTGTCTTTCTGCCACTCCTAGTTTCTTGGGTAGTGCTTCATGGAAACACAGTATCGCCAAAGCGAAATTCAGTGGTTATACTAAAGTCACTTTGGCTGCTTGTACTGTGGAAAGATGCTGATATGAGTGAGGCAAATTGTTGTCAGAAATATTCTAAAAAAATATGTGTTGCTGAGGTTCAGTCTTAGATTATTAAAGTCTCTTCCAAGTGGTACAGGTGAGAGAATCAGGGAGAATACTTATGAGTACTGCGCAGCAGTCCTCACTTATACGTATTAATACATTAAACAACACTTCGTTATTTTTAAGCATAGTTAGTAATCTCTTCATTGCCTCTTGCTTGTCTATTTTTAAAAAGACAGGAATAATATGGCTGTCAAAATAGGATATTCCTCAGCAAGAAAATTAATCTCCTGTGCAGCCAAACTCTCTCAGCAACATGAGAGCTATACAAGGCCACTTTTGAGTGGGACAGTTTTGACCTTGAATGTGTACAGATAGTATTAAGTGAAGTTCAAGGAAGCTAAGGCATATCTTAGTAGCAGGAATAGTTGAGATTTGTGGAAGATTAGTGCTAGAAAAGAAAAGACAGTCTCTTTTTTCCATCCATTTATGGCTGATGTAACTGTGGGGCAGTGGGAAAGCACAAGCAAATATACAACAATTTGTACTATGCAGAAGAGTTATAATTGAAAAAAGGGAAGAGAAAATGGAGGAAGAGCTAGCCATTGCTTTTCTGCATGGTTAAGGGGAAAAAAAAAAGCCCTCTCCTTCCCTTTAAAAGTAGTCCTACTTCTATCAGTGCATTGCTTTCTGGGCAGCAACATAGGGAGGAGAAGAAAAAAGAGGATTTTTTCCTCTATCATATCCCTTTCTGGGTTTTTTCCTGGCCTGCTGAAACAATCTATTTTTGCAAACAAAACCCCCAAAAGATGCAGTGTCCAAGAAAGAGCTAGGTCTCTGAGTCCCCTCTGGAGCCAGCAGCTCCAAGTTAAACCCCAGACATCTGGTAGGCCTGCCACTGTTGAAGGTAATGCTTAGTCCTTAAGAAAGCAACTTCCATAGACTAAAAATATGGTCATTGTGGAGCTGACCAGTTCTTGTGAATGGGATAATTATCAACAGAAATATATAATCTTCCCTCTCTAGTGGAAAATGGGATTTTTTGTGAGATTTAGTTTGTCCCTGAAATAAGATATCTGTTTGTTTCTAGATGCTTGTCATAAACTGACCTGTAGTACTGTTAACGAAAGGAAAATCTTTTTCCTCAGTTAAGTAGGAAATAAAATAGCTATAGTTGAAAACGTAAGTGCTATTTGCAAGAATGTACTTTTTAGGATAATGGGTTTGTGTCCATGTGTGTATGTCCTGATGAATAGCCAGAGCTGTAGTTTTCTGAAGAACCTACAACAGTGGTATGTCACAGCATGACTGTTACTGGTTACCAAGGGTAACGTGAAGTGTGGGTTTAAAGACATTTCTCTGGGTATTGCAAACATTTTACATTTTCTCTAGGTTGATAGTAGATGACATAATGTTTGCACTCACTTTTTGAGACTCTCTCTTTAAAGGAAGAATTAAGTAGTTAATTGGGCATCTTTGAACATTGGGAACAGCTCATAAGAAATTTATACCACCACATTTCCCAGGGTCTCGTTCCAGTGCTAACACAAGTTTAAAATAAATAAAGAAAGCTTATATTATAGCTGATAGCTTCTGATATGCTTGTACCTGTGTTAATACGATGACTGCAGAGCTTGAATAAAGATGTCTCTAAGGGCAAGCTAAGAAATTGCTGAAAATAAGTCAGTAATGTTTTTAAAGCTTTGTATTGAGAACTGTCTTTACCCCAGTACAGGGTAGTATCTTCATTCCCATTTTGGCACACTCAGGCTGAATTTTTGTATAGATGGTATATTATGGTTATTATGTATAAATTACAGCGTACAAAACTTGTTGTACTTATTTCTGTAACGTAGGTACCACTTCTGCACGCGGTCACTTTATGGCATGTTACTATTTTGAATGAATTATCTCCTGTGGAAGGTCAGCCATTTCAATGCCTTTCTCATGACAGGAGCTAGACAGTATTATCAGTTGTAATTTTCAGTTCATAAACTAAACTGCTGCACAACATAACATGCTCCTGTTGGCTTCACCTTGGGTAGCTGAATGTTATTCATTTGTTAAATGGTCCTTAGGTGGAGTCTGAGCATTTTCTTTGGAAAGCTTCTGATTTACAGAGCACACAGGCACTTTCTTGACTGGATATGTTAGCAGAGAAGGCTGCTCAACTCCCTTGGGACTAAGCACTGGGATAGGAGCAGAGGTTGTAATTTGGTGTGTCTTAGAAGAGCCTTATCCCTTATTCTTCACTTAGCAGTTCCTACTGGATGTTTCTGTGTGCTTTACTTCATAGTGAAAAAGAGTTGCATTTATTTACCACCTCCTGAGACATTCACTTTATTTTCCATATATGCAGTCACTCAGTATCTATCTCAAGGTTGCACTGTTGGAGCTGAGTATCATAATAAAGCACCCAGGCCAAAGATACCTCCTTGGAACAGAAGAAAGATGCTGATAAGAAAGCAAAAGTCCTTCTCTACACGATGTATAAAACTCTAACCTGAGCATTTGACTCTGTCTGCCAAAATGCAATCTGGTAAAGGCTGTCATGAGTCCAAAAGAGGGCATTTTACACAGAATGAATTGGAAGATCACACATATTGGGGTACACGAATAAGAAATCTGTCACTCCCTGTGTGAGCACTGACGTTCCCAAAGTGCAAGAAAGTAAGATGTCTTGGAGGGTGTTTGCAAGAAAATTGTCAACTGAGCAGGTAGATTAGCTAAGTGTCTTTTATGTTTGCTATAGCTCCAGCTGGATACCGTGACTGTTCATAAATGAGCTTTAATATTCCCCCTTTATCAACTGCAAGTGACATTCCTTGTTCTATTTCTCCGTAATTCCTAGAAAGCCAAAACTATGTAACCTCTCAACATATGCAGAGGGTTAGCATTGTGTGGGACCTCTCTGACCTCTTGAACTGTGCTGCAGACCTGGATCCACAGCCACGTGGGCTTCCGATGCTGCCATCTGTGTTCATTGTCAGGGAACAGAGGAGTAGAAAGTAAGAGGGTAATGAATGTTCAGAGATCTGAGTGACACTGTGGGATCAAATGCAAGAAATAATGCAGGGGCAGATTTGTAAAAGAGATGCTTGCTGTGACTTCTGATAGAAAACAATGTTCTTCTCCAGCTCTAATGAAGTCCACAGGTCAACAAATAAAGGGCACATCACCAGTATTAATTTACTCGAATGTCCCAGCAGAAGACCAATATGAAATATTAATCCTTGTGAGGGGGAAATTACTGATGTGACCTTTGACCATGTCAGAAGTGTGTCTGCATGTAGGATTCCTCTACTGGTTTGTTGACAATTTGGAGTACAGGCAGTACAATCCCTACAGCTGTGAAGTCACTCTGCATCTTCATCAGAGAAGGTCTTTCCTCTTTTTGTCTCCCACAATGGCATTATTGCTACAGATTTTTTCAGCTTCACAATGGCAGCTGGTCAGGCAGAAAGCACGAGGGAGACCATGGGCTACATCTTGAACTAGGCAAGTTCAGATGTTTGCTGCAAATGTGATTTGTATCAATGAATATTTGGAGAGAAAGGATAAACAAAGAGAGGCTGCTGATATGCAAGCAGGATACAGTGCTCCTGACAAAGTCCAATAGAGGAGCAGGTGGGGAAAATGACATAAAAGCAAGAAACTGCAATGTTTAGAAACTATCACTCGCCTTTTCAGGATGCCGCATGATTAATATGACTACCCAAGTCAGCAAGCGGTGAGTTTGTATAATTAATGTGTGCCAATGATTTATGGATCAAGGACGACTTGCTCTAAGCATAGTCTCATAATTCTAAATAATAAATAAAGTAATAATTTATTCGTTTTGGGAGCAGTTCTTCATCAGAAAAAGGGAAGAGAATTCTTCTTGTTGGTTATTTGTTGCATACTCTTCAGTTGGATGTATTTAGTTGCTTATACACTGGCCTGGCAAGGGAGAGAAGAACCTAGTGTATGCCATAGTGAAAATAACATTTTTGTTATTGTGTCTGAATGCTTAAAGATTAACAAAGTCCTCCATGGCTATGGGTGTTCCTGTAACTACTGGTTTCCCGGCTCTTTCCCAAAACATGGACTTTAGTCTGAGAAAGAAGAAAAATCCCATCACATCTTATGCAGATTTCCTAGTCAAAGCAGGTGTAATTGGATGCTGACTGCACACCCTGTACCAGCGCACTTCAGTGTGCCCCAGAAATCTGGAGCAAAGCTGAGGGAGGAGAAAAAACCCAAAACATAACAGATGCTACCATCATTGTCCTTTTAATCACTGCCAGATTTGCTACCTGTGGCCTTCAGTTGTACTGTGGGCTATGTGAATTGGTGTGACTAAAAGATAAAAGCTTTCATAAATTTTAGGTAACCAGGAAAATGGCAGTAACTGCTTCATACCTCATCATCACCTGAAACCTTCTACAAGCCTGTAAGCTCTGGGAGGGCAGAGGTTATCGAGCATCACTTTTATCTATACAGTTCCTGATACAATGGGACTTTGATTCCTGATTGAGGTTTCAAACTGCAACTAAATACTTTATAGTAATAAATATCAAGGTTTAAAATATGCAAATGCACGCAGCTACAGCTGATGCCTTCATATTACCCCAGTGAGTTAGAAGAGGGCAATGTGGTGGGAGCAGAGAGGCTCAGTTCATTCAGCTGTTAACCAAACCAGGAAGCTGCAGATTTTCTGTATACTCTTTATTATTATTCTTTATGGGGTTTATTGTTATTCCTTGATATTCTCTCATAGCATTGCTGAGTGGAGGTGGTCCACTTGTCTAGTCTGCTCTCTACCTGCGCTTCTCCAGGTAGTACAGACGGTGGTCAAGCTGCACCTTCCTTTTCATCACCTGTGGGTATTTTGGATCATTGATAAATAGTGTTTTTACCGTCGTTCATCTGCAACAGACACTAAAAATATTCCAGGAGTTAGATCACTTTAGTGGTGACATCATGCCAGCACTGTCACCTAGGTAATGGAACTAATTGCCATAGCAACAAGGCTTTATCATTCAGCAGCCCCAATATTTTTGACATATGGGAGAAACTAAAGATTCGAAGTAGGACACAAATGAAACATATCTGATTGGGCTAAGTCGTATTAATAGTTATGAACAGGAATTTTCTGTGCAGAGTAAATCAAATCAGAGTAAATGATATATCTTTTAGAGGCCCATTTACTTCAAATTAAAGTATTTAATATAAAAAACTTTTTTCCTCTGGGGAAAAAATAGCAGCATTTAATTAAAACAAGCAGATAATAAACCCGATTGCTTAATATTATTGTACAGCCCCTGGGTATTGCTCCCATTCTAGGCATTGTATGAGACTAAGGAAATTACAAAGTACTTCTAATAAATTTTAGCTGAGCATTATCTCACTTCAGGGTTAATCATATACCTTGCCAAAATGTGATTGTGGTGGGAGCTTTGAAGGCTGGTGACAAAAGTGCCCTGAGCCCTGCCCTAGGGATCTCCAGCTTGCTTGCCTATTTCCAGCAGTGCTGGCTCTGCCTCAGACTTTTTTGGGAACAGCATAACCTCCAGCTACACTTGACACAGTCTAATCCCACTAGAATTAGATCCAAAATTACAAAAAGCCAGAGTGAAGTTTTCCCTTGCTCTAGTCAGTGCAACTTTTGCTATAGAGTCAATAGACCCATGTTTAACTCTGTGTGTTCTGCTTTTGTTTTGCTTGGAAATTAAAGACTGCAAGTATCCCTTCATTTTATTCCCTGATCCCTGGGCTATTAGTATTGCACATTTGACCACGGACAGCAATGCTGCTTCTGCAGTTGGCATGGATCACATAAAGAAGGAATGTAGAGCTTTAGAGGCAAAGGTGAAGGACCTTGTTAGCCCTTCTTGATCCAGTAGACGAAGGAGAAGTTTGCATAAGTGTGGACACATCCTGCAAGGTGACAAATGATTATGTAGTTAGCTGAGAAGGTGAGTAAAGGCATCTTTCCCATCAAGCCTGGCAATCTAGTGAGCAGGGTTTTAAACTAAAAACATGAGGGCGGGTGATACCAGGTGGCAATTTAATGAGGATACAGGTTGGGATGGCAGGATGAAGTCCTCTTTGGTCAGTCAGGAAATCTGCAGATCATGGACCCTGGTCCTTAAGAGACTACTTTAATTTCCCTGCCTGGAAGCGCACTGGGAGGCAAAAATGGCAAGGAGTGTCTGAAGTGTGTACGGTAATTTCTTAATGCAAACACTGCATAAGTTAACTAGTTGTGATGTTCTTCTGGATCTACTTGCAAACAAGGAAGATTTGGTTGAGGATGAGACAAACTGTGGCAGCCTTGAGTGTGGTGGTCATGAAATGGTGGAGATCAAGACGCTGACAGCAGTGAAGAAGACAAGTAGCAGTGTAGATCCTGGAACTAGGGGGAGAAGGGTTTGATGTATTTAGGAAACCTGTTGGTAAGATCCTATGGGAGACAGCTGTGTCTCACCAGTCTTGTTTATAAACAGAAAGAATGATGCTCAGGAAAAGTACGGGTCAATTGGGCCTGCTTTGTTTGTACAGATGAATACTCTCAGAATATATTTTTGGACATGTGAAGGAAAAAGAAGTTGGAAGTACCACTCATTAGACCCCATCTAGATTACTGCATCCAGATTGAAGACCCCTGGTACAAGAAAGGCATCAGTGAACTGGAGAGAGCTTAGGGGAGGCAACTGAGTTGTTTGGGGCAGGGTCATTTGCCCTGTAAAGGTGGACAAACACTGCAAGAGGCTGCACAGAGAGGTCACAGTTGCTCCATCCTTGGAGGCTTTCAAGCCCTGACTGGACAAAGCACTGACAACTTGTTCTGAATTCAGTGCTGATCCTGCTTTGAGCAAGAGGTTAGGCTAGAGATATTCCCAACTCTTTTCCAACTGGAGTTATTCTGTGACTTTGTACTTTTACCAGAAGATACAATTCCTCTTTATTCCTCCTAATCTTCCTACCTATATCTAATCTCTTAAAGCCGCATCCCTATGGTGTCTTGTGAAGCAACAACAACAAAGAAACTGGAGAGTTTCTTTTCTATAACAAAGGAGAATATATCATACTTAGTTGAAAAGTGGCTAATCACAGAATACAGTATTTAACTTAAAGTGTATGTTTTACTTGCCTGTACTGAGGTATGCGTTACTATTTTAATCAACATGACTACATTGGTTCAGGTAGAAACAGTGAACAAATTCTCAGATAAAGAACAGTGACTCACTGTTATTTTCTGCCTCCAACATAAATATTAATTGTTCTTCAGTAAATGTAACTGATCTGTGCTTAGAAATGCAGTACTTGGCAGATAAAATGCCATTTCTTCCAATTATTTTTTCCATATTTTACAGGCTCAGTATTAACTTAAGCTTTTCACTCTGATGGAATTACATGTAATAATCACTTTTAACATATTGTCTGATTGCTTTCCTTATCGGTAGTTCAGGTTTGCATTCCCACCTTTAGTATCAAACCCTTTCTAATAGAAGATGAGGCTTCGGGCAATTAGGCTGGAGGGTTGAAATAATCCTGACGATTACTTTTCATTCTAATCGAGATTGTAAAGACGTAACTCGGCACTAAGAATTTCCCTATGCATCTTGTAAGTTTTTCTCATCATCACCCTTCCAGGCACACTTAGAAATAGATGCTTTGTGGTTTATGTTCTATAACCTCAATGGCTTTGGGTCTTGAAAGCCAATTTTAAAGGCTCAGAAAAATCACAGCAAAACAGCTGCTTGGTTTTATAAAATATAAATGGTATCATTAAAAATGCACAGATGGCTTCTTGGTGATGCATTTCGCAAACATGCTTAGATGTTGTTCAAAATATGAATTTGAATAAATCTGCGATTAATAATTTTGTAGCTGGTGACAGCAGCTATTGGTGTGAGAGCAGGTAGTCAGATATCAGAGGCTTATTTTTACTTTTTTTTGGTTTTACTATGGCTTTGAACAGCGTAGAAACGTGATGGAGGATTATCACTGGTAGAAACTAAAGTGTAGCTTCATCGCAGCTTGAACCACTGCACTCTTTTTATCAAGAGTGTATGGGTGGTTTTTGTCTTGCTACATTGTGTTGCGCTCAAAAGAATAAAGAGGAAGAGATGCTACCACCTTCATAACGTGTGCAGAAAAATTTTGAGTCACAGACATTTGAGTGAAAAACACCCAGTATTTTGTAATATACTTGAACAATAATTGCCTCAAGAGCGGAAAAAAAGGGTCCTTCATTGAGTGCTGGTAGGGATTTCTGTGATTTAAGCAATCACTAAAAGGAGATTGTTTATTTTGGTTACGCTACATGACAAGAATGGTTTGCAAGAAGCAATCGAATGCTTTTCCTTGCATACTGATCGTTCATTATATAGCTATCAATAACTGCCTAATAAAACTAGTCCAAAATAAATCACGCTTTCTTAACTGCTTGGTAAAGATTGGACAACACTTCAGTGCACTTCTCAATACAGTAGCACTTTACAAAAGCAATCTATACTCTAAGCACCCATTGCTGTTACCAATTCTTTAAAATGTTAAGCTAATATGTTCAAGTTCCTTTATTGGAAAGTGAAAGCCAGTAACAAAGCCAACAAAGATGCATGTGTCTGATTAAACCATGCCAGAAGTAAATAATAGAGTGTTATTCAATTCATGGCACAAGTTATGGATTTTGGATAGCAGCATACATCCATTTGAAAAATGATGGACATGTCAAAATGAAATATGCCACAGTCAAAAGTACTAAAGTAAATGATGATATGTTCAAGACCTGTGCCTGTAATTTTGAGGTTCAAATAAGTCTTATTTGTTTCATAAAAAAAAAACAAACAACAAGAAAAAACAAAAACCAGCAATCACATTTTATTTAATCAAAATGTGCAGCTTTAGTGAAATGTTCACTGGATTTTCCAGGATGTGCCTTGTATCCGTAAGCAATTGGAGACATGTATTGGATGTGAGGCAGCATGGACAGAAAAGCATGCACATTTAAAATATTTTGCTTAAATCAGAAGTGATCGACTTGGCACTGATGTTTCAGGCATGTTTGGGATAGATTTCATTGAAAATAGCTGCTAATTAATAAAATTCAGCGCTTCTAAGCATTCAGGCCTGGAAATCTCAGTGCAGGCATCTGAAATCAATGAGTGAAAACTCTGTATGGAAATGTTGGTCCTGAAATCCAATGTAGTAATCTCTATTCAACTAGTAGTGTTTTAGCTGCAATAAAACCTGGACAAAAGGCCTGCAACACATTACCTGAGTAAATTTCCTTGATAAAGGAAGTGTGTGGAGTCTGTCCTGTTCTTTGCAGCAATGAGGACGGGATAACCTACATTTGAGTATCATGAGTAGGTCTGACTGTCTGCTCACTGGAGGACTGTATTTATCAGGCTGATCCACAACAGCTTCATCCAGTGCTGTGGAGTTAAAGGCTTTTGCTACCCCTTTTATGGATAGCAGTGGACTAAGCTTTTCAAAGCATTTCTCCATGACTTACTTAGGGAAACCTTCTGGGATCTAACTCTAAGATCTCATTTATCTGCTGCCTCACCATCACCTCTTCCTCTTGCAAACATAGTCAGTAGGCAAAGAAAGGACAAGAGGGCATGATCTTAAGCTCTGCCAGAGGAAGTTTAGGTTGGATATTAGGAAGAAATTTTTTACGGAGAGAGTAATCAGACATTGGAACGGGCTGCCCAGGGAGGTGGTGTATTCTCCACCCCTGGAGGTTTTTAAGATGAGACTGGATGTGGCACTTAGTGCCATTGTCTAGGACCACGGCAATGTTGGATCAAGGGTTGGATTGATGATCTTGGAGGTCTTTTCCAACCCAGTTAATTCTATGATTCTGAAGCGGAGTTGGAATAGAACTTCATCTGCATGAGAGGGCCATATCTTTGTGTAGCTGAGACACTGATGGACAGGGTTTAGTGGTGGACTTGTCAGTGTTAGGTTTACAGGTGGACCTGATGATCTTAAAGTTTTTTTTCCCAACCTAAACGATTCCATCTTTCTATGGAGTAGTGAGTGAAAGCTCAGGAAGTCAAGTGATCCATCTCCCTACCAGCCAGGTCCAATCACACCCCCATGGCTCAGAGTACGTTTTCAACCCAATGTGTGTGAGAATTTTGGAGGACTGCTGATAATTCAGAGATGCCACATGTTGCTTGGCTTGCAGAGGAATATGTATGTGCTTCCCTCCCATCAGAGAGATGTGGAGAAAATGCATCCAGCTATGTGTGCCATAGCTGCAACTGACAGGAGGAATGCATGTTCTAGTCAGTCACACATGTCCCAGGGACTGTATCATCCCTTGCCAACTAGATGACAAGCTTGTATAGAGTTGAAAGAAGATGTAGAGCTCTGGTAAAGCAAGGGGGTTAACATAGCAAAAGGAAAAATGTGGTGTACTAAAAATCTGATGAAGGGGTTACAACAAATAGGTCAATAAAGGGATGCTGGTGGGAATTGCTGTATGTTATAAAAGCATGGCAGAACTTCCATCAGGGGAGAGGAACTGCAGACATAGGGAACCTAATGAGCACTGAGGAAAGGAGTCTGAAGTAAGAAAGTATAAGGAGAAGAAAAGTGGTTTTTAACTTCTATGGGTAAATTGGAGTTTTTAATGGACTACTTATCTGAATCTGTTACTAAAGATCTTGAGATGGAATTTCTAAAAATTTCATAGATAATTAAGTATCTTTACTGCTGAAAGCTTTTCCTAATATCTACTCTTGCTGTAGTTGAAGTTCATTAGCTTTTTACAATCTTCCTTTGACACGGGTAAGAGCTTTTTACAGTGTTCTTTTGCATAGATGAACACTGTTATATGCTACCTCTTAGCATTTTTCCAAACCAAACTAGCCCATTTTTTTAAGAAAACAGATCTTTTTGTCACTCACTACTTATCCCCAAGTGTTCCATATGTGCTGAGAAGCATAATGACCAAAACTGAACGCCTGTTCCCACAGGGGCCTTGTGAGTCCCAAGGAGAAGGGAAGGATTACTTCATGTAATTACTTTACTAATGTAAAACTTTGCATTGGTCTCTTACCTAATATGTTTGCAGACCTGTCAGTTTAACACACGTTTTATATTTTATCATCTGGTTGTAAATGAATCATGGAGAGGATACATCCCTCCACAGAGAGGTATTGCATGGAATTGCACTCTGACAGTGTGCACTCTCTGGATGTATAGACTCTCTGAATATTTTACAGGACACTTTGGTTTCTATCCTCTAGTTTCATTTATACTGCTTCTTAGGTTGCTTATGAGGATGTTATAGGAGATAAGGTCAGAATCTTACCAAAGTCAAGATATATGGTATCTACTGTAGTTTCTGACTAAATGCAAGCCACTTACCCTACCAAGGAAAGAAACTGGATTGGTCTTTTTTCCTAGTGACTGCTTGTTGACTGTTTCTAGTCTTCTTTATTTTTCTTTTAATTGCTTATACTTTCTTGACTCTTTTTTTTTTCTTTTTTTTCTTTTTTTTTTTCACTAGTTCTCCAAGAGCTGAAATTGTGTGGTCTATAATATTCTTTTTTCTAATTTATGGTAGAGGAGCATTGCCTTTATCCTTTTTCAGTCTTTTGGGTCTCCAGTTAATTTTCAGAAATTCTCAAAGATAACCACTAGGAAATCTGAGACTTCTTCAGCCAGTCCTACAAAAGTATTTTACGAGAAATTTAATCAGACCCAGCCACTTGGAAAACATCTAGTTTATCTTTATCTAAGAATTCATGGCACTGCTCTGAGAGATCATTAGTCCTTATCTATAGGTGTTTAAATAAGTAAGCACCTTAATTACAGCTGACCTTTTTAATAAAGAATGAAATGAAAAGGCATTGATGTTGAGATTAAGTTCACCATCTCAGCTTTCTCTGTTACTTCTTGTATTAGAGCCTATCTTATGCTAACAACTGCATTAGCCATAAAACAGAGGAATAAAGGACCTCAGAAACTTTCCAGACTCTCTGAAGCCCTGGCACTTAAAAACCCATCCTATCAGTTTGGATCAAATTTTACTGGGGGCATAACAAGTATAGCTGGAATGTGTTCAAGGACTTTGTATTATTTTGAGTCACTTGAGACAGGAAGGGTAAAAGGGGAATACGGGGATGTTTACTGGCAAAGTGTCAGTGGTGTCCCCAAAGCTCCAGGTAACGTGAGATTGGCACCAGGCTCCAAAGCCTCAACTGCAAATGGCTCTAAAGGACCTGATAGTCTACCTTGAACAAAAAAGTAATTTTTTTTTATGCTATCTTTTTGAAGGTTTTTCATGCTCTGACATAAGAGAACATTAGCTGCAATAAAGAATATCAGTAAGGTGAGTCATAGATAGGAGTATGATAGAAGTATAAAACAAGACTCCATAAATTTTAAATGTTTTGGCAAATCAAAATCAGCAGTTACAAACTGTGTAGTTCACTGCAGTGTAAAACAGAGGATTATTCTGATGCACTTGCATACACCAAACACATTGTTTTCCCTTTAACATCCACAGCAGGCTCCCAGTACAGATTTTGATAAAAAAACCTAAATGAGTGTGAATTCTATCATTGACAGAAAGGTCAAAAAATGCAATAGTTACATTTCTGAGTCACGCATGGATATGCCTTTTATTGCCAAGGGTATCTGGTCATCAAGTCAAATGGGAAAATCCCATAGGATTTCTGTAATACCAAAGGAAAACAGCAAGTATTAGCTCTGACATTTCTTAAAAAAAAAAGAAAATAAAAATTCTGCAAAGGCCTTTAATATGACTTTATCATCTTGAATAGCTCCTGAAGGAGTTTGGACTTCTTAGGAGGCTGCAAGAAAGCTGCAAACATTGAGGGAATTGACAGAAATGTAGCACTTGGGACTTTCTTTAGTGCATTTGTGCTGAACCAATAATTTTCAAGAGGAATATTTCTGGAATTATTATTGTGCACAATAACAAAGATGCTTTAAAAACACATATATGTGTATGTGTGGGAAGAAATCCTGTTCCAACTGAACTCCTCAATCTCTTGCCCTTACTGGACAAATGGACTTCAGGGAAGAAATATTCAAAGGCATCTTCCTGTGGTGATGTCTGTTGTCATCCCATCAGGGATGAGAAGAAAGGACAAGATTTTCCTGACAGCCTCATGATGTAGGATGCTGAGAAGGCTGAATTCCAAACCTGGTTGATGCCCTGAGTCTGCTGAGAGGCAGCTCTGGTTGCTCAGAGAGCAACGATGTTTCGGTCTTCTTATCCTCCTGCCCCTGAGCTCCTGCATCTTCCTTGTAGTGTAGCTCCAACACATCAATCTATAGGATTATAGGCTACTGAGGACCTTGCTCAGTCCTCCCTGTTTCTAAAACATGGAATAGCTGAGGAAGGAAAAAAAAGTTCATGTGTAAGCAGTATTCTAGGCTTCTGTAAAATATCTACTGTTGTGCCAGATGGGAAAATGTAAATTAAACTTATAGTAACTTTATTAAGTTAGGAGGGAGATCGGTAAATTAAAATTATAAAGTGACTGTGAAAGGTTGTCCAGAGGAAGCTGGCAAAGGGCTATGCTGAAAAGGAAACTGTTAGAAAGTGTCTGTCAAAGTCCAGTTGTTGGTTTGGATCATAGTCTGATTTAATATTTTCATCAACAATCTCAATACCAAAAAGTAGGGGTGAATTAATGACTTTTTTTCTGGTTGTGTAAATGTGGGACAAATTAGTAATAAAAATGTGAATTACCATGTTATATAGAAATAATTAGATGACCTTGGGATCAGGAACCATATAAATGTGATGGAATGTCATAATATAAAATTAAAAAATATGCATTTTGGGACCATGAACAAGAATTTCAGGCACTAACTAGTGTTTGAGCTGTGAGCAGAGAAGAAACCAGGTCATGTGTTTTAGTCAGCTGTAACGTAGCTATTCAAGAGCTCATTGGGGTCATAAGTTATTAAATTCTTTTTTGGATATAGTGACTTCTGTGCTGTGTAAAAGGCTCTGGTATGACTGTATCTGAAATACTGCATCTCTGTGTATAATCTCACAAAAATTACTTCAAGATGGAATGAGAGAGAAGGGTATGATGCTTTTAGCAGCCCATCTTATGAAAGGAAATCAAAAGTGTGGCTTCTTCAGGTGAGAAAAAGCAAAGGTTGAGAAGGATATGATGGGCATCTATAGATTTAGCAGTGGAGGAGACTCTAAAGAAGGGAGGAAGAGGGGAAAGAGCTCTTTGAGCAGAAATGGTAGCACTGACACAACAGCATTTTCATATGGAAAAAGGGGGCAAAGCAGTTATGAGAGATTTCCTGTAGTACAGATAGCATGATTCCTGCAACTCGTTTTTAGGATAGGAACTGATGTGTTTTAACGAAGAGTTTATTAAACCGTGTTACCTAGTACAACGTGGGGCTGTAGGTAGGAGATTGCAGATGTCCCTCTCACTCCTGTGCTTCAAGCTTCACTGTGGAAATCCCCATTCCCCCCACTTCTCCCTGTTTTTTCACTTCCTCTCTGCGTGCTCCAATCTCCAGAACTGCGTAAATATATTTTATTTATTTTATTTGCATCGCTTATCCTGCAATGCACATGATTTGACTGGTTTTTTTCTGAGATAAACTTGCTTTAGAAAGGGGACAAAAATTCCTGCACTTCGCTCAGCCCTGTAGAGTCACGTGCAAGAGCTGTACTCACCATTTCGCCTGCTTTTTTAATAGGAAAGAAATTCTCCTTCACACTGGCTTTTCAGTTCATGGACAGGAGGAGAGAGAAGCACTGACAGTTTGAAGCAGAATTTAGAAATCATACTATTCAATAACTTGGAACTCTGATGGTTTTGTGTAACATCAGAGAAAAGCTCCTCGTATTAACATTCAAATAGGTGCATAAAGTAGTTATTGTTTTCCTGGCCATACAGAGTATGCTGCCATATGCTCACAGTCAGAAATGGCATGAGGTACTATTCATAATGGCTTTTATTTATGACAGTTTCTGGGATCCAGGGCTCTAGCTATAATGGCTCAGCAGGCTTCCACAGCTCAGCTGTGACTAGACCTAATTCTGATTCATTCAGACTGTTCCTGTAGTCAAAGGCAGTAGCAAATAGAAAAGATACTGCTGATAAATTGCAGATAGAAAAAATATAAAATCAATATAACAATTACAGCTGATCCAATCAGAAACAAGTAGAGAAATTAGGAGATGTTGAAGAAAGAACACAGGAATAAAATCCACCATGATTAGTACTAAGCGTGTAGTGCTTATCACAGGAGAGTCAGATACTTAGATATTATGCAGCAGGACAAAAGAATACAGAAAAAATACTACTGAGGAAGAAACAGTGTACACTTAGCCTAAGTGTCTTGCAGGGGCAGGAGTGGTTTAGAAAAGTACCACCCATGTCATCACATTCAGTTCTGTCTTGCACCTCTTTTCCCTTCTCCGCTGTTGCTCCTGTGAGGTTTTTGCAGTAAATTGCCAGCTCAGTAGTCAATAAATTGCCAACTCAGTAGTTAAAAAGATAAAGACTGCTGAGAGGTTTTGCTCTTCCCAAACACAACATCCTCTGCACGCTTGCTAGATTGCAGAATGCAAAGCAAGCCATTCAGAGCTGGGTTTGAATGGACATCAGCCCTTACCACTTTCACAAACTCTGCGTGTGGCAAAGGAGTGTTTGTTGTTTCAACTGAGGATTTATCAAGTCCTATCTAAACTTACCGTTACTTTGCAGGAGAAACTACAGCCTTTCAGGAGTTATAGGTAGGGGAAAGAAGGAGCTCTGTTGCACCATGTGATGGCATTCACATTAGCAGGACAAAGGCTGAGGCATAGTGGAAGAAAATTATGCTGAAGGAAAATGCATGTTGCCTCTGGAATGTTTTTGTAGCTCTTTTGAAAGATTAAAAAAACCCCAGTGTCATATTGGTAATATGTTTAACATGATCTTACCTGTGTTCAATCAATTTTGACTGCAGTTATGTTTAATTGAATACTTGTTTATCTAGTAGAGGAGAAATCACAGCTCACCATCAGCAACTTCCTCAGAAGCCTTGTGAACTTGCTTGGATAGGAATTTACAAGTTAAAAGAGTTCACAAAAATATGCTCCCCACATCTCAGCTGATGTCCTGTCTCTTCTGTTCCCCAGCATGGTTGGTTCCTGTTTGTCAGAAGGAAGGTCTAGTCCCACCCTAGCACTAGCCTGAGGCCTTTGAGCAAAATCACAGGTTATTTCTGGTCTGAACCCCAAATGCCCTTAGTTCCCTAGGTACCCTTACCTGTGCAGGTGAAGCCATGACCTGCTTTTCCCTCAGAGCAGCTAAACTGAAATAGCAATTGTGTTATCTTAGCATTCAAGTGGACACAGACCTTTCCCCTTCCACTGTACCCTAAATGAGTATATGATAAGTTCTCCATCACTGCAGGACTCTGATCCAGGGGAAGTCATGGACCTTGGGGAAGTCACAGGATCTCGCTTGCACCCTGTGTCAGGTATATGTGAACCAGAATCCAGTCACCCACCCCGGATGTTGCTTGACTTCCTGCTGGGGCAAGACCTGGCTATGCAATATCCCTTCCCCACAATGACTCCCAAGGGGGAAAAAGCCTATGCACAAGTGCAGGGAGTTGTAGTGCACTCTGCAGGTCCAGAAGATCTCCTCACAGTTTAGGAGTGGCTGTTGACAGCCCTTGGTTGATAGAGACTGGCTATCAATACTTGTAATTCCTCACTTCTATCCTCAGATAGGTATTTGGGCAGATGTAGGAAGCAGGTAGATACTCATCCCTTCTTCTCTCACTGGTATGTGTGATGAAGATGGTTGGATACCGACAGTTGTTCCTGCTGGTCACCCTGGAGGATAATTAATAACCAGGATGCCAGTTTGACTCCCGATCAACTGCAGTACTTGCTTCCTTAGAGCTTACAAAAAGCCCAGAATTTAGAAATTGCTCTTGAATGTGAAATACTGTATCTTTTCAATGGACACTTGAATTTAGCTGAGCTAAACCTGACATGGCACTTCACTGCAATCCAATCATGATAGCAAAGAAAGAATTTTGTCTGTGTTGCCTGCCATGTAAAAGTAAACTTTGACAAGTCACAGATGCCTCATTCTATAAATTCCTCACTAAATTTGTGTGAGACCTGAAGTGATGGAAACAAAACAGAAGTGGTTTTGGTTGTCTAGAATCTGTGTGATCAACTGGGATCCACAGAGTTGTTGCTTCTTTGCGATAAGTGTCCCATTCCCAGTATCAGCAGCCAAGTGCAGTTGAATGTGATTTGCATAAGGAAAGAAAAAAATTGTCTCTGGGATACGTGCAGTTGTTTTGGCTGAGTTCTGATGAATAGTCACTGTTGTTTCTTTTTCCCCAAGGTGCTACAAAAAGGCTTATACCTTCTAATTTCAAGAGCAGAACTAGGTCTCGTGGGACCTTGCATTTTTTTTTGCCATTTAATTCATGTTGTGGGATCTTCTGCCAGTCAATCTACAAGCACAAACAGTAAGATTAGCAAATGTAGTGTGTGTTTTGCTGCTTCTTGAAAATAGTTGAAATAAGGGTTAGCATTATTAGCTCTTTCTTCTGTTAGCAAAATGGAGAGAAAAAAGAATTGACTGATATCTAAAACTTGTACTCAAATTCACAGAACTAAGTGACACAGACCCTGGACTGGGTTCTTCCTCACAGGAAGACAGAAGGTGCCATTTCCATGTACTCCCCTGGAGATGCCACTCCTTGGATTTTGGATGAGTGAAACAAGGTATTCCTCTTCATCTGCCTTCAGGTGCCAGATCCTCCAAAACAGAAGAGGTAGAAAAGCAGCATTGGGACCACCCCACATTCTTTATCTTGGCTCCCAATGCTTGCCATGCACAGAGGAAGGAGCTGAATGCTCTCACTTCTCTCCAGGCAGACCTGGCTGGCAGGGCTGCCTCCAGACAGGAGTTGCACCAGGACTCCCCCAGGACCAAAGTGCTTTTTTTTTCTTTCATCCCACACTGTGGGCTGCAATGTAAAAGCTATACCCAGGGCTCAATCTGCTTACTTCAAACATCCAATATCCTCACTGCTTTGCCAGGGAGGATTATACATTTTTCACAAAGTGAGCAAGTATCCTTTCAGAGAAAAAATATTTCCATGGCTACAGATCCTCCTCATGCAGTAGAATGGCTTATGCAACTCAGCTAACAGAGAGCTAATAAAATGAGAGCTTCCCATCTAATTAGATGAAAGGATGGTTGGGTGTTTGATGTCAACTTTCTGTTTTACACCTGAAACCCCTGGGAACTGTCTCAGGTGGCCAGAGATGCTGTCAAAGTTTTTATTTTGCATGAAGATCACGATCCATTTTTGATCCTGTAGGTTTTTGCTACTGCATTGTACACAGAAGTGGTCCTTGTGCAGTTTGGTAATTGCAGTTAGTCCATATGCTGTTGTGCATTCATATCTCAAGTGTAAGAAAACCTACCTGTTATGCAAACAGAAGTTTGACTTACGTTGCTGGCATGGGTATGAAGGTATAAAATCATAGAGGATCTGAGCAGTGCTAAAATACCAAAAGATGTTTATCTCCTCGTGCAACACTTTTATGAAGTACTGGAATTAAAATCATGGTGTTAACAGAAGATGATGGTGCAGGGAATATCTGGCGGATAGTTTGTGTTATCTGTAGGGCACATCCTCTTGATGCCTAGATTTTCATATTTTCTCTGAGATTTTCTATGATATGTATCATGAGAGTAACATAAAATTTCTTTTCCTCTACCTGAGCTAAATTGTAGTTTATCAATAGGTAAAATATATGAGTTCAATATATAGGACTATGAGACTGTAAATGGGATTTTGCTTTTTAAGTGTCAAATTCTTGTTGTTCTTGGTTTAATCACTTTTACAGCCATGTAGACTAGGTAAATAGGAGGAAGCACTCAGAATTTCTATTAATCTTTAAAACCCTGTCAAATATTTTTTAAATACTTCTGATCATTTCTCTTAATCCTGCCATTGTAATGAACCTAAGATGTGTATTCCCTTCATTTAATGAGGTGAAGCCATTTCTTAAGGATTAGACACTAATGTGATATATATATTTGTAACTTTAAAAATATCTGGCAAGCTAGAAAGAAATTCTATGTTAATTGAAGGACAGCTTCAGCAAAGATAAAATGAAAGAATCCTCCTAATGATGTATATATGAACCAAAACAGATGGAAGAGACATTTCACTAACATCTTCTAAGTACTAGCAAGTAAATGTGACAATATTAATTTGGGTGAAAGGACATGATTAGTACCCTTTGACTTTTTTTTATAGCAGATGAATCTAATGTATCCTATTTATATGACTGTGAAGAGCTTCCAGTCATAGTGTAAAGATTTCTAAGGGCCAATTTGAAAGAGATTGCACTACGAGTGTCAAGTTGACAAGCTCACATCCTCTCCTTGATGTGAAGTGCTAAGTTCATGAAGATGTCAATGTGTTGCCTTGCCAAGTCTCCCAGCTGGAGAGTAATACTGCATAATAGTCATGAGACTTCGAAACCAGCATTATCAGTTCAAGCATTGCAGGGTTTCATGGGGAAAACCACAGCACGAGAAAGTAATTTTCAGATAAGTTACACTCGGTGGCATTATCGGAGTTGATTTCACATTGCTGGGCGGATGTACAAAATTCACGCTTGCTCTTTCAAGTCAAATAATGTTCCTGGTAATGTTCAGTGGAAGCTTTGCCTGGGCTGGCAAAAAAACATGGACTCAAAGCAATTTCAGGCTGTTTCAGGAGATGTGCATACATTAGCACATATGAGTAGTATGCCTATACACATCTCAGTTCTAACATTCTCCTGGTTTTCTTACAATGTTAGTCTGAGCTGTGATCAGCAGGGGTTATCTGAATTGGTGCCTTCTTGATTAAAATGAGTGAGGAAAGATGGGCCAAGCATTAACATATTTCAAAAGCTCTTGACAGCTCGTCTGAAAGTGCTTCCTATCTTCTCAGTCTGAGCAGAACAGCCTCTGAGTCAGGGCACATTGTGAAGCCAAGGCACATGATGGATTCAGTCTTTTCCCCCAAAGCAGATCCTGAAATTAGTGGGACAGTGTGGAAATGACAATTGAAGAGGTATAGAGCTGATGTGATTGGTTTGCTTGTGATGAGATGTCTTTGATTTGTATGGTTGCTTTTGAGAAGCACTGTGAAGTTGTGTTGAGTGTGCCTGTCCTTCTGGATAGGAGCCCTTGCCCTCTGAATAACACTTCTGTACATCTAATGAATCAGTCAATCAATACCAGCTTAAAGAGCTGTGCTTCTGAATGCTAACCATCTTTTTTTTTACTGCCACAGGGGTGGTGTTTTCTGTATGATATTTTTGCCTGTGTTTTTAATTTGTATTTGATAAAATACATATTCTTTTGAAGAGCATACCTTACAATAGGCAGCTTGAAAGCTGCCACCAGGCTTACCTCTCTCTGAGATGCTACCTGCTAAGCAGAGGAAATTGTCCAGCTTGTCAATGCCAAGCTAATAAGGCAATGTAAGTAATTTAAGTCCAGAGTGAGACTCTTGTCTCCCTTGGGTAGTGACCTTAAAATGTTTGAGCTATTCCGCATCAAATTCACCATGCCTAGAAAAGAGCCTTTGACTACTGCACTGTGGCTCTTTATCCTTTATCCAAAAGAGAACATATTGGTGGCTTTTCCATGCCGATTAGGCCAACATGAGTCATCCTCAGATCTTCTGGGGTGACCATTGCAAAAGCAGTGCTAGGCTGTGATTCAAAGGTTCTTACCTCTCAAAAAGAGCAAAGGAGAAAACCCAGCACCCACCAGCATCCTTGTGCTCATTGAAAAGCTTCTACCCAGCTCCCAGATCTGTCTTCTGGGACTTAAAGGAAGAAATATGAGAATTCTTTGAGTCGGGCAGTGTCCTGTCAGCCAATGAATACTCTCATTCTTCTCTTGAATTCTCCCATTTTAGCTTCTTGCTTTTCCAGCAAGTGGCTGTTGGAAACCACAGTACCTGATTGCCCTTCAGTGTTGGATGTAGGCATCTTTGCAATGCATCTGGGAGGCAAAGTGCTAGCTCCACCAGAAGAGTCTAAACCATGACACTCAGGGTTTTAATGCCTAAAGAATTGGTGTTCACAGTCTTTCACACAGCAATACTGGTGTACTGGAAAAGCATTCAATCAGCAAGGAGTCCTTATGCTAAAATTATGGCTTAAATAATACCAAAACACTTTAGCAGTTGGATGAAGGCTTTCCTGGTAACCTTGTAGCTCTTCAATGCCTGAGGCATTGAAATATAAAGATTTATACTTGTGCTTTCACCAGAGACCATCCAGCCTCTCCTGGATATAGCAAGGAACTTACTCTGGTTAGGGTCTTTGAGTGATTCTGTGGTAGGAATATCCATTCTTAACTTTGGTAATGTACCATGAGATTTCCTTCCACAAGTTTTTCCCCTCACTCTGGTCCAGTCTGTCTTCTGTGTACCTTTTGGACTTTTGCTGCAAGCATACAAAGCAGGTAACATGATCACTGATACAGCTCCAGTAACACATTGAAGATTCTAGTCTAATTTGCTGGAGGAGTACTGAAAACAAGGAATAAATGTAAGGAATTAAGCAAAATGAATGATTACTTGTCCTCGCAGAGATTCAAGTTAAAATACTGAACATTATTTCACTTGAACGTGTTTCCCTCGATTTATTTGTTAAACATTCCATGAGAATAAATTTGATAAGCTGTACTCAGGCTTGGTGAGTTATGAAAATGGAAGTTTCATTGCTGTCCTGGTCCCAGAAGACAGTATCTTTATTACCTTTTTAGTTCAGATTCCGTGAATAATATTATGTTTAAAAACATAGATCAAGCAGAAAGGCGATAGTTTTTATGTGAAGCGTGCTGTTTTTAAAAGACATAGGAAGCTGAACTGCTTTTCTTCATATGGCTATGAAAACCCATCGGAAAAACTGAAATCATTTTCTGTTTGTGCATTAAACCCTTGCTGCACCTTGTTATGATACTGCATGCTAGAAGACTCACATTTATGTGACCTATAAGTTTTCTAAACCACCTGCATTAAAGTAGTTGTGCTAACCAACATACACATGGCCTCAATTTTTGTGGTCTTATGAGCAACACCCAGGGTGTCAGGGAGAAGCCTATTAGCCACTACCTAAGCAAGAATGATGAATGGCCTCTCTCCCGAGATCACCCTGCACCCCCACCATGGAGCCATTTGAGAGAGCACCACATGCATACACACACTCTAAATGCATCTGCACCTTATGAGGCTCTGACTTCCTAGTGGAAACTGGTTTTTAACACGAGCAAAGGCTAATCCATAACTTACATACTTGGGAAAATCAATCAATAAACATGCGTGTGACAATGGGATTTTTGACAAGAAGCACTGCAAAATCTTATTTACCCCCTCTGCACAGCCAGCAAATATACATCAGAAAAACTGTTACTTTTGATGTAGACATATAACTTAAAAAATGCTCAAATGATTGGTGCAGGCATTGGCTACAGAGGATAAAAAGGAGAGCTGGATTAGCTAAAAATAGTTGTATTAAAAATCAGTGTATTTTCTTCCTCGAGGAGAAGGGAGAAAAAAAATGAACCCACAACTCTAATCTTGGACTAGAAGACTACAGGTAGAAAAGTTCAGGTCTTGCCCTTCTCATTTTTGAAAGACACTTTTCTAGTTCAAAGGGGCTTTGGTTTAGCTTCAGGGGAAATATCAAGGATTATAATTGGAAGACTTTTCTAGGTTTTCCTAGCTGGATTTCAAAAATGCGGTATGTACTTAACAAAGCCACACACAGAAAAAAGAACAGAGCAACTTTGAAATAAACCTTTCATTCCTCCTGCTGCTGTGCAGTCTGTACCGTCACCCTGCATTTTCCCTGAGAGGGAGGAGTATGGAACGAGGGATGAAGGATATTGGAAAATGGAGAAGTGCAAGATTAAAAATAAATCAAAAAAGAGAAGGCATGTCGAGAGAGGTGCATTTATGCCAGTTCCTAAATTTTCCTCTTAAATGGATACATCTGGAAAGATTTGTCTGTATTTAATGGGATATTTCTGCAATTAATTGCAACACGGTTGATTAGAAATGTTTGTGGAGATCTAAGAAGGTGGACACCAGAAACAGCCGATTTTAATAATCTGTTTTATCTGTGCTGTGCTCTGAGCCTTTCCTCACTGAAAGCCATGGGAAATGAAATGCTGGCCCTACTGCAGTCAGAGGAGAGCTGTGACTGACTTTGGGGGTTGTGGCATAGAATTCCACTCTGGGAAACATAGTTTTTATACTAACGACTGTCTAAACATTGTGTCTATGCTTTCAAGTCAAGGTGGGGGCTGCTAACTTTCTTTTTCTTAAGCCACTACATTTTCCTGCTCCTGCCTTTTCTTGATGCATACTTTGCACTTGTTCTGGTTAAATATGGTTTTCTGGGTAAAGGAGCATTAAATATTGAGAATGAAACATTTAATCAGTTATGTAGTTAAGATATACTAAGACAATAAAAACACACCTTCTTTATGTAACTCCGCAGGGCAGAAGCTCTTATTTTGAAAACAAAGAACTTTGAATGGTATAGCTTGCAACAAATTAACCACTTTATATATTTAGAATAAGAAATATTTGTGTTTATATATTTTAAGATCTGAAACGAAGAAGGGTCTTGCCATTTTTCTAAATTGTTTCTGAATTACAATATAGCTGAAGACACACAAGTCACTCTAGTCTTTTAAAAAAGGCTGAAAAGGTTGATAACTACTATAAATGATCATCCAGATCCACTTATTCACACTTTACTAGTCGCTAGGAAAACATTTTCTTGAATATGTTTTCATCTGTTTGCTGTTCAGGGTTAAAACCACACTCTTTAAAAACTCCTGATCCAAGATTTTACTGCATTCCTGAGTCCTCAAGAATGAGGGGAGTGATCAGTTGGTTCTTTCAGACAGGTTAACTGTTAAAGATATAGCAGCCAGAACCCTCATCTATTTTCCAGCTGGTCACTTCTCTGAAACCGTCCAACTCCAGTGGTATTCCTCCTGCTGTAAAATCTGGCTGCCTTTTAACATTTTAGTGATAAAAACATTAAATTTTATGCTAAACTCTGGATTGCCTGATAGTTTGACTCCACCTGTATGTTCTTCTGTGGGACCACTTACTGTCAAATGTTTCTGAAATGTTGGGAACTTGTCATTCAAGAGGGTTTTGATGATGACATCCACAAGCAAGCAACTTTAGTGTTTGAGAATCAGTTCATCTGATGTTCAAAAGAGTAGTGGGAGTTGGGGCTTGTGGGTTTTATTCTCTGCTCTACCACTGATTTGTTATTTGCTGAAGACACAGAGTGCCTTGTTGACAAGGCTCATGATGTTTCATGTTTTATTCTGAAAGCACTGATTCCTACGGTCGCTTTACAGGGTATCTCAGCTTGCCATTGTTAACAAGAGGAGAATAAAGAAACAAGCCAATTTCTATTCAGCTTGCTGGAAAGAGTCAGAAAAGGTAACTTATGAAAATGCTATTTCTTTAAAGGTTATTTAAAAATATCAAAATTTTTGTTTCTAAGTCCAAAACCAATACCAGATCCAAGCATGACTACTGCATGCTGTCAAAATCTGGATTCTGGTTTATACTCAGATCTTTCTGTACTAACTAAACTCCAAGCAGTGTTTGGTTTTATCTTCCTCCGCTTTAGGAAGTTTTCTCTTGCAGACTCCTGGCAATATTCTGAATATTAAAGCTTTAGTAATGATAGCAGTCTTCATGCTGACAGTGCTGATGCTCCTTAGAGGAAACTTGCTTCTAGATGCTGCCTTCATTCTCCTTTTCCTTCTTCAGAGATTTGAAAACTTTCGTTGTTTTATCCAAGACCACAGAGAAAGATCTCAAGGTCAATCTCTGCTACCAGTTTCCCAGTAAGAACTACAAGAAATCAGTGTTTCTGTTCTCCAGATTACAAAACACAATGGTCACTTCCATGGTGTGACCAGTGTCTCTATTTATGGAGCTCTGATTTGAAGGGAAAAACATGGTCATGACTGGTGGACAAAGAACAGTAAAGCAACAAATGAAAGTATGTTTTATAATATGATTATACTGGAAATCCTTATGGGAATGTGACTCACCACTGCCCTCTGTACTGTATATACCTTCCAGAAACAAGTCCCCAATAACCAGAGTGACTTCTGGCTTTTCTGGACAAAAATTTTTCCTCGTAAGCTTATTCTAAACTGTTAGTAAAGCCTATAGTGACATTTGAGACACTTGCCACTTTCTCTTTATGCTCATTTGCATCATATTAGGAATTCCTGATGCGTGTAGCACGATGGACAGGTGCTCCCTAACTAAATTATGGGTGAAGTAGCTGTTGGCATCATAGTTATACTGTCTGTAATGAAAGAAATGACCCATGAGGAAATAATGTATCATAAATCTAGGTAGAAATTATATAGTTAGAGACAAAACAAAACAGAAATAAACAAACGAATACCAACCTATCAGCTGTACATCTACCTTGTGCTTTTCTAACAATGACTGATATTTAGCTCTGTTTCTCTCCCAGGAGAACATCCCGAATACATAGGTGAGTGATGACCATGGGGAAAATAGGCTGCTTTCACCCCAAAACAATGAGAAAAATCCACCCCCGAGGGAGAGGGGAAGTTTTAAATCCCTCTCAGACCAATGAGGGAATGGAGCTGAAGTACCCATGGGATGCACTTCAGCCATTCTGCACAGTCTGTGATGGAGGCAGTGTTTTCCCTGCAGCTGGCTGTATATTCTAGAAGAATTGTTAGGTCTATTTTTTGCCAAGCCCAAGAGAACAGGCACACAGTAAGCCTTGGCAGTTCCTGGGCCTCAGGGGACAGAGCCGGGGCACCTCTTATTTTGTGGAGGCCTTCAAAACAGAGTGAAGGTGTGAGCTACTCAGCTCATTTCCAGTCTGAGGGTTTTCTGGGTATGTGCCTGGAGACAGCAAATGCAAAAGCATATAACTACCAATGGCCTTTGATATTTACAGGTTTATGCAGGAGCTGGTTCAGGAAATCATCAAAATTGTTATACTATGTGAAAAAGTTCAGTGGAATCTGACACATTTTTAGTTGTCGTTATCAATTATGCTGCAGAGCCTGACTCTCATTCATGTTACATCCCTCCATCTCCCACAAAAACACAGGCTGTCTGTAGGGCTGGAGTAGTGCAAAGAGACCTTGTTGGCTCTTACAGTTCAGATCGTGATTATAGGTATGTCTGAGTCCAAGTCTCTTGAGTTATTCTAAGTCTGAGTTATTCCTTATCTTAGCTTGAGAAAGCAAGGAAGCTTGAAGATGGGGAGTGCATTTGATAGAATTAAGGGGAACAAAAGGGCAGCTTTGATATCATAGCTTTTGACAAGGAGAGGAACTAAAGAGAATTATGGTGACCTCAAGTTGCCACAGAGTCTGCTTTAACTTGGACTTTGTTTGGCAGGCTAGTAGGGAAAAAATATTCTATTCTTTGCGGTAAATATGTGGTTTTGCCTTATCTGTTATTTGTAAGGCATGAAATCAGCATCTGACAGCACAACCTTTGTATTGAAATCATAAATTTTTGAAGAAAGTTCATCTCTTGTGAGGGGAGAAAATGTCATTTCTAGTTTTCTATTATTGCCCTCCCCCTTCCCTTCCAGGATCTGAAAGATTCCACTCCTATAGGAATTGCTTTTACTATTTCACTCAATTTGCCTAGTGATTGTAATGTTCTGTGACTTTTTCCATAATTGTTCTACCGGAGAGGATGCCTCAGCACCCTCCCAAGACATTACTGGGGAATGAAGGTGGGAGGAACAGCAAAGGTTGAACTGACTTCAGGACTGATGTGATCTTGCAGTTGACGGTGGGAGGTTTTTTTCCTACTTTGCAATAACATTTGCTGCTATAGGAACTGTCAGTAAAGTTGGGAAAAAGCAATTAATATTTTTGCCTCTGTCTTTCACAAAATCCTTACTTTTCTGCAAGCAAAGCTCTTGAAAGAAATCATAGTTCACCTTGAGGAACATTAGGGGAAAAAAGAACCGTAAGAACTTTCTACATGTCCTTTACTCATTAGCAATGACAGACCGTGGAGGAAAGATATTCCACAGCACAAGTTTTGTAAATACAATTCCAATAAAATCTAATTTCAGGACAAATAAAAATCAGAAAAGGAAGCTAATTGGACATTTCTTTCAAAAGCTGCTTTTTCTTCAACTTTTTGTAGTAGAAAGTTCAGCCCAGATTTTTGTCTGCCTGAAAGTGCAACACAGAGGAGAATTATTATACTCCGTGTCAATTAGTTGGAATGTTTTTTAACAAAGTACACCTGCCCCTTTTGTGGATTTTGCTTAGGAAGGTGGAAATCCTCCCCTGTGAGTGACTCACTAAAGTCCTGTTACCAGTACATTTATTCTCTTATGTCCATCACTGATGTGTCCTGAGCCAAAAGGGAAGCAGCAGGAAACCATGACCTGTGCTCTGAGCAGTCAGATCAAATCAGGGGATTTTTCACAAGGTGATGAGCTGCTTTGGCTCCCATTGGAGTCCTGAGCTGCCTTTCTCTAGGGCATTAGGTGTTAGACAGGAAACTGCTGCCCTCAGCAAACTCCCTCGCTGTGTGTCCTGGGAACAAACACTTGTCCAAGCACCTGCTGGTCCTGAGTCTCCACTTGGAGCTGGTATTGCCTTTGTTGGGTGATCTTGGTGTCTCCCAATGTGGAGAAAACCACTCCTTGTGCAATACAAGACAGGTACATAGAGATTAAGGGAGACCATAACGAGCGTACAGCAAAACTTGGCCTCTATGCTGGAGAATGTGCAGTGTGAAGGCTTCCATTTGCAGTGTGACCATCTGTTTGGGATTTGCACCGTCAGTGTAGCGAATCTCCTACTCGAATACTCAGAAATGAGTTGCCTAGCTATGCCCTATTGCAGTCCATAGGATCCAAATAGCTCTTCTGTATCTGAAAAGCTTTTAGAAACTTACCAAACTATTTGGAGGGCATTGTTTTTAATTTTCCTCTGCAATGGAGTGGAGCAAAGAACAAAACTCACACTGATGTGACCAGAATTAAGGCTTCATTCCTGTTCTTTAAACCCTCAATCTCTCCTGCATTAAATCTAGCTTAAATTTTAAATATTTGTCAATGTAAATAATTTAAGAACATAAAGGGCAGTGCCTGGAGAGCCAAGTTGTGTTCACAATCTGATTTTTCTCAGCATCAAGTAGGTACCTTAATGCTCTCCTTGGGTTGCATAGGTGCTCAGTAAGACTCTCTGAATTACAGATGATGTAATTCTTCATTTACAAGAGTGTTAAAGTTTCTATGTAAATGTCTTTGAAATGAGAGTGTGCCTTAAAATTTTTTTAAGTCCTCAGAGCAGTTCATAAGCAGCAAACATCTTTGAGATGTGAATATTTCCTTTTTCAATGAAAGGTCAGCTGTACCTACAGTCTGTGCACAGGATGGATAATGGTGCTTAAAAGCTTCAGCAGAGAGAGTTAATAGTGGGAAAGAATTTCCTGTGGCTTGCTAAGTGTTTTCCAGTATCTGCAACCACATCCAGCCTCTGTAAACACTGGCCCTCGTAGTGAATCTTCAGCCACGTCAGGCATAAGTGAATGGAACAAGAAGAGTCAGGGGGGCCAGAAGTTTTATATTCTATTCCCAGCCTCAAATATCAGATTTCTTCCTCTCACCTCAGATTTCTTCTGACTACTCCTATAAGCTGAAGTGGGAAGACATGAGTCTCAGCTGCTTTTGATGTAGCTGGGTAAGACTGAAATGTTCATCTGGGTGGCTCTTGCAGAGGACTAATGCCCTGATGTGTGGCTCAGTATGTGACCTGCATCCCTATCAGTGTCCTGCACATCCCATGAACACCCTTCTATCCATGAACATGTCTGCAGCAGCTCATGCCTAGTGATTCTGGCAAGTAGGGAGTGGGGGCTGCTTCTGAATAAAGTATGTAATAAACACAATTTATGGAAAAAAACCAAACCAAAACAAACCAAAACCAAACCAAACAACAAGTACTGAACAGTTGAAGTTCCAGCTGAATCAAAAGGGAACAGAAAGGTTCCAGACTGCATCTCTTAATGTTTGTTGCACATGGTTTCTTTCTATGCTAAATGGAGAGCTCATAGGACCATAGTAAGCTTAATTTTTGAAAATTTAAGTTCAGTAAGATTCTGGGGTGGAAAATTCTGTAGGAATCTGAAGCCTCCATAAGTCTTGGACCAGATAGTCTCATCTCTTCATGTACATAGGAGAGACTGGAATCCTAGAGATAGGTAAGTTTCTTCAGTTGTGAGGTTCACTCTGGATTTTCTGGACCATGTGTCTGAAACAGACTTCAGATAGAGTCTGTAGGAGTTGAGGGTTACGAGGTGCTTCCTCCTCTGGCGATCATACTTTACAACAAGCTAGATTTTTTAAAATTATTATTATTTTTACCTCCCGATAAATATTAATGGTTAGCTGAGTGACAGCTAATTTTTTTTTTCCTCAAACCCACCCTTTTAAACAAACTGAAGTGTTAATGTAACATATTTTTCTAACAAGAACTTTTAGGGCTTTTGATTAAAAAATTCTAATTTTTTAAAAGCAGACAAAACTTTCTGAAAACTCAGTTACATGTCTGTTGCTGAGAAATTCCTTGAAAATTTATAGAGAATAGAGTTATGACAAGAAGTGGAAGAAAGACAGTTTGTCTTTTTCATCTGCTCTAATCAAGATTCTACTCAGATGTTTTTCATGAGTTCCTCAGTCTGCCAAATTTGCAGATTTTGGAGAAGAGAGCAGAGCTGCAGAAGGTTTAATCTGGTTTGTGTTTTCCCATTGAATTACCACCAGTTTAACTATTCTTTGCAGTGCCTGCTCTTTGTTTCATGCAGCTTAATTACAAACTTGTGTCCAGGTGAAGCCACTCACTTCATGCTACCCCTCCACCTTCCGCAGTCTGGGGGTGGTGGGCAATGCAGCTCCCTTGGGACACTGCTCAGCAGCAGGGCTTGATGAGGCTCCTGTCCCTCCTTCCTGAGACCCCCAGGTGAGTCAATTCAGGAGGATGCTGCCCTGTGCTGCTGGTAAGTGCCAGAGCCATATTGCTATGCACAAGAGCCAGGAGGAAGCATGGAGCATGAAAGGAATTGTAATTTGGAGAGGTGACAGCACAGATTAGACCTCTGCTCAGGGTTGTGCCTAAGCAGTAGCTATCTTGTCTTTCCATTAGATAGCAGATCTTTTGTATAATACCTGCTTTAATTGAATTATGGGTCTCTTGCTTGCTGCACTCCCTGTTACAAAATCTGTGACTGTACTGGTATCACACACAAACACAGAAAGAAGGTTGTTTTGCTCAATATTCTGTAGCATTTATGGTTACATATGGGGGTTTTATAGGTGTAGCTCAAAAGAAGCTACTGATTTCATTGACTTCTCCTTGCCTAAGTGAGGAAGCTGGGGATGTCTCTATACGAGCTGTGCAGAGTGGATGTGAGTTTTCTTCTATGTTGTGTAAATTTGAACCTGAGACCTATAGACCTATATTCTGTGAGAACCTACCTTATTTGTCCCTACACAACTCAGTTCTGTCATTTTCATCACTAATGGGATTTTGTGACTGGGTGACCTTGTTAATACAGCAATACTGCCATATCATCAGTAATAATAAAAGAGGGGGAAAATGCCAGCCGAAAAAATGGTGGGGAAAAAAATTATGCTAATTTCTTTCTATTCTTTTCCATGAAAAGAAAAAAGCCTCTATTATCTTAAAAGAATTATATTACTTTAGAATCCTACTTAATGTGATAAAATAGTTAAAGCACTACTCTTCTCTAGTACAATTTGACAAAATAGCTCCTTAAGATCTTCTTGGGGAAAGAAGGGCATAAATATGGAGTGGATCCTTTCAACACAGCAAAGCCCATCATTAGATTGGGAGGATATTGTGACGCCAGATACCAAGAGAAAAATTTTTGTGAATGTGCTTTATGATGTATCATGGGTTTATTTCAGATGTTTGTTATCTCTTAATGTTATGTAGTTCAGCATATTTTGCTATCATATTGATAAATACTGTCCGCACTGAAGTAATACCCAGTCTGGCTATTTTTCACATGTAAAGCTGATATGCATAGTACATAGTTAGGAGTGACCTGATGACTTTGTGTACTGAATAAATAAGGAAAGGGAGCTAGGTATAGGAAAATGAAGTAACAATCAAGTCTCCTGTGTCCCTGTCCAGTGCTACATTTGCCAGACCACACTGTCTCTTGATTTACGATTAAAATCTCCAAGGAAAGTTTATACTGCTGCCTGTCAAAAGGATATATGAAATGAGGTTGGAATCACATTCATCACAACTCTGTGGCTGGCACAGCAAAGGAGGAAATGCAGATCTGTGGATCTGTGCAGGATCATATAGGCAGTACTGAAAAGAAGGACCTGGGAATTCTACTAATTATCACTTTCTTGTAACAAGCTAAAAGCAGTGTGTTCAGAAAACCATTAGATTAGTTTAAAGACAGACTTTTCAGGAAAGAAGACAAGAAGGTTTCTGGTATTAGTGGCCTGTAGGGGAATTCCAGTGTCAATGAGCAAGTCTCCACTGCTCAATGAAGCATCATGGTGATCACTCAGGCTGGAATTTGCCTGTGCTGAGTCTGCTTGATGTCACAGTGCAATGTCATGCTGAGGTGCTGATCTGATCAAAGAGCAGGAAAGCAGCACTGATGTCTAGTAAAGATGTTACCTGCATAAGAGTCTGCACAGTGCTGCCTCTGGCACCATGGACATGTTGGAAAAAATAATTTGGTAACCCACAAGGTCATATTTTCTGTTGGATTCAAAATCCCTTGTGATGTCAGAGCACTTTTCTGTTTCTGGAGGTGTTGTGTATTACATCAGACACAAAGATAATATGCTGAGAATTTATACAATACTGGGTATTTTCAAAAGTGAGCCAGTTTGAATTCTAGCTAATTAGGTTCCTTCCTGGTATGAAAATATCCTTCCCACTTGGTTCACCTTGAATTTTCTACTGAATATATTTCTTAGAGCTGTTTACACATAATTAGCAGCAATTCAAGAAAGGAATAAGTATTGATAGCATTTATTACTGTGTCATCTTTTACATACGCTTGCAATTCTTATGTAGGAATTCATAACAAACTATAATCCACTGATCAGTATCCATGAAGCTCCTAGACAACCATTAAAAATAATAGCTAAAGAAGTAACAGTCAACAAACTTTTCATATACCCATGTTAGATTATGTATTGGTTGCCTTAAAGAGCAAATAGTCTTTAAAGAAGCACTGGAGCACGGTGCCTAGGGTGGCTGTGGAGTCTCTATTCCCTGAGAGATGTCCAAAACCAGCTTTAGTTGGCCTTGCTCTGAGCAGGGGGAGTGAAACAGATGACTTGCAAAGGTGGAAATTTCTCAACCATTCTATGACTCTGAGTATATTCAAGATTTCATCCTCCATGGAAAATGCCAGACATGCAATAGGAAAGGAAAAATAGCTCAATATATAGACTGCTTCTTTGGGCAAGCTACAATCCAATGAAATAAGCTTAAATTTAGGAATGCAAGTTGTGTAGCCCATGAAGCAGGTTTTCCACTTAGCCTTTAAGTAAATGGGTGCTCTTATGCTTGAATCTAACATACTTAATTGCATTGCTGAAACCAAAGAAAGAAAAGAAGGACTCCTTTTTAGAAAACATACAAATTTCCCCCAAATTAAATATGTATGTTAAGCATTGCTTGAATATATATAAATAAGTCTTAGACTAAATTTATGCAGAAGCTACTATAGCATTACTAATCTTTTGGGGTTTTACTTAAAAGAAAATTGGGAACGAAAAATCTAGTCAGGCTTTAGCTTTTAGCTTTTTTACCAGCTTGAACTCCTGGGTTCCCATAAACAAGATTTAAGAATCAGTCTTTACAGGCTGCATCTTAATAAAATCTGGACTGTGTAGGGTTTTGTTGGCAGTGGGGTGAGAGATATGTGGAAGAGTGGTTATTTCCTTATCTTTTTTTTTTTTTTAAATCAAAATAGTTCATGATAAACAACTTTTATTGTCAGCCATCCTTTGAGCCCAGGATTGGTGTCAAACGGGATTGTTTAATGCACAGGGCCTGCCAAGTATGCATCTTTCTTAGCAGACAGCTCTAATCCTTCATGGTCCACCGACTTTACCTTTATGACTTCTTTTGATTGGTAATTGAGAGAATAAATCTTTGAAGAACTTACATAAATGCAAAAAAGAAACTCCATTAAGATTCAAGCAGTAAAATGCCTACTGGCATATTTTATATGGTACCTTTTCAGTCCTCTGCTGTCTAAATTCATTTTCCTAGACAAAGATTTGAGATTGGCATCCAGTTATGGATTTTGTTTTCTGATGCATTGTCATCTGCACCCTCTATATTTTAACTTTTAATAACAGCACAGTAAGTGAACTGAGAGCTGGATTGTTCTGAAGAACTTTGCATTATTGAAGATGCAGAGCAGAATAAAGAATTGAGTGTATTAAGACACTTTATCCTTCCTGTCCCTTTTTTGGGTATACAGATGAGACATCCTTTTTAGTAAATTTTAAGTCTTACATTGAGCGTAGGATTAGTTAGTGATGGACAAATGCACCCCTTGCTAACAAAGAAACAGGAGTGAGCTCACACATAGGGTAGAGGAGGCAACTCTGAGCTTCTTGTAAAGCAAGAAAGCAAACAGGGAGCACTTGAACTTCCTACCCATCTGCTAAGAATTTACTAGCCCCAAAAATATGAGCTACTTTCTGTTCACTCGCTTTTCGACTTCTCGGTCAACTGACCACTAGACCCTGGGCAACAAGTAATTCAACAAAGGGCAAAATGCAACTGAAAGCCCTAAAGATAATAGTGAGTGTTTCCAAAGGCAAAAGTTTCTCTGAAGTCTGTAGTGTACAGCTCAGCCCATATAGGTTTGCTTACTGGGAGGAAGAATTTTTTCAACATGACTGGTTAGGTTAAATATAACCTCATACAGACCATAATAAAGATTTGACCTCATTAAATTTGGAGACCTCTCGGCTTTGTGCTGATTTACTTATCAATTTATAATTCCTCTTCCCACACATTTCTGTTATAAGGTGAACACAATCACATACAAAAGGGGAAAATTGAGAATTTTAGTGGAGAAATGTAAGGGATTTGTCAAAAAAACGGACCATTTGCATTGTTAACATATTTGTGTAACAGTTCTAAAAGCAGTACTGTAGCAGTGCACCCACGATAGTCCATATTCAAGAGAACATGCAGGAGATACTACATACATAGACAAAAAGTATAATTTCACAAGAGATACACTGCTCATCCTGTGGGATCGTGGCTGTAAAACTTGCACAAACTGCATATTGGTTTTGCAAAGAGATAAGTTCCATTTATACAAACTAATTTACTCAGAGATTGTTCTTAATATGCAAGGTTAGCTGCAACTCCTATAGAAACGGCCATGCTTGTTTGTGATGTACAGTTCATTGCACATTGTCTTTAATATTGAATAGGTCATAACCTTTTTGCAGGATGGGTGAAATATGAGTAGCAGGCCTTATTTTTTTCTGCTAGTACTGTAGGTAGCATTGAACAATATTCAAATGCTGCCGCTGTGGCAAGATTGCCGTGTCCCAAACGTAACCTCCTTTAATAAACACTTGTTCCTATTTCTCTACACGAAAGTCCAGGCATGGACCAGCAGGAAGATATCATGCTAAACACCTGAGTAATTGGAAAGCAGTAATTGGCAAAATCCCACAATGAGCTCACAGAGCTTGGGTGTTCAGTGCTTCTTCATAAATCAAAAGCCAGAAAAGAAAGTCCTACTTTAAACTTTGAAATCCATGATACCAAAACAAAGATGTCTTTCCACTGATATAGGCTGGGGAGAAGGGAGGACAGAGAAGTGCTTTCATTTCTGTTTCTCATTGAATTTGATACCCATGAAGTTGTCAAATTGGCAGTCTCAAAGACCAAAAATTTTTGTCTGGCCAAATACAGCTTATGCAGCACTAGTGCAAATATTGCTGTCCTGCCACATCAGTGCCTGCTGCTCTGCACAAAGAGGGAGAGCATCAGGAGGTGTTTGTAGGAAGTGACCTGGCTGTCAGGCTGATGTGGTGTGTCCTCTCTCATTGACAAAATTGCAGCTAGTAGGGCTTTGGTGAAATGGAATTGACTTTAAGGAGAGGATCATCCCAAATTCTAAATATTACAAAAAGTTGCAAGCACAAGATATCAACTAAAGCCATTAATTCAGCCCTCTGTATTAGCAACTTCCATTCAAAATGAATGCCATATTTCACTTACTTAAAGTTTTCTGTTATTTACCATGATGGAATACTGTTCTACTCCCTGTGTCATACTTCTTCCAAGTAATATCAGATGTTTAAGAACTTCCAGTAAGGAAAAATCACATAATGTCTGGGGTATATCCCATCTGTAAATTGCTTTATCTGCCCACACTGACAGTTGTCATAACATGACCCTTCTTCTTCCAGTAATTTTAACTCCAATGCTTTGTGTTCAAATAACATCTCTGAATCCAAAACTGACCCGGAGCTCTAGAGGGGGCTACACAGACCCTATTGCAAACCTTGCACAGTGCAATGCTGCACTCTAGCATGTCATCAAAGCCTACTTCATTGTGTCCATACCAAGAATTTGTAGACAATAGGATACCAAGGATACCATGAGGTAACATTATACAGAAAACTGTGGTGGCATTCTGAAAGGCAGCTTTAGTGTGCTCTTGAAGACTCTTATGTCTAGCTTCCCAATGCTCTCTGACACTTTGCCTGAAGATCTCTTTGGGAAGCACCAGGTCTAGGTATATTTAACATTATACTTAGATTTTTTTTTAATAATTAGCATTATTATTTCACTTTGCTTAATCTCTGTCTGCCCTGATTTCATGCTCCTGTCACCTTTCACTTTTTTCTTCCCCTCCAGCCTGAACATCTCCCTGCTTTTCTTTCTCTACCACATGACTCCTTCTCTTCCCTATCATTCCTGTTTCCCCTGGAAATGTTGTGCAGCTTCACTATCTTTTTCTTCTCCATTAGACATAATGTACTGCTTTACTGTCTGCCAAGCTGAGCATTCCCATGTGCTACTGTCTAGAAGTGACATGGGTGATTTGTTTGTTTTTTTTTTCCTTAACTTGTAGCAGCATTCCCTAACAGAGGCAGCTGTAATGGCTCTTCGATTTTGTATTAAATCTTTTTTAATAAGGGCAGTTATGCTGGCGAGCTTTGTTCTGCACAGAAACATATGCACAGTTAACACAATATATTTCAGATAAGTCTTCAGATTGTCATTAGAGACATGGCAGCTTCACAGTAGCTGTTCCCACTCTCTCTAAACAGGGAATGAAAAGAGCAGCAGCTTTTTAAGAAATTCCTTGCTACTGTACGGCAATATTCCTGGGATTGCTGCGTATTTAAAATTTATACATTTTTTTATTGAGAATTAAATTACAGGTCAGTGCAGCAGCATCAGTATTGCAGTCATTTCTGGGTGTATCTAAGAGAAGGGGAGGGGGGGATAGTTATTTATAGCTTTAGGTACCTTTGCCATTTAAGATGTAAGAGTAAAACTAGTTAAACTTAAATTTCAACGTCATTTCAGCCCACCCATTCTTCTTAATATTTTCCAAGTTTGCCTTGCGCCTTGCTTTGAATTCAGTCATTTGGATGATTTTGTAATGGAATGAAGGAAGAGACAGGCTAGGTCTTTTGGGTAGCTTGTGCCCCTACCCCGCTCAAGAGATGGTGATGCCTGGAGTGAAGCTCCCAGCATTTATTCGAGCAGAGAAGTGGTTAACTGTGAGGGCTGGAAATTCAGATCAGATGTGCTCTTTTCTGCCTGCTGCACAGTCTGTCGCATGCACCTTACCTGCCCGCCAGCCTAATTCATCTTAGAATTAATGTCCCCAGTGACGTACCAGGAGCACTTTGGGCACTGTGGCTTCAGGCACATGCACATTTGGACAGGCATCACCACAGTGATTATACTTGGGCAACGTGTTGAGCTTTTTTTAATTTAATTTAATTTTTAATGGAGCTTGACATATTTCCAAAGTATAATCAATGCAGTGACATCTGCTTGAGCCCTGGCTCCACAGGTCTTGTCTACCTCTAGGTCTTATTCCCAACCTTCATTTAACTAACTAATATGCATATTTAATGATGTGCACACATTTTCCTGATCTTGGAATGTAGTATCATGTCTGGCTGGAACAACTTCAAGTTGTTATTGCCTTGTTTCTGTCTCAGGCATGGTCCAAGACTCTCTACTGCTGCATGTTAACTTTCTGCTGGCCCTAGTCTGTGAGCAAAACCATTAATATTTTTATTTATAAGTGTAAATGAAACATTTCTGGGAGAAGTAAAGTAACAGATTAAAGCTGTCATATTCTATAACCTTCTCCATGTCAGGTACACATTTTCCCTTTCCATTAAGATTACCAATTATGCTGACTGGAAGGTGAGAATGGATTTTGTCTTATTGTTGATGTTATTTTTTTTTTTGTCTTTCACATTAAATCAGATATTAAGTCCAACAGATATATATTAAGTGTTGTGTGGAGTTTTCCAGACACCTTTTCCCCCATCTCCTGATAATTGCTACAACAGCTGAGTCCATGGAAACAATTTCTCTGAAATGCATTTAACAATGCTAACAGACGCTGCCTGCTTGGTTTGCTGGCAATTTCCTTTATTCTTTAATAATGATTTCATTTAACACCTTAATGAAAACTAATGTAGGAGATAAAACTTCAAATTGTTTCAAAGTGCACCTGTAGTATATTTGGCATTGACCTTACCAATTAAATGTAATAAGAATTAAAAATTTATGTATTTTAATTGTCCATTTAATAAGTGAAAAATATAGCTTGTCTGATAAATATACAAAGATTTGTTTAGTTATTGGATTAAGGCCGTAATTTTGTGAAATTCAATTATCAGCGTGAGGAGAGAGACCGTATTATGGCAATAAATGAAAATTACAAATACTATTTCTTAACCATTTTCCTTTTAATAATGAAAACTCCTATCATAAAAATATTTGTCAGCTCAAAACTTTTAGTTATCCCCTTCCATTAAAAGCATATGAAGGAATTGCATACCTTACAGCTGGCACGATTAAGTGAACTGTTTGAATTCTGTCTGGCATTCGGCATATAAACCCATTGGTGGTAACGTAATTTTGATGCTCCTGGTGGAGGCTGAGCATGACGTTTGAATAATGGTTGGTATCAGAAGCTGCACTTTTCTTTGGAAAATGAGCCTCTTCCCTTTTTGGTATTCCCAAATCTCACTGCGAATTCAAACAAAAAGGAAATGTTATTGTGGTACACCAGTCAGCTTTTGTACAAGAGACATTGATGGTATCTGAACCACAATCATTTTCTAAAGGGAGAAGTCTATTCCTACACATTTAGGTAAACCATTGCTATTGGCATTGAGGTACACATCTGCAATCCCATGTTGTCCCTCCTCTTATTCAGGCAGCTGCAAGTGCCAGATGTGCATAGCACCTGTCTTCTTCTCTGTCTTGGAGTTTTGGAACTGACCTATTGCCTTTCTTGTGAGACTCCTGCCAGACTGTGGCACCCACGCTTCCAAATGCTTTTGTCACTCTGTGCTCCCAAAACACAGGAACAAGTTGTGTTGGGTCTGTATGATGGCAACATATTATAGGAGGGAACACAAGAGCCAGCAAGCAGGAGAAGTTTTTTTAAAAGAAGGGAAGCATGGATACGTGAAACTTGTCCCTTTTCAATTTTATGTTGCCTGCCAGTCTGCCTAGAGGAAAAAACAGACAGTGGCTGTGCTTCCAATTAGCAATTCCTGCAGCAATTTTTGACCTGACATAAGTAACGTGGCATAATATGCAATCCATGTCAGGCAACTTCATTTACTATTAGCAAACAGATACTGGGATACTGAATGATGATTCATGATCAGGACACTGGGGAAAATCTCTGTCAAATGCAATACGACAAGTCCCACTCTGTTATGTGGGTAATGCTGTAGAAGTCTGAGGGAATGAACTGGCAAGTTTGGAGCACAAAATAGTTGGAAAACCAGAGAGGAAACCATGGCCATGGTGACATCAGTAGGAATTCTGCCATCGGTTTCCATGGGACCAGGGTTTCACTCTGACTTTCACAGGCAAGAGATGAAAATAATAATAATAATATCATCAGAGAACTCATTCATGGAAAAGGAAATTTGGCTTTTTCCTAGACCAGAAGACAAACATTGTGTCTTCTCTCTAAATCTGTGCTTAGATGGGCCAAAGGAATCCTGCCAAAATGATGTTGTGAAAGCAAGGCAACAGCTCCAGCAAGGGCAACACGGTGTCATTTCTACCTAGTGGATGTCTCTGCATATGACAGTCAGACAGATGCACCAGAAGTGTGCCTGTGTGAGTTGAGGACTCACAGGTAAGTGTTGCTGTGTCTTTGAGTGAGTGCTTTCCAAGACCTCCTTGGTGAGTCTCATCAGCTGCTCCAAGTGCAGGATGGAAGCAGACTTACCATAAAAAGCCCTATAAAGCATGTTTGAATATTTCAGTCTTTGGAGTAGATGCTGGATTTCATGGAAGGTAGAAATTGTCAAAAGGACCAGATTAGTTATGTCCAGAGAAACCAGGTAGTTCATCTTTTGGCTTGGACCACTTTAGAAAAATGAAAACTGTACAAAAATCGGAAATGGAAGAAAAGGACCACTAATTTAATTCTCAAGCAAAACACAGCACCCAAGAAGTTTATTTGCTGAAGTCTAAGGGAGTTGTGTTCCACAGGATCAGAATTCACCTTCAGCTTAAGGACCAAGATGGACCATTTAAAAATAACGTAACGGAAAGCCTACAATAAAGGATTGCCTTAAGAATTATAAATTAACTGGATGTTGCCTCATAATTATTTAAAATTCCTCAAAAGAAACAGAACAATTTCAATTTTCAGTACATTAAAAGAAAAAACACTATATTCTGCAGGAAATAATTGTGACCCCGTTCAATTTTATCAGGCAAAAAGCAAAAATACCCTATGGCAAAAAACACAGCTCTAAACTAGTCCAAAACACAACTTTCAGTTCAAAGATGCAGAATGGGTATTTAAAGAAAAGCTCAGGAATATGAAAGTACTCTTACACTCTAAAGTAAAAAAGTATACAATTATGATAGTCTTCTTACCATTTTTGATTTTTCCACCCTTAAAATTACAATAATGGCTTAGAGCAGTTGTAACCCCCCTAGGGACTACATCCTTCCAAGGACATGTTTGAGCTTAGACATCTGCTGGATAATTTGTGCTTCTGGAAGGCTTCTTGTTTCACAGAGTTATCTTCCACATCTCTCCAGCTCTGAACCAAACCCAGTGCTGTGCTGATCCTCCTCCCTTGTATGGTTGGAGCCACGCTAAATAATTTTAGTGTCGTAGTTTCTGCTCTTTTGTTGTCAGTGTTTTTTATGTTTGAGCAACATTCTTTATCTCATCCTTGAGCAGAGCCACAGGACTCGCAAAGATCATTGTTCCTTGGCTATAACCAAACCAAAAGGCAGGTCTGCTCCACAGCACACAGTGGAGTCCTACTATCCCTGTTTTTTAGGAACTTTCTGGAACACAGTCAGCTCCAGTGCTAGGTGCTCACTTTCCCACCTGGTGTATGGAAAAGGTACGCACTGTACCCAGATCTGGACATTGGAAAATATTTCCGAACCAGTTTAAGTGGACACAGTTTCCTGATTTCTATCACACTCATTCTCGGCCTTGATTTCACCTGTATTCACAGGAAATAAAAGCCTTTTTCAATAAGTAACTTTCAATTCTCCCTCTCCTACCAATAGGTGCAGTCACCTTCACCTTCAGGAGTGTTTAGTGGACTTCTTGTCTGACACACTCAGGGATCATAATGTACTTAACCCTGCTGGGGTTGACATGAGTGCTAAGTATTATTCATCCTTCCTAACATCTGAAACCTAATCCTCCGAGAAACATATTGTTCCTTTTGCTTCCTGAAGCCTCTAGCTTCAGCTGGACAATTATACAATGCCAGTTTGAAATTTGGGGTCCACTGACATTTAAATGGGTCCCAAAGTGTTACAGACAGAGCCTGAAAAGAGGAAGGGTGAGGGAAAGCCTCTGGAAACAGCGTGGTTTGGTAATCCTTGTAATATTAAGTTGGATATTAAGACTTTTATCGTAGGGTTTCTGCACTGTACATCAATCCCCTCAATAACAATAGATCCTTGCCATACTCCTTGTGATATTTTTATTATTTAGGTTGGGAGCTGTGTAATGACTTTTCGAAGGATTTAAAAGACAATTGGCAGTTTGGCCAATAACTGCATATTATCTTGCAAGGTGGAAAACATATGCATAGGACTCGAAATGAGGAAAAGAGTGGCAATCTATGCTTGGTATTTGCTTACTGCAGACAGGCTGACAATCTTCCTCTGTACTTTAGTCATTACAACATTCACCTTGTGTAGGAAAAGTGGTGTTATCCCATCTTTTTTTCTGTTTGTTTTTGAGTATTCTTGTACTGACTACGTGATAATGGAAAGATGGCAGGTGAGGCAGGAAGAACAGGTGGACTTTTTTTTCAGTGACAAGATTTGCCTATAAAGAATTAGGAAAGGAGCTGATGATGGCTGATGGTATATATCAGTGTATAGTTAGAAAATGTTTCTATTGGGTGTATTGTAGTATACTATATATTTGTCTTCATCTCCTTGCTTATATTCTTCAGAGCAATGGCCTCACCTTTTTCCCACGTCACCTTTCCTAGAGGTTTAAAAAATAAGAAACTTCAAAAAGACACCTTTATAATTTTTTCCCCACCATTAATTCCCATCTTGACCTGCCACATGTGACATGTTGTTCTCTTTTGTTCCTCCAGTGCACAAGTGGGGCTGGCTGGAAGTGGAATTGGCCCCTGCATCTTTTAGGGTCAGCACCCACCCTTGTCCCTGCCTCTGTGGGTGATTATATAAAGGAGAGCTTGGAGCAGGTCTTCTTGGTGTAGTGGGAACTCCTGGGGGTGCAGAAGGGCTGAAGTGGAGGTCCAAGCAGCTGAAGAGTGAGCTTTGGGGATCTGCAAGAGGGGCGAGGGCATGAGCTGGGTGGTGCCAGGAGCCTGCTGGCTTACCCCATCACATCTTTCTTTTGCAGTCCTGCAGACATAGCCAAGATACCTAGACCCTTCAACTGTGCCACCCTCTGTGTTCCTAATTGATGTTCACCTCTCCCTCTCTGTTCTGCCCAAAGCAAGAGTGAGGTTTCCCTCCAGTGTGTGAGCACAGGGCAGGTTCCAGGAGCACGTTGCTGTGGCCAGTCCGCTGGATGGTAAGACTAAGGTGGTCAAAGGATGCTTTACTTCTGGGCATATTAAAAGGATGCTTGTTTGTACTTATCACAATGTGCTTTACCTCTTCTCTGGCTGAAGCTCTGTATTCACTTTGCATTTGGGCTTGTGATCAAAATAACCATTGGCACCAAATTGCATAATAGGTGAAATGTGCTTAACCCATGGTTTATTTGGCAGCCATTTGCCTATGCAGTTTTATTTATAGTGTTTATTTCAAAGATTGATGGCAACTGACAGGAGGTACTGAAACAATTGATAAAGGCGACTGACATTTTGTCAGCTGTCTGGGTGACAGGAATATATTACTTGCATTTAAACTGTTTTGTGCGAATAAATCATCATTGATGCCAAAATTCACCTTTGGCCCTTTCCAACTGGTTCTTGAAAATTGGCTGGAAAAGGTTTTTCCTTAAGCAGTGAGCAACTTGCTCTAAGGAGCAGATTCTTAACCTCAATTAAATTTTTCTGAGCAATTAAGTATGTAAAGCACTATTGTAGTTGAATTCTGTCATGGCAAAGTTGAAGACCATTATTCTCCCCTTTGAATTCACTATAAAAAAAGTACAATTTTGTGAGGACCTATGGGGCAACTTTTAAAATGGATGAAAAGGAAGGCTCTGTGCAGTAAATTTTAGCAATCATTTTCTCTTTGAAAAGGTGCTGACAGTCTTTGGAAGGACTAAAGTCTTGCACCTGCAAAGGCTTTCCACCTGTCTGTGATTCTCCAACTGATACATATTCCAATCCCACAGTGTTATGCAAGTGATCAGTTTGATGAGCTTTGATCTCTTTGTTTCTTTACTGCACCTCTAAGTCAACATAAACACAAAATGGCAAAGATCTCATGTATAATGTTGCGTGGGCAAATGACGTGGGGCTGGCCTTATGTGGGTAGGCAAAAACTAAGGTGTGGTGAGTCTTTTCGAATGACTGTACTACCTTCAGTAAATTACCTTCTGCTGTTACAAATGTGCTGTCTGTAGGGATCATTATTGCCACCGTGTTTCCCAAAGGAGGCAGTGGTTTGGCCAAGGATATGTGTGATGGAGTGCTTCTCCCCTATTCCTGCACAGCTGTATGTCTCCATAAGACACTGAGGACATGATTGAAAGCGATGGGACATAGCCAAGTCCTTTATCAAACTGTTCAAATGAGGAATGGGGAAGCCTTTTCCAAGACTTGACAATTCAGTTACATGTGTTGGAGTTTTTTGCATGATGAAAAGAACATCATTGTTACAATAATTGCCTGTATGTGCACTGACAGGGCCAGTGAACCCAGATGCTTTTCAGGATGATGTGTTGCTCAGCTACCCAGCTATCCCCTGGCATACTTTTCACTTCTTGGTGCTCTTCTTTCCATCTGAACCTGATGCTGTCATGTAGCAATAAGAAGGCACCTCTCACAAACATAAATGCAGAAAGAGACTGAATCAGTTCAGTTCCTCAGGCTAGATTTTGGGTAGGCTGCACAAAGGTAGATGAACTTGAAAGGCCATACGCAAACACAGTCTATATCACTGCAGATTGTCACTAGGATTTGTTTGATTGTACCCAAACAAATCCTTGGTGTTAGTGGAGCAACAGCAAGGAGTATCAGAAAACAGCGTGGAGGAGAAGAGAAAGCCAATTTTGAGCTTAAATACAGCTGTTTCCATTGCCACGTTTATTGCAGAGCTGCGTGGGAATATTTTAACAGTCTTGGAAATAAATTCATCCAAGATAATTAAGTTTTCCTAATTCATAAAGTCTCTACATCATGCTTAATAGCTCTGGACATGAATGCCAATAGATGTCTGCTTCTGCAGAATGTGCTCTATGAGAGTTTTTCCCCCTCTCTGTCTGAAACTCCACAACTTTTCACAACTGGTATTTTTGCAGAGCTGCAGGATAAATCCCCATCTGGGTCCTGCTGTGCACCAGCACATGGAGTGTATTTATTGAAAGTGGCTTGGCATTTAGCTTTTTTCCATTGGCACTAATATGCACCATGCCACGCCACATCAGGCTGTGTTACATCATGTGACTTGATGGGAGTTGACATGACCTGACATAGCACAGTGTTTGTGTCTCCTTACATCAGAGACTAACAGAAATACAGCTTAATAAAGAGTAATAATGTACAAAATACAAAGATTTTATTGCTACCCCTGATCAGAGGCAGGTAGCACATGTTAGGTTTCTGGCACACATTTCATTGTGAGTTTTTTGCAGTGAACTTTCAGGGTGCTTTCTGTAGCCTTATGCAACTATGGATCTGCTGCTGGGTCAGAAACCACTTTTTATCATTCCCTTTTGCAAATGTATTGAGAATGCAATAATGTAATGGTTCAGGCATTTTGCCAGCCTAAGTGACTTAGTTTATCATTCTGGCCCAAAATGTTTTCATTTTGCCCTTCCTTGATCTCTTAATTTGTAGTACTGCTAAAAGTGTTATATTTAGTACGGCTTTCAACTCCTATTTTCAAAGTTTCTTTTTGCATCACTAATGATATTCTCTATCCCTGTAATCTACCCAATGTTCAATACTTAATTTAAAAAGTTACTTAGGTATGGTTGAGTGACCTCTTTTGAAACTATCAGTAACTCGTTTTGATTTCTGTAGTTTTAGTGAATGTTTTTGCATGAGCATTGCTTTGAAAAGTAAAAGTCTTAAAGAAACCTATGCTAACATCTCACATGGAAACTCTCCATTCCTCTTGTGGAAGAAAATAATACCAAGATGCAGTTTCTTAGGGGAATTTGGAGGACAAAGGAAGACAAGTCCTTCATCTCTGCAAATGAGGCAGAAATGATGTAGGTTTTTGTCTCTGGGGGTACAGCTGCTTTTGATGCTGAAGGCCTGTTTGTCTTCTTCAACTGGAGTTGTCTGTTCTGTTACATATTTTCACAACCACCAGGCACACGCCAGAGACAGGGTTGCATATAACATAAAGAAATGGACATTAAATAGTCCAGACATCTTCAAGGTTGCTTGTAGAGCCAGCAAGGTCAGAGTTGCAGCAGTCCCCTTGAATGTCACACCAACTTGATTTAGCTCCTGACCTGCCCATACACCTACCCCATTGTATGACTGGAGAGTGTGTTGGTGAGAGACTGCATTTCTGTGCAGATGCATCTTGGTAAAACTTGAGACTGTCCTAATTCTTGAAAATGAAGCGGGTATCTAAAGATGTCTTGGAATCCCATGGACAGGCTGAGATCAGTGCTTGTCTGCTGAATGCTAGAATGTCAGCATACTAGACCAAACACTGTTCTATAAGAGAGTGGCTAAATGGCCACAAATCACAAGAAGAAGCTGATTCAAAGTTTTTGTTCATTTGGTGGTGGTAGGTTTTTTGGGTTTTGTTTGTTTGTTTCAAAATATATATGTGAGATTCCTTAAGAAAATTTGAGCAGAATCTGTTCTTCTAAACTAGAGATTTTGAAACACTACCTGGTGTTGTGGCTGTTCTGTCAATGAGCTCATACTTCAAATCTACACCCAAGGGTATCTGTGCTCTCTGGCCTTGCACACTCTGAGGTTGGGTAAATTTGGGTAAGGAGTGGGGTATGTTGCATGCTGTTTTTCTGTCCCCAAATTAGTTTATGTCTGGAAGAAACCACAGCCTGCAGGAATATGGTGTTCACCAGGGTTGTGTGACAGGCTGGAGTCAGGGTGCTGCTAAGTTTCTCATTAGCATAGCAGGGCTGTGAAGGATCTCACAGGGCTCCCTTTCCCCACAGTTGAGGTGCCCAAGGTACTGCATATTATTGCTTGAATTTCAGGCTCCTTACCAAACTGATTGCATTGCAACCAAGTCTGCAGACTGGATCATCAGCTGTAGTTAACCTCAGATGATTTGGAGTAGGTGCAAGACTGCAGTAATCAAATGTAGGGTAACAGTCAGGTGGGTTCAAACCCTAAATATTTATCCATATGTTATTAATGACTGAGTCTCGCTAGTTATGTATAAGCCTAATCTCTGTTTAAATTCTGTTCAAATCTTGTAATTTGAAGAACAAATACATGACAGCAAATATTTTAAAAGAAATGCTAATAAAAAGCATGAAACCATCATTGCCACCCAGCATTTGGAGGCACACAACTGCAAAAAGTTGAGCGATGACTATAGGTGTGGCAGTGGCAGATTAAGTGTGGTGTTTACAAGTATTGATGTGTGAATGAATGAATAAAAATTCTAGATGCATCTCATGAATAAAGTCTGAGGATGTCTGAACTGCATAAAAATATGCTTTGTATGAGTATAAAACCCAAAAATATTACCATTTTCAGTTTATGAATTTTAAATGAACCTTAAAATTAACACTTGTATCACAGGGGGAAAAAATGCATATTTCAAAGAATCAAAGGAAGAAAACGTGAAGCTGATCTTATTGACTGCTTCATAAAGAAACTGAGAAACTCACTTTACATATATTCACTTTTTGACATCTTTAAATGGTAATTTCTTCTTTCAAATGTCTTTTCATTCTGTGTCTTCATCTTTCTTCTTCAAAACTCCTTTCAAGCTTCTGAAGGTATGTGACTTTTCCTTGGTATCAGGGAAAATGATTTAGAGAATTATCAGTTATTATATAGAAGTCAGCTTCTTCTCTTGAGTTGAGGGTGTGGAAGGGAGGAAAAACATTCAAAGTCAGCTACAGCAAGATGATTTTAATTTGACAGTTTGTCTATCTGAAATTCTGTAATTTTACCCATACAATTCTTTTAGTCCTCTTGTGCTAGCATATTCCTTATCATATAAATAAGGTGTGGCATAATGGGGACTTCTGAACTATTCTTCATTTTAATAAAATTAACTATTTCTGTCTCCTGACTATTTAAGGCTGCTTCTTCTAAAATTCATTTTGAATGGGTATTGTAATCTCGCTTTTCCCTCCAAATAAACCATGGAGTTTCTAGCAACTGCCCTTTTCTGGTATCTGGTATCCAAAATGGCAGCAAACAGCTCCGGAAGACATCTGAGTACTGAAGCCTACAGTAATTATACAAAAAGCTTTCCATTCTTCAAAATACATGTGTTGGATTTCAGATCATATTTCTTTAAAATGCTTGTAACCTTCTGCATTAGAATATTGTTGTTTCCTCAACTCTACTCTTCAGACTTGCACACAGAAAAGCCATATAAGTATGGAGTGGAGTCAGTAACTTAGTAGTAATTTGGTTTTTCCTTTCAAAATAACTCAAATCTAACCTACCACCCTCTGAAGGTCTTCTATGGGTATTGCCCCTGCTCAGCTGCTGCTTTAGGGTTATCCTTCTGTGCTGATTCATGGAGCAAAAAAAGACATTTTTCTTTGCTGTGACAGGGTAAGGGCATTTGTGACAATCAGGTCTGAGCTATTTGGTGGCAATGGAGTATTTTTGGTAATTCTAGTGCCTGCTCCTAGAGGAATACAGCAGTGTGGAATACAGCAGTGTGGGATATGGACTTCAGAAATTTCAAGGCAGGTACTGTTGTCATCTGAAACAAGAACAGCTGCAATTATGTTGTGACAAGTGATAAGAATTTTCTATTTCAGGAGATATTTGCTTACACTTGGGATGTGTTGATCAAAAGCTCTGGGGTGAATCACAGTCTTCCTTGGGGAAGAATTTCTGTCTAGACAGCAGGGTATTATTCCTCGTGCCCAGCAGTGAGTTCTACAACTTTAATATTCCCCGATTTTGAATTAAAATGAATGATTCAAGTCATAGTTATTGATGCACTGTTCTTTTTTGTTTGAATAAACAGTATGTTACTGCCTGTCTAGAGTATATCTTAATTGTAGAAACTCTACATTCTATTAATCTTAATTACCTCCACTCCACTACTTAAATTTGGGGATGGAGTTAAAAACCTTCGATAAAACATTTGCTTCTAACTGTCAAGTGGCCAGTGGCTTCAATGGAGGTACACAGCTACCCTGTGGAATGTACAGAACTGAGGAGTAAACAGCTTGTTTGTTTTTTCTTTTTTTCCCTAGAGTTAGCTAAAATTTTGCCTTGCCTTTTCCCAGTGTTGATGAAATGGGCTGTTCAGATCTTATGTAGCTTGGAGAATATGTGTGTGTGCAAAGAACAAAACATAATTATTGTCTTAGAGTAACTTTTTGAAAAACCATCCTTGAATACCATTAGGAGTAACATGTTAATTTAAAGTGAATCTTATATTGATTTCAGCATCCAATAAGAAATTGTCCCTCTATCAAAACAGGTATTTATCTCCCTCGACTCTGACTTGACCCATCCCAAATTGTATTTCTATCCATCAGCACACGTTCTCTCTGTTGCCAAGACACCTGCAATCCTAGTGCAAGCTTGTCTGTCTTAACTTGTTGTGGCTTATGACTTCCCAAGAACGTTTGTGCCCATTCAGTCTGTGCAATACACATCTGTAAAACAGGAATGATATATGATATGATATGATATGATACAATTGATATGATGGAAGTAAGTTCATGTTTCCATTGGCTTTCATCAGTTGCAAGGAGCCATCTCCTTGTGGCTTTCAAACTTCTCCAGATTAACCTTCTCTTCCTCCCTGCTCTGTCTGGATCTATCATGTGGTCCAGTGATGTACATTATTAGTATTCAGAATAAGTCACATTATATCCTTGCATGTTAATTTAATTTTAAGAAAGGGCTTTACAGAGTTGTGGTGAAAACAGTGCCATAATTGATTCCAGTCGTATGTTTTGCTCAAATTTTTCAATTCTTTTTTTTTAAATCTTCTGCATTTGGGGAAAAAACCCCACCTGCTGTTTTACTTAACAATTTCACCTACCTGAAGTATAAAGCTACTGAATTGCATAAATTATTACATCTTCTATTTCTGATAGCATCACATTAACATAGCACTATTGTTTTCAGGGCAATGCTAATGACTGACAGAAAAAAAAAGTTCCTACACATGCACAAAGCTTGAAGAGCAGTGGCATGTGCCATTCCAGCTAAGAAAGAGGGTCTATTTATTTTCACTGGTGATAACAGATGTACAGTCGACTTCCCAGGATAGTAACTGTAAAGGAAAAAGCACATTTTTAAATGCTGTGAAGTGGTTTCTGATTCTTTCCAGTGAATTACAGTGGAAATGAAGGCACAGGTCTGTGAGTTTGCTGTGCTGAGGACACCCCACGGGGAAAGCACGAAGAAAATCCACTGAATTTACCAGGAGGTTTTTTATGGGTTTTGTCAGTGGTCATTGAGTCAGCCCCTAATACTGAGTGGTCTTTTACTGGGGAAAACCAATTTTTGAACAACACAACATGGGAATGTCAGGTTTTCACTTGCACTAATTATTCTGGTTTTAAAGTTTAAGAGAATAAAGTAGGTTGGGTGCTATCTATGTATCTGCTCAATCTACTTCATAATGAATTTTAAAATAATTTGAAGTGCTACAATGACAAATACTTCACCCTTGCAGAGAGACCTACCTAATGTACTTTTCAGGATTGATAAATAGAGCTTGCACTTTTTGGCATCAGCCTATTCCCCTGAGTGAATTTTAAGTTGCATTGTATTCACTATGGGGCCATCTTCTGGTCAGTTTGCTGCTATAAATAAGCACACTATTTATAATTGTATGGAATAGAAAATGTGCATTAGAAACATTTATGATATCTACTGTAAGTGCTAATTAAATTATATGGTGAATATGTGCCTCACTGATTTAAACATGTTGAACACTTCACGATAGTATTATAAATAAATGAACATATGCTCTCTTCTCCCTTGCTACCACTCTTTCTCATTATTCTGTTAAGCACCTTAATTTTAATTGACTCTTCTACAAGGCAAACAAAAATATCAAAATGCAAAGCTCCATCCAGAATCTGAAGCTTTCTGGCCACAGATATAATCTTCTGTAGTCTTTCCTTTTTTCCTGACCAATTTGTCCCATTACAAAATAAATCCACGTTGTATGCAAAGCAAACAGTGACAGATCACGTGTGCAGAAGTTTTATTGAGACTTTGCTATTAAATCACTGATTTTTCCACCCTTGTCTGGCTAGTTTTTCTTTTAGTTTTCATGAATGGAGAGCTAGTTAACAAAACAGAGTTATTTCTATGAAACTGTGCCGAGAAGAATGTTCCCTTGGTTTTAGAAGCTACTTGCAAACTTTTAGAAGATCGCAGACGTGTCAGTCATGATCCATTACCTTTCTTTATCATCCATGGAAAATATCTAAGTGCAAAGCTGTTTTCAGTCTTGTAATATGTCCTATGCTACATTCAATCTGATTTCTACCCCACAACAATTATTTCCTGTTTGTAAAACCAACAGTGAATGATCTTGCAAAACTCTGAAGCCAGGTTATAGATTGAGGTATTCATTTTTGTTGAAGGCATATTTTTTTTCCAAGCATGTGCAATAGTTATAGCCTGTTCTTTCTTCATATATGTAGTCATCTTTGCAGTTTCAGCAGCATAATCAGTTTTTCTACATGACAGCTGTCTACAGGCTAAAGTGTTTGTTAATAGCATTCCCCATAGTTTGCACTGGAGCCAATGCATAAAACACTTCATGGAGTGATTCCTGCCCACTCTGTGCTTTGGGTTCAGCTAATAGTAATTGAAAGAAATTTAAGATTGAGGGTAGTTACATAGACAAATGACCTCAAGATGACGATGATTATTATTGTTGTTATTATTATTTGTTAGTACAAGTGTTAATTCAGTAGTGATATTACAGGGCCCTGCCCTTGGCCCAAGAAAACACTGATAGAGCACAAATAGTAAAGTCCCACGAGTCACTGTTTAAAGAATAGCATCAAAATAAGATTGATTCTAAACATTCAGCCCTGCTCACTAGGGATGGTATGCTACCATTAAAACCTGTAGGAAATCTCTATGGACTGGTTTGTAATTTGATCGAAGAATACTTTAACTACAGACTTGCTGCAGGAGGCAGATGATGGTAAAACACTCCACAGCTGGACACGGACCCTCTGGATTTGAACTTTCTGATTTCCTATCCCTTTCACCATCCATTTTCCTTGGCAGTTCTCTCGAGTACTGCTCCTCCTCTCCTTGTGTCTTCCTCTTATCAGGACTCTGTTTTCTTGGCCTTGTTTCTCTACCCTTTCACATCTTGTTCTCTATTTCTGGCTAAGAAGCTACAATGCAGACTGCCATAAGAGGATTGGTCATATTTCTAATGTCTTTTCCAGAATGTCTGAGGTCAACTATCTTGATTATTGTTTCTCTCCATCACTCACTCTGCACTGTCCTGAGTGTTGGTAAGTCTGCAAGCGACTGCCTACTATCATCATCTGATCTATCTTTTGATTATATTGCTAAGTAATATTGAAAGAAGATCCTGCAGTCCCAGGTGTGCTGTGCTACCTGAGTGGGAGTCAAGTCCTGAAGACTGTATAATCTCTTGGTTGCTCTGGTGTAAGCAGAAATGTGCTGTAGTCCGAAGGCAGCTGCTATCAGCAGATTTGATTGCTGCTCCAGGAACAACAGGAATCAAGGTGACTGCTCCATGACTACAGGTGAGGGAGTACAGGTCTCTGGCAGTGTATTTCCAGTCATATTTATCAGGTATGAAGTATTGGGAAGGAGGATAGGGGAGAAGGGGGGGAAGAGTGAGGTACTGGTCTCTTCTATAGTCCAAAGGTCCTGAATGACCCAATCCAGATGCATTCTGGAGTTTTGAGTGAACTTTCTTTGTAAGAATTAGATTTTATTGACTAAAGGTGAAAACCTTGCTATCTCGTAACAAAATATTAAGAACTACAAAGCTGTGGAGAAGGAACTCCAGATTTTTATGTGAAAAGTCATGTTCTCTTTGTCCTCACTTTCACCCTTCCTTACAAAAGGTAAAAACTTTGTTCTTATCTCTTACAAGATTGTCCTGTTGTATAGGGCAGACCTTTTTTTTTTTGTACCTTATGGCAATCATTTTGCAGAGGTAAAAAATGAGTTATACCATACCTGCTTTCACTTCCTTAAGGTGTTCTGTAGCTAGGGTTTAAGAAGCACCAGCAATCACATTATCTGTTAGGCTCAATTAACACAACAGCTGTGTTCCAAAATAAACAAGAAAAAACTGCTGTACTTGCTAATGCATTAGTGGAATAATATGGTAGAGATACAGATTATAATAATCAGGACCATCAGAAAATTAGGGAGATTATGATTATTTTCCAGTGTCTGTATATTTTTTCCAGTTCACAATGTCATTTTTTGTGCTCCTCCATTATTTTGGGTTAGCTTGAGTTTTGCCACTGAATAGAGTTCTGTGTCTGGGATTTCTTTCGGATTCCAAATCCATTGTTCTTGCTTATTGTCTCTTGTTTTTTCAATGTTGCTGCTGAATTGTTGTTTCTAGAAAGGTTTTTTTACCTGTTGCAAAGGCAAATCTTTTCAAGGAAGCAGTTGACAACAGAAGCATAAGGTGAGCTTTTGGGCATTTGCTGAACAAAACATGGTGAGGTTTTATACCACAAAGCAGAGGAAAGGACAAATTTGTGTACAGGTAAGACACTTGCAGAATATCTGAGGAATAGATGAAGTTACAAAGACATTTTTTACAGAGTGCCTGGAGGCAAATGAGAAGATGAGGAAAGGAAAGAGAATTGAAGCTCTCAAAGCAGTGGCAGTTCTGATGTTTTTAGCTAGCACATATCTCGATAAAAATTTAGTAGTATATTTGTGTGTGTGTATGCACACATGGGGGTGACGAAGTAGAGATTTAAAGTAAACAGTATTGTACAAAACAGTAGCATAGTTATTCATTGCTAGATAACACTAAAGAGAGAAGCATCTTTGCTTATTAAATGTCAGGGGGAAAAAAAGAAAGAAAAATAACCATTACTTCGTAAAGGAACTTAGGAACTTATAATTCTCTCTTTTCATGTGCAGCTACATGTCCCTCCTTGAAATTTTGGGGATAGCTTGGGAAAATCTTCATGGAGGACAGTTGTACAGGTGTAGTGTGCTTCCTTTTCTGGTGTCCTGCAGTGTCAGGCTTGGTGCTGGCACTATTATTGTTAGTACAAGAGGGGGGGAAATGGTTATAAAGCAGGGGGGTAGGATGGACCCCAAACCTTGTGGACCTACTATCCTTTAGGCTGTAACCACCCACCTCTGAGAAGAACCTAAACAGTGTAAACAATGTCTGCATTGAGCTAAAAGCAGTAAGAAGGAATAATCAGATAAGCAGCAGTAGCAAAGAATAAAACTAAATGAGCATCAGACAAGTAAGAGCAGAGTGAAACAGATCTATGCATTGATCCCTATGGCCCTTTTATATTATTTCTATTATTCCTACAAATACCTTGCAAGGAAACAAAACAGCAATGATAATAACAAGGTTTTTCACATGTACATGTGCAGCTTACAGTAGTCACGGCAAAAGCAGAGAGTAAAATAGAAACATCTCAACAGGCAGGTTGTTTCCAAAACTAAACAGTTATTCGAGGGGGGGTGATGTTGTTCTGACTAGAATCATATAATGGTATGACAGGCATTTAAAAACCTCCTATGTTTACGAATGTTATGCTCCTACATCAAGAGTACCCTAAACTATGATTCTAGTAGGTTGCAGTGGGTCCCTCTCAAACACTGTGTTTGAATTATTGTTTTCTTCTGGGATCCAGATGTTGGGATCCAGAGGTCCCTTAACATGTTCTATAAATCATTGTCCATGACCCCGTGGAAAAATCCTGGTTTACACCAATTCATCCCTGATGAATGTAGTTTAGGGACATTTGTCCATGAGTTTTTAGGGGCCATATCTGCTAATAGAAATAGGTATGAATCAGGAAGAAGTCAGATCTTCGGTTGAACAAAACCATATGGAGTTCCAAAAGTGGAAAAACAATGTAAGATTACAGTGATCAATATTTAATTTACAGTCTGGTTTTAATAGGACAGTGTTGTCTTCATCTTGCATACCTGCATGGAAGCCACAAAGGCTGAAAATAATAGAAGAAAATTGTTGCAGAATGATTTCCATGCTGATATCCCCATTTCCCCCCAGCCTGGCTGAAAATGTATCAGTGGATATTGCTACATTTATCACCTCCTCCAAAGCAGATAAATTCTGGGGTCCTCTCTTGTTTCAGATTCTGAATGACACAGTGCCCACTACTATAGTGCCTGAGCCTTTCAGCAGTGTGTTGAGAGATGTCGTTGATGTCTGCTACATGTTCATCCTCTTTTCTTTTCTCTGCTTGCCTGGGTTTTATTAGATTTCTATATGGTATACATATGTCCAATTCATTAGGGCAGGTCGAAATAACAGTTTTCTCTTGGAAGTCTGCAGAAAATGTTGAAGCCTGTGATAGAGTCGAAAGTGTTGATGCTGCAGGGTTGTACTTCACAGCCTTGTAAAGCCCCTCAAGGAAGTCTGTCTCCTGCACAAATGAGATTTACCCTTTGCAAAGACAGTTCCTCTGTGCTTGAGGACTGGCAGAGCCTGTGATCCTCCTCTCAAGTTTTACATGCTACCACCACTGCTGGATATCTTTCTACATGAGCCCCTATTTGCATCCATGGTCTAATGAATCTCAAATCTTCATATTGTACCTTGCAAGTGTGAGACGGTGGAGGATGACTGCTGCAGGGTATAATTTCCTCTGCATATGTAAAACAGGTGAGCAGCCTCCAGCCAGGCTGCAAATTTACTGCAAAAAATCTTCAGCAATGAGAACACTTACTTGTTCCTCTTGCTGGAGACACTTGGTGCCATGATCAGTTACTTCTTGTTTCTAGAAATAACACACCTTTTTTGATAAAAATTGTGAAATGCGGTCTTTTTGACGCAGAAACAAAAGAAAACACAAAATTGAACATTCTTTCTAGTTTCAGCAACATCATGAAAAGCACTGAGCACTGCTTTCATGTTTTATAGTCTATATAAACACAGTATAGCTCAAGACTTTCTATCTTACCATGTAAAAATTACAGCTATAATATATATGAAAACATTTATTTATTTATTTATTTATTTATTTATTTATTTATTTATTTGAAAGAGAAAGTATTTTGGAGCAGGTTTCATAGATCACCTTGATTCAGCCCTAACTATATTCATTTAAAAATGTTTGCTGTGCTGGCCATTTCAACTTCTTATATTCTGAGCTTGCCTGCTGCGGATATGGCTCTGGTTGCACGGATCATTGAACAAAGAACAGATATGCCCTTCATTTCTCCCCTCTAATAATCAGTAGGGAAGTTGTAACTTTTGTTTCCCTGTAATGAGGTTCTCAAAAAAAACAAACAAGTAAACATGCAAACAAAAAAACTTCTTTGCAGCCCATGGGAATAGATGCTCTCTCTGAATTATCTTGCTGACCCGTTCTCATTGTAGGTGCTTATGATTTGAGTCCCATGGTGTTTGATCATGGAATGGGCTCACATTTAAAATTTGCATCTCTGCTGTTTTCACTTGCTTATCACTGGGTGTTTACATTCATCCACTTGAAATCTGCGGACTCCAATTTTCATGCCTAAGAAAAGAAAACACATGGAAAAGCAAGGCTAGTACTCATGCACACCTAAACTTATGAATGTCAGAAACCTGTTATGCTTCTTTTTGCATCCAGTATTGATTCCTTCCTTCAAAACCTTCATGGTGGTGGCTCTGATGATGCTATCTCAAACAGCAAACATTACTTAGCAGCTCTAATGGAATCTTATCAAGCAACTGATCCCTAAAAGGTGTCTTTCTTGCTAAGTGCATGAAAAAATAATACAGTTGTAAATCAAACAAATTAGTTACTATCTATTCTTTTGATGTTATTGTACTACTCATAAATATAAAGTCCTCAAGAACTGGCATGTCATTCAAAGTGTGTGTTTCCCATTTAAAAGAGAAGTACTCCTGTCTTATTTCAAATAATTAAAAAGTTTGCTTTCATGGGCATCTTTGTGGTGTTCTGCACCACTGTATGAGTGACATAAGGCACCGTGTTGCTCATTCAGATCCATATATCTCTGGCCTCTTCTGTAACTAATGTCTCTGTAACACTAAAGGTATCTGCTAAAAAAAAAAAATAATCAGATATGACAAATAAAACCATTTTATGAGATCACATGAGAAATCAGTGATGCAACCATCAGTAGGCAGCCTATGTTTCTACCCCTCCTGTCTCTTCCCTATTCAGCTAACAAGACAGTTCAGCTCATACTGCAGTGAACTTTGACACTATTTCTTTAGCTTCAGAGTGAGGCATTTTCAGTAGCTTTAGAGTCAGGAGATCCAATATAGAGTTAGAATTGGTCTGGATGGGCAAGTGCAGAATTCACCTGCCAGCAGTGAATTCAGGTTGGTTTTGCCTTTGAGGTCACTCTCAAAGCTCTCACTTCTCCAGGGATATATGACTTGGTCTTGCTTAGTTTTAGCAACAGTCTCCAAAGCCACGTTGGTTTGAGCTATATAGATCTCTTCTTTTTACACTTGAGGACCAAAAGAGCTCTTTCCTTATAACAGTTTCAATGGCTTATTAAATGGTTACCAGTGGGAATTTTATACCATTGGGCTTTAAAGTGTCATTTCAGAGTCAAGTTACTAAATAAGTTTAGACTTGGTTATTGGTTCTTTCATAAAACCATTCTGGCTGGGCCAGATCTCCTAGTTGTCCTGTACATGTCGTGTGATGGCGCTCAAGATGATCCGCTCCATGACCTTCCCCGAAGTCAGGCTGACAGGCCTGTGGTTCCCTGGATTCTCCTTTCAGTCCTTCTTGTAGATTCGTGTCACATTTGCTAACTTTCAGTCACCTGGGTTCCCCTCAGTTAGCCAGGACTGCTGGTAAATGATTGAGAGTGGCTTGATGAGCTCTTCTGCCAGCTCCCTCAGTACTCCTGGGTGGATCCCATCCAGACCCATAGACTTGCAGATGTCTAAGTGGCATAGAAGGTTGCTGACCATTGCCTCTTTGATTATGGGGCTTCATTCTGCTCCCCATCCCCATCTTCCAGCTCAGGGGCCTGGGTACCTGAAGGACAACTGGTCTATTAAAGACTGAGGCAAAGAAGGCATTAAGTGCCTCAGCCTTTTCTTCATCCTTTGTTGCTGTGAGATTAGCTCAGTTGGTTAAAGCACAGTGCTAATAAAACCAAAGTTGTGTGTTCAACCTCTGTATGGGCCATTCGCTTAGGAGCTGGACTTGATGATCCTTGTGTATCCCTTACAACTCAGAATAATCTGTGAAATAAGTGGGAGTAATTGAGATGGAGTGCTTTTTACTTGTTACATAATGAATCCAGTACGTAGGCACGTAGGGAAAAACTTTTGTTTAAGGGACACCTTTTCTGTGTCTGTGCCACAGCATACAATGGTGTTCAAACAAGCCTCAGCCTTTTGCATATTCCTGCTATCTGCCCGGCTAGAGCTACAGTAATGAGGTGGCCACCTTGGGAAAGAGCCCAATGTGTCCCTGTATGAATTAGTTCCTTTTTCACACTGCCCCTTGCAGCGGTGGAGTACAAGAAGTAAATGTCATGCTGGCTGTCACTGCAGCTCTTTCATACCCAGCCAGCTTTGTGACAGCAAGCTGTTAACCAGGATATTTGGTTACTAGAGGAGCGTAAGCCGGCAAAAGCAGCTTTCACATGATGCTGTACCTGGGAGCAGAGTGGGAATGTGCTGTTTGCAAAGACAGTCTTCTGGCTTAAAAACAGAAGTAGGAAGAAAACTGGGGAGACTGGAAAATTTTGAAGGCTAACTACAGTAAGAAAGTGAACAAATATTCATTCAAATATTCCCTGTGGGGCTTTTGCATTACAATGGCTCACAGGCAGAGACTGAGATCTTTGTGCCCTGTTCAGAAAGCCAGTGCTGTGGTAGAACCCCCAGAGCCCAAGTACATGCAGGAGTTCGGGAGTACATGTTGGTGCCTGCTCCCAGCTTTTTTCCAGACACTTTAGGGGGTTGGTTTAGTGATGGCTTTGATCTTCTACCTCTTCCATCCGCCTTGCCATGCAAAGTCTTGGTCATTGTTTTACAGCTTCAACTCAGGCACAAGTGGTGCAAGGGCCATTGCTCAGACTGCCTCCTGTAGAGATGTGCAAAACCACATCCTCCCTCCACAGCTACTCCATTCCTTCTCATAGCATCTGTAATCTGGCTGTGATTATTCTACACGTCTGTTGTGGTTAAACTCCAGCCAGCAACTCAGCCACGTACACCTGCTCACTCACTTCCCCCTGGTGGAATGGGGGAGAGAATCAGAGGGGTAAAGGTAAGCAACTTTGTGGGTTGAGACAAGAACAGTTTAATAATTGAAATAAAATAAAAACAATAAATTTTAAAGAAAAGGAAAATAACAAAAAGAGACAGAAATAAAAACCAAGAAAAACAAGTGATGCAAATGAAAAACAATTGCTCACCACCAGCTGGCCAATGCCCAATCTGTTTCCAAGCAGCAGCTTTCCCTCCCACTTTATGGGCTGAGCATGGTGTCATATGGTATGGAATATCCTTTGGCAAGTTGGGGCCAGTTTGTCCTGGCTGTGTCCCCTCCCATCACTTTGTACATCCCCAGCCTGCTTGCTGGTAATCTTAAAAGACCTTGACTTAGTTTAAGAACTGATCAGCAATGTTATCAACATTACTGACATCCAAAATCCAAATCACAGTACTATGCATACTAAGAAGAAAATTAACTCTATTCCAGCTGAAACCAGAACAGTATCCTTTAAATAACACCAAGAGTAGGAATAGGAAAATGGTAGCACATTTTAATCATGGAAGGCTCAATAATAGGACTCTCTCCAGTTGACATCACTCTAAAATTTTAATAAGGTGCAATGTAATTATCCAGCTGGCCTTTATCCAGGTTTATCCTTCCTGTGTTCTAGCAAAGAGAATTTATGTAATACCACTAGTGATTGTCATAACACAGTGACCTCATCTCTACACCTGAGCACTGGGTTTTGCTTGTTGCTCAGCAGCTCTTCCTGAGCTGCTCTTGCTGGTGACTGACAGGGACACATTCAAGTCCAAGAACACGAGAAGCAGTAAGGGTGCATATGAAAAGATGCAGCCAGCTACAGATCCTATGGTTTTTGGTTCCATTATGGCTTTTGGATCCATTGTGGCTTTTGCCATCCTGAATGCTGTGGGTCAGGGAGAAATTACGATGTTTTGGTCTGGAAATATTATGACTAATGACATCATGACTGAACCTTCTTAAGAAAAAGCTTGATTTTTTTATTTAAACTTTGCTTTTTTCTCCTCTCTCCCAGCCTGCTGCATATTCTTCACGAACAGTTCAACTGGAAGACAGAACAAACAAAGCAAAACCCAAAAGGTCGAAGCTTTTATGTTTTTTTTTTACTGTAGCAATTAAATTACTACAGCACTGTATCATGCCAAATGATGTCAACACTGAGGCTATGGTGTGACCCTTTCTTTTGGGAGCGAAACTAGAAATATAAATCTTGATGAGGGAAGAGTTCAAGTCATCGTTTTCTGTCCATTTTCACAGGTCTTCATAGTTTAGGGTATCCTGGCTTTTGCTACTTAAAATGTTCTCTGAAAACAATAAACCAAAAGAATAATAAAAAGAAAAAATCTCTAAGCAAACAACTGGCTGTTATGAAAGGAGTTTGTTACATTTACAGTCTAAGTGTATTTTTCACTGCTGTTACTTTTTCTATTAAATTTTTTTCAAGCAAGAAAGGGTACCTCACTGCAGCTCTTCCCTTGAACAAGTGTTTTTCCATACACTAATATTTTGGAAATCTCAACAAGAAACAGCACTGAATAATGCACATAAGGATGGTACAAATCAGATCCTAATCCCTGGTTAAGTTTTTGGGTACTAATTCATTATGAATAAAAAATGAAAACAAGGAATGCTGGGTTTATCACCTGCCTATCAATTTTTCCATCAAACATCAAATTCTTGTTTGTGTTCTGAGTTACAACCCACAGGTAGGGAACTGACTTAAGCATGATCGGTGATGCAAAATAAGAGGAATTCAACTTAAATCATCATGTACCAAATATACCTGCTAGGCTCAGGGCACAGCCTAAACCAATTAATCCCTGGTTTCTGCAGCTCTAGCACCTTATCACAGCACTTTATAGTCTAAAAGCTGTGATTACCCAGAGCTGTAGAACCTAAGGTCTCTTCACACTTAAACACTCCTCTCTCAAGTCACGTCCTCCTGATATCAGGAGGACTTGGAGTGGAATGCACTAAATCAAAAATATTTGTCCCCTACGTGTCTCGTCGTTTTCAAGTTCTGGAATTGTCTAAGCATTTACTAGATCTTATGGTTTGGTAAGAAAATTCTGGGTGAGAATAAGTGTTTTCCTGCCTTTTTGCTTTTGAACATCAGATTCTCTCCATGATTTGCTTTTCACCTGGGAAAATCACAGTTTTAAGTTTATTTTCATTTCTGAGGCAGCTTACCCAGTGACAGTGTGTTTTGGTTTTGTCTTTCTTCCATCATCTTTAAAAATATTTATGTTACAAGCATTTTTGGACATATGCTTTAATTGTAATGTTTAAATAGCAAGACTTCTCCCAGAGAGGCAAACATAATGCAGAGTTAATGTACTTGCATATTTTCACCTCAGGGCTACATTTGATCCACACTGTTGTGACAGCTACACTGGCCTCACCAGCTAGATGAATCTCTTCCTCCTGATATGCAAAATCCTTGTTAGTCATTTCAAGATATAGTAAATACCAGCCATGATTGTGCAAGAAATACATATTGCTTCAACATTATTGGTGTGTGATGTATGGTCATAACAATCTGCACAACCTTTGAGAAATGTAATATTGAGGAAGCATCAAGAGCAGACGATCAGCAAAGGGGTGAGTAATAGCCAAGAATGTTCACAGTTTCCACTGAGGGACTTGTCAGCAATGAGCTGTGCTTGGGGAGATGGAGGAAAAGCAGCCCAGAGGATCATGATTGTGAAATGCAGACATAGGGAGGGCAGATCTGAGGTTCTCTGTACTCCTCCAGATTGAAAAGTAGAGCTCTGTTGAGAAGGAACTGTAGAAACACTGCTTGGTCCTACTCAAAGTGAGGACGGCAGAGACAAGGTTGGTCTTACCACCCGGCAAGCCAGGTGTACCTAGGAAACATGGAGGGGTTTTAAATCTTCAGTAGCATTTCTGAGAGTCATGTCTTCTGGGGAAAAAAATAAAACAACCAATCAAACAAAAAACCCCTCTTTTTTTCAGTAAAGGTGTTTTCTGTTTATGTTTGATCTTCTCTTTTAACACCACTTCTCGATTCGTGGTGCTGAGGGGAGGCTGGGTGCAGAGTAAACACCAGAGCTGAGGAGGCTGGGACAGAGATAGACCCCAGAGAGAACCCAGCACATCCCTTAGCACCACATGTGATTATCCTGCATCTTTTTCCCCCCTCTCCCATAACAGACGTGGTACCTGTGTTGTGGTTTTGGTAAAGTATTTGATGTAAGTTTTGGGGTTCTTTTTATCAAGTCTCTGCAGGTCCAGGAACATGTAATGGCTTCAGTCCTTCCCAGCTCACATTTTCAAGTTTAGTTGCAATGATGATGGAGAAAAGTTTTTTTAACAGTATTTTTTGAAAGTGGAGATTCTGCTGTAGTTGTGCCATTGGGTCAGCAGGTGCCTGCAGAGCTGGTGCCTTGTCTGCCACCACACAGAGCTATTTCTCTACAACCAGAAGGGGCCTGGAGCAAATAAGGCCCTCAGAAGATTTTCAAGCAATCTCACCAGGGTGGTTCCCTCACCGCCGTAGATCTGCTCCTAGCCCAGGGGATGCTCAATATCAATAGAGACTCACCGGTGCTCTCTCCTTTAAAAAGCAGGAGAGAAAAACACTCCTATCAAATGTGCCAGTTCTTTAAGTTTGAAACCATGTTCAGCCACTCTAACTTTCACCATCTCCTGCTTGTTTGATGTCAGATGTTTCACTTGCACTTTCTGATCTGCGGAAAATGTTGTATTAAACTGAGGTTTTGAAGAGCGCCCGTCTTCAGGCTCCCCTCAAGAGGTCTCATCTGTCTCTGTTTCCCTCTGCACTTTTGAAAGCATGAATGTGTTCTTAAAAGCCACACTAATGCGAGGTTCACTGGTGCACTTTATATTCTAGTAATTTTTTTAAGGTGAATTAGACTTGCTTTGTAATCGTAGTGGAACAGCAAATGAATGAAGTACAACATGGAGAAGGTTTTTGTCCCCATTTGTATGTCCAGATAGGTTTGCAGATGACACAAGCTTTAAAAATATCAAGAGCGTTGATCTTTATTCTAAGCCCCTGAAAAAATGAATCTGATTTATGTCTTGTGGAAATCTCACAAGTCGAATGACACAGAAATAAAGGGAGAACTGCTTCATTTCTGCAACCTTATTTTGCTGAAAAAAAGCATGGGAAGGATTTTTAGAGGGTTATTTCTCGGTTGATTTGTTTTTCTTAGCTTTGTCTTGCATTTTCAAAACTGTTGGGATGGATTGTTGTAATATGTTTTATCTTCTCATCTACATGAGAAATTTCATGTAAACCAAACTCAGATAACAGAACAGCGAGAGATGATTAGACCTGCTAGTTAGGTTCTAGTGACTGAGAAATGCTTGGGAAAAATTGTGTTAATAGTACTTGCCTTTGCATCTAAAATTAATATATTATCCCTGCTGGAAATGCTAGCATCCTTCAACAATACTGGGAAGGGCAGTGTCAACATTGCAGGTGGTTCTAAACAGGGACTCCAACACATTTACTCCTTAACCCTGCTGCCTCTTTTGTCAAGGACATTCTTCTATTATTTCTCAGTTAAATCAAGTTTGCTAGAGTGCCAATTAAACGTATTCTTGTGCACACAGGCATGACATTACGGTGCATTTTTGCTTTGTTGTCAAACTTAGGTTTGTGCTGCTGACAGACCATTGCTTTCTGTGCCTGTGCATATGCCAGATGAATTTCCAGCGCTGCCGTGGGAAAAAGCCTGCATTGTGGCTGTGCATGGGCCCTCCTGTTTCAGCATCACTGAACCCCGAGCACCTCACTGGCGACTTTGAACACAGGGGAAAAGAAAATAAAATCTCTAAGGTGTAGAAAAGATGCAATCTATCTCAAAGCCAGGATTAATTAATTTCCACCTTTCTTGGGGTTTGCTCGGGGTATTATTTTGTTATTGAAATGAAGTTAAATTTTATTGTTGAGAGGAATCTGGTGGAAAAAAACCTTTTAAAAATGGCCTTGAAGAAAGCAGTGCTGAACATAACAATTTATTTCTGCATAGCTAGAGGGGAATTAATGTATTTGCCTTGAGCTCTTGCATTAGTATTCCCAGCTACTAAAAAACAAAAATCATAAGGTTTCAATTTGGGGTGTTCTTTCTTTCTTTGAGCGGTTTGCCTAGCTCTGGGTAGTATGCTTACTAGTTAGAATTAAAAAAGCTATTAATTTTTACCTAATTTATTTCTTCCCCTGTAGGCTCTTACTTTCTCATAGGAAATAAGGAGGGCTTTTAGTGGCCTTTATTTGGCTGTACTATATATATTTTCTTTTTTTTTTTGTTCCCCAGACATATAAAACTGTAGTGGCTGCGCACAGATCCTGACTCTGAACCCAGACTGACCCATTTATTACCAAAAACTCACGTAGGTCTCAAAAGCCTTTTCTTTGGTCCAATAGAGGTATCAGTAATGCAGAGATTTTTCCATTTTTAAAAGGTGAAACCAGGTGAACAAAAACTTTTTTTTTTCCCCAGTAAACCATATGACCAAAAAAATGAGAAGCAGGTCTCTTCTGAGGATTTTTCCCCCTCTCTTTTACAATTGCAGCATTTGCTCCCTGAACTAAGTTAACTGCTTGGGGGACCTTTTATCATAAACTGTGCTGCTCAAGAGGCCAAGATATAAACAGCATTATCCACAGATTTGCAATGACCATCTGGTCTTTGGTTAGAGACTCTAAACTGAGGTTTATTCCTCTCTTGGAAATTGAGAGGCAGTTTACCTGGAGTAATTTGTAAAAATGGATGACAGAAATTCATGGTTAGATGTTTCCCTCTAACGTTATCTTTCAAGATGTCTGTTGATAGATATATCATTGATCACTGAAGTTTATTATCATTTGCAATTGTTCTTAAAACTCATATAAGCCTCTCTCATAATATACAGCTGATGGGTCCCCAGAATTGTCTTGTCTGAGAGGGAGGTGATCCTGATAGTCATCCTGGGACAGATACAGGCAGAAGAACTCAGGAATCCAAGGCAGACACAATAGAAATAAGGGTTTAGCAAGCCTTGTTGTCACAGCTTTATAATATGCAACTGAAATAATTTGAGACAGATGAATTATTTTCATTATCCGTAATGGGCAAGGCATGACTGGTAATCCAGCCCAGTTCTCTGCATGGGTTAGCATCTCCCACCCAGTAGGGCTCCCAAGGCCAGCTCCCTCACTTCTTGTCTCCCTGACTCCAGTATCATACCCAAGTCGATTTGGGAATCTGTAGAGATACAAGCTGCCTTTGTAGAGATATTTTTGAGAAGTCTGCACCACCAGAAGCCCTTGATTGTACTGGTAAAATGCATTCAACACACTTTGAAAGCATGCAGCTGATGGTTGTCTGAGTCTGAAATGCTCATGGGAGGTGCATATTGGCGAATGCAGTAGGTGGTTGATTGCTGCTTGGCAGGCACAGCGTGTTGATACTCAAGGATACGTGAAGAACAGTTTCCAAGGCTAAACTGGTGTCCCTCTGTAGTGTCTTACACTTGCGGCATCAAGTTCTTGGATGTTACACACTACAGGTGCCTCTTGTGTCCTGAGTCAGTTATTGTACAAGAATCCTGAAGGATGCTAATCTGCTAAGAAAAGTCTTGCCTTTAATATGCGGGTAAAAGTGAAAGAAATGAATCCCTAAATTCTTGTAATGTAGTTAATTAGATAATTTTGACCATTTATTTGTATTTTTAAGATGAAGTAGGTACATCAGATGCATTTTACTTCAGAATATGGTGCATATAAACTGGGAACATTTGTGCTATTAAATTTAATTCACATTATATTTATATTGCTTTTAATTAACAATTCAGCTACTGTGAGAGACCGGATTCGTATCTCACTCGGTTGTTTAATTATTGTGTCGGAGCAAACTCTGTGTGTGAGGGGAGGGAGCCAGGCCTCTGGTATTGGAGGACACATGGTCTGTGCCAAGATAGCAGCTCCAAAGGCATGTGGCACGAGTCATTTTGTTCTGCTTTTCTCTCCTGGGACCTGTCACCATGGGACTCTTGGTAGTAACTATTTTTCTCCTCTCTATTTCTTTACTCTTTTCTTCTCTTAATCTCTTTTCCTCCTTTACTCTTTTCTTCCTCTTGTGGGTAACTTAAAGCCAATGGGTTGTATTTCACTAAGTTGTATGGGGTTGCTGTTTGCTGGGTGATTTAGTGTAGTGCTTCTCCTTAGTTGTTGGTTACTCCTATAAAACCTTTTGCCAAAATGCCTATTTTTTCACTAAATTAAAAAAAGTCTCTTGGGAAAAGGTCTGTGATATTTTCTCTTTACATGAATTCACAGCATTAAAGAATTTAAAGGCTTTGCAAGAGTTTGTGTGGACAAACTCTTGGAGTCTTAAATATAAGTAAAACACCTGGGCAAGTATGTGGCTTAGACCCACGGCTTTACAACTACTAAGGATGGAAACAAGCTAAATACTTAAAATATTTATGTATTTATTGTACCATGTTTGCTCAGACCTTCTCAGGTTCTTTTTGGTCCTGCCTTGAGATTCACCTTCCTTCACTAAAAACCCATCAGAAGAAAACTTTAGCCAGGGTCTGACCTTGAGTGTTACTGTTTAAGTCCATGGTGGAGAAGCTTACGTTATGAGTAGACTAGAATATTCCTTGGCTGTTAGGGCTTCCAATGGGGGAGTGAAAGGAGTCCAGCTGGAGAGCTGTGTGTACAAGGCAGCTGGTGACTAATGGCATACACCTGGTGATGTCTCAGGTACTACCTGACCAAGTCAACCCACTGTACTAAATCAAAGCCAAAGAATTACCAGTAACTTTCCTACCTCAACTGCCATATAAGAATAATGCTATAATTGAGCACACTGCTTTAATCAAAATTCATTAGTACTTATTTTCTTGAAGCTGAGCGTCCACTTGCAATTGGATTTGGATTGACACTCACTAAATTATCTCAGCTGCCTCTGAGTAGCCAGCAAACAAGAAGGTCTCTACTACTAAATGAAGGGGTTTGTTTGAGAAACTGTTCATTGAGAGTTAAGTCAAAAAGCGTTGATATTTGACACTCTTGTAGCATATTGCATTATTCATAGTATTGTTTTAATGTTGTAAAACCTCTATTTTTTATTTTGTTGGCTTTGTTATTGTAACTGTTCCATTTTCCTGGCAAATGATTAAGCTTGTACTTGTTCTAATTTTCGATGCCTGCAGGTGGTAGTGAGCAGAGCTGTCTCTAGCCCTGCTCTGTAAACAATACAGGTATTATTCTTCATGAAAATCACAGTGTAGCTTTCTATAGCATGGAAAGTAGCTCTAGGCACTAAGCTTTGAATTGTGAAATAACTTTATAATTTAAATGTAGGCTCATGTTAACAAAAAGAAATACCACAGTCAGACTGGCTACTATAGCACAAATTGTTCATTTTGGCCAAAAAATATCCATAAGTTGTATTCTCATGGGCTGATAAATTCAGACCGCAGGTGGTTAAGTCCTGAAAAATGTACTTAAATCAGTAACTTTTCCTGCCTGTCTCCTATGGACCTCTGTTTCTGGGGACAGCCTGTTGTTGCTGCGTTGGTTCTGCTCTCCAGCTTTCATGCAAAGAAAAAAGGTTTCACAGCAATACCATGGTGTACACTTCAAGATTGTGCTGCTGTACTTTGTGTTGGGAACAAAGGAAGAAAATGTATTTGAACCTGGGGCTGTCTTTTAAATGCATTATAAGCTTGCATGGCTGGTTATAATTAAGTTGTCTCATACTTTTAGTAATTAAATATAACACTGGTAAAAGAACTTAATCCAAGAAAGTGTTTGTTGTCTTCACAAATGATTTTGAAGCCTGCTGCTTCAGAGTTGGCATAACAGCCTTTCAGAGTATAAAACACACACCCTAACTATGAATGTAACTAAACAGGGATAGTTTGCTGGGCAACAAGCAGATGAGAAGACAAATTATATATCTTGCATATAACAGAACTTCTGTATTTTCTAGCTAAGGACTGATTAGTGCTTAAAGGTGAGATTTGAGTTGACAAAGTGGTTGGAATTACAGTTTTATCTCTAGCATAACAAGTAACAGTAGGTAATTAAACTCAGCAACTGTATGCATCAACTCTGCCCAAACTGAGGTGTGGGGGGTGTATGTGGCCTGAATTCCATTTTTGTTGACATACCTCTAATCAAGGGTATTAACTGCAGTGTCGTCATCATATAGGAGTGGATGTCTGAGTGACAGGGCAGTGTAGAGGCTTGCAGCGCTGCTGCTTTGTGCTCAGTAGGTGGGGTACCCCATGGCTGTTCATCTGGCAATGCGCATGGATATTCATTCCTCAAGGTTAAGGCATTTCTGTGCCATAATTTTACAGAAGGCATTTCTTTATGACCATAGAAACAATGACTTTTCTATGTAAAAAACCAAAGCAATAAGTGCTTAAGTAAATAATTGTCCTTTCTCTACAACAAAATATTAGGCATCACCAGAGAAATTCTCCTGTTGTAAAATAACTGAAGTATTAATTTCCTTTTTACCTTTCAAGGAACTGTGGGAGGGACAAAAATGAAAAGAAAACTTCAAGATGCCTGTGCAAACATCTCGTTAATAGAACAGGAGTTTGTCCTTGTATTTAGTGTAGTAACTTTAAAATCTCGGTCCTTGCTTTGGTTAATGTTCATTAATCCATACACTAATTACTGAGTCTGACAGTGGAGACATATAAATAGTGAATGCAAATTGTGGATGGATCAAAGTGGAGTTATCAATGGTGTATTTTCAGGTGAGTAATAGCTGCTTAGGAGCTGAATAGGTTTAGCATTCCAAGGGGTGTAAAAAATGGGGTAAAAGTGATTCTTATCACAATGTGTTAAGGAGACAAACTGGTGTATAGTAAATTTCCACTTTCAAAGAGGAATTTGCTGTGACAGTGAGACAACAGATCAGCAAATTATTGGAAGCAAGCACTGCAAATTCATTGACATATTTGCAATTCATTGCAAATTCAGCAGTATCTTTAGAGCATAAAGTTATCTCCACATATCTCTTCGACATTGTTAAGTATCTCTAATGACAAATATAAAGAAAACATGCTCTGTAAGTCAATTTATTGTGCCTTAGTGCTGGATACTGCAATGCATTTTCTGCCTAGTCTTGGGGTAGTAGCAGAAAAGAACTATTCCTGTCCTCTTTGGCACTTTAACATCTTTATGACAGAAATATGATTTTAAACCTTACTTTCTATTTTAAAAGCTGTGACATGGCTAATAACTAATGCAGCCAGGTATATTTTGTGATCAAGAAAGAAAGAAACACCCTGTAATCCAAAAGGGTTTGTAAATTCCCCTGCTCACCAAACTGATTGTTTGGGATGGGATAAAGCGTTAAATTTCTGTGAGTGAATAAGATCTTTCCATCTTTTCTGCACTAATCCCAAAATGCATAAAAATCTTAAATCCCTTGGGGAAGGAGGGTGGTGGGAGGGGAGGGGGCAGGAGGGGCAGAACAGACTTGACACTATTAGAAAATTGTGGGCATCATAAAATAAGGTTAGAATAGAAATTCAAAAAGCACTGTAAAACACAAGGAAGGCGTATAATTCATCAATCAAATCTTAATAGATTTTTTTTCACTAAAATTTGACGGTGTTTTCCTTTACAGTGCCCCCTAGTTACCTGGAATGGCAATACCTCACTCTTGTGCACAGCCCAGCAGACGGTTGCCCGAATTCAGTGTTTTCTGAGATGTGTTGCAATTACTCCTTTGAGAAATTAAATGGTACTTAAGAAACTCTGAATAAAGGTAAGGCCTTTCAACAGACTTCAGGAACCTTTTGAATATCTTTATTTAACATAATATGCAACTACATAGAAAACATGATCAAGTTTACGAGGTGTAGGAGTGAGGATTAAAAATGACAAGAGGGATTAGCCCACTGAGGGAACAGATGAAAGTCACTATTTGTAACATGGGACTTGAAGTAATGATTTTTCAAAAGCTGCTGCTACTAATGGTGTGTTGATGTATGGCTCCTAAAAGTTCAGTTCAGCGGAGGTATTGACAATGTTTGGTTTGCATTGAAGTCGTCATGTTCAAAATACTTTTTTCCACCTTATCCCTTCCTTTAATTTTTTTTTTTTTTTGCCCACTGCAAAGGGCAGTTTATTGAGGTCTTTATTTTCTTCAGACACTCACTAGATCTAGGAATATTGATAGAAGAAAGAGCCATTATGCAGGTTCACAGTGATGAGCCATCTCCAGCTGCTGCACCATTATGGTAATGGATGGATTGTTAACAACTTGCCCCTGCATAGCTTTGGCAGACTGTGATTTGGCTTTGTGCCACACTTTGCTGGACCATATCAGAACTCACTACCTTTTTTTTAAGGCCAAAAGAGGCCAAATAGGTGAATATGTTAGTGTTCCTGAAGCTGACAAAGGGAAATAGTGGTAAATATCCTGTTCTGCGTACAGTGCCAGAAATGTAGATTGTGCCTCATTCATTATGAGTTGCAAGCACTTATTGTTATATTTAAATACAGAATATATGTTATAGCTGTTCGACTAGACTCTTTTCCCTTGTGTACCTGCAAGGTGAGGACAGATACCAGTTACTCTCCAGATAGAGAAGTTACACTCTGTTGAACAGATACCAGCTGGGTCAAGACTGGGTTGCTGTGGCGTGATCTTTGAATGACTGTACTGGCTTACAGTAGCTTCATTAATCACAAAGGCACAGGCTCCTGTGCCTCTCTATGATGACAGTATTTATGACTAAATATTTGTATGAAGGCTCTCTATGCTATGTAACTCCCTGAGGTGGGCAACTTGCATCCCTTTGTGAATATAACACTGTCTCACTTGTAAGAGAGGCACTTGTAAGATGAAAACAGGCCTTTATAGGGCTGAGCATAGCACATTCCCCTGGATAGGGTATGCACAGTGAAATAAATGCCTGTCTTTATACAAAGCATTTGTGCACCTAGGCTGCCTTGGTAGTCCCCAGTGTATATTTTTAGTATTAATGTAGCATTTTAAAGGTCTGCTGCCTATGAAGCAACCTTTCTTTATCCTAGACATGTTTTTTTTTGGGATGTCAATCTCATATTCCCCATAGTGTGAGCTCTTCAATCCAGGAGTGCATATGTTACAGTAACTGAAATCTCCTGACCTCTGAAAGGCCTGCTCGTGAAATATAATATCATGAATTTGCAGTGATATTTTCATTATTTGGATAAAAATCCCACTGGTCCAGTAAGAGTTCTGCTTCAATAAGAACCTGAGAAGTGCCCATTAGTTCCCACCAGTGCACAGTGTATCTGAAGGAGGAATAAAGGCACGGTCAGTGTCTATGCTAATGCATAGACAATAATACATAGACATAAACAATACACCACCTACAGGGTCACATCTGGGCTCATCTCTTCTCCTTCTTCTAGATCAGAATAAAAAGAGAATGCATTAATACGAAAGCTGAAAGAAAAACTAAGGGGAAAGGAGAGGAGGGAAAAGGGGTTGGTCACGTGGGAGGCAACTTCATGGATCACATCTTCATGGATCACACCTTCACGGCAAAACTGAGCCATCCCAAGATTAGCAGCTGGTTCCTGGGGTCATACATAGCCCCACTGCTAGTCACACCTACCTGCTTTCTGGAAGAAGGTGTTTAGACAGCAGAAGACTTGAAGTCATTCAAACAAGTATGCTCACTGGAAATTAATTAGGTTAGCAGATCGATAATGGAAGCTGGTTTGGATGAAATATAGTTGTACCTGGTGGACAAAGAGCACTGCTTATTGACATTATTTGCATCTAAACAGGGGCTAAAGGGGCTAGGTCTGTATAGGAAGGTCTACGTTGGTTGATATCTTAGCAGATATGAGAAAAAGTAAATTCCTGGACCAATCAGCTCCTCTGTTTTCTGTTGAATGTAATGTACCAAGACTCAGTTGACTGAACTTCAGAGTCACTGAAGTCTTTTTCATTTCACCACAGGTATCTGTGCCAAAAGAACATCAGACTTTTGGTAAACCGCTACTTACCTTCTATTGCTAAAATATTCTCTGAAATGGATAATTCAGGAGATAGCTGCATTGCTTGATATAAAAGCAGCAATGTCAGTGTCTCTTGAAGGATGTTGCATTTTTAGTAATAAGGAAACTGGCCTAGGAGAGAGGATGGAAACAAGGGAATGCTGCTGAAGTTTATATGCAGATCTCTAAGTTTCATTAGCAGCATCAATTTCAGGCAAAGCTTGTCAACCATCCTGAAAATTCACCAACTCCACATGAGCAGTTTCACTGAAACACAAACTGTAGGTGCAGTTTTGATTTGAGTTTTTTTTCAGTTATGCACACTTCAGACAGATAAAAACTCACCCATGTCAAACAAACATGAACAGATTATGACAGCAAAAAAACCTTCATCTTTTAGAAATAAAGCCACATTTCTTTCAGATATACTTTGAACCTCTCAGTATAAATGCAGAAGAGTGGTAAAAACATCCTAACAAAGCTGGCATACAAGGACAGGATTTAACACCTTAGACACTGTTTTCTAAAGGTGTTCATCTCAAGTTATGTGGCTTAAGGAGGCAAGTGTAATGATATATGGAAAAATAATTTTCAAAAAGCTTTTGTTAGTGCTCTGTGTAACGTGCATTTCTTTGTTACTTGTTTGCTCTTGGCTCTTAAGACAAATGAGTGATTAAATCACTCTGTGGGTCAAGTCATCCAATGAAAGCTATTCCTCTAGGAGAAAACTGCATGTGTTGATTTGTTATGTTCAAGAGACCAGACAAACAATCAGGAAAAGAGTATAAAGAGCCTGTCTTGGTGTGTGATGAGTGAAGACTAACAGGGAGGGGCAGGCCGAAACTCAGGGAGTCAGCTGATTTGTTTCTGCGTATATCAGGCTACCTAACATATGATGGATGATGAAAGCTGATCAACATAGCATATATGTGGATTTGTTGAGGTTTTATGACGTACCTTTTTTTTTAACTCTTTGTCTGTAACTCAGAATAAAAGAGAGCTTTCTGAAAACTAATGGGTGTCCAGTTTCCTCCCCTGCTGTTGCCTCTGAGAGAATACAAAGGCTAGGGTTGTGCTAGGGTTGGCTCTGTGGGATAATCACAGTGAATCACTGTGGACTTGGAAGGCAAAATCATAGTTCTGGGGGCAAAGAGGTGATCCTGGCAAGAGAAGGGTGGATTTATACGTGGGGGCACTAATAGGAGGCAGGCAAAGATTTTAACCCTAAATTATGGTGCTTAGGTTTTCTTTTAAAACGATAGTGAGCTGTAGCTTTATCCTGAATTCAAAGATTATGAAAGGAAACCTATAATAATAATTAGTTTGACTCAAAGCATAGTAATTTATGTGAAGGGAGCATAAAATTTAGACATTGAATCACACAATTCAGCAGGAGAGGGTGGTTCATTAAGTCAGGGCAACTCCATACAAAAGTTGATAGGGTCCAAAATATTCCTCTTGAAAGATATATCTCCTTCTTTTCAATGGCACAATAGTGCATGTTTGTCAAAGAGCAAAGTCGGTCTCAAGAAGCGGAACATCTCCGTCTGATACTTCAGCCTTTAGAGGCTACTAGTTCTCTAAGTATAATTAACACTTCTCTGGTGTATAAAACATAGCAACACAAGTGTAGGGTCAAGCATTTAGCTTCTTGCAGCTCATCTTATTATCACCCTCGTGGAGCATCTAAGCAACGTAAAAAAGCGAGGAGACCACACTGCCTGTGGCAAAGTGCTTTGCTGCAGATGGACTTCACAGCCCCTGGACTAGTGCTGCCAGAAACAAAGCAGCATGAAATTGCCTTAACCTCTTTGCTTCTGAAACTCAGGGTATGAATGGACCAAACTAGCTCTCACTACTTTGGTAAAACTGATTCTTCTATAAATAGGCCTCTAAGCTGAATGTTTCACATTTGGGTGTCTGATTCATTGTGTGATTCTTCATTGAAAGCTATGTCCGTATCAGAACAAACATCATCAAATCAGCAGACAACACTTACAGTTAAAATTCAAATGTCTCACATGCAGATTACCTTTAATGTTGAGATTTTTTTTTAAAATGATCTGATCAGCTGCAACCTTAAATATTATCAGCTAAGAATTATTATAAAAATCCTCTTATTCTTTCTTCTGCATCCTTGTTTTGAGTCAGCTGCAAGGACACAAGAAACAGAAGAACAAAACAGGAATAGAAATGTAATGTCCTCGACTACGGAACATGCAGCACAAAACTGAAACAGAATTAAGAACAGAAAAAATATTTGAAGGCAAATTCATTTCCACACCTTCATAATGCAAAAATATACATAAATATATAAATAGAGAATGTTTGTGGAGTAAATGCAAATATATGTCAAGAAAAATTTTACTTATCTTCTGAAAAGCATGTGTTTTAATGAAAGGTATGTTAGATTGCTTCTATACCATTTCTCCTGCAAAGTATCTTGGTTTTTACTTTGTCAGTTTAGAGCCATCCTTTCCAGCAGATGAGGTTCTGACATGTATAATTCTCTATTAATTCCTCAAAGGAATTAGTCTCTTTTTAAAGTAAAATGCAAAAAAAAAAAACCCTAATCAAGAAAATGTGTGAAAGCAGCCAAATTTATCTAGACAAAATGTGTCAACAGAAGGACGCAGTCTCATCTGTGACCAGAAACATGACTGATGCTTTTTTTGTTGTTGTATACATGAACTTAGAAAAATGTTACACTGAAAAAGAATGTTCTGTTCTGAAAATCAAAAGTAATTAGGAAAATTGCAGATTTTTTCCTTATACGTGGTAAAGTGCTGCATTTAAGTAACTGAAATACTTTGAAATGTAAAAATATAAGAATTGCAGGACTTCCACTAATGCTGTCATTTTTTTATTTATCTTCGAGTAGAGTATCATGGTTATCCTCTTAGTGGGCCTCAAAGTTTCCATGTGAATAGAAATGGAATGTGATTCTCTCCTGGTTATGGGCTTTAGCTGCCTATCTCTTACAAAAATTGTCTAATTTGAGGTTTCAGTACAAAGCTTTTGCCAGCTTGTCTAGTCTAATCAGCCCCTTCCGAAGGCCTAATCAAGATAAGGCATGTGACTCTTTTTATGTTGAACTGGTTGATTTAAATCCTTGTAAGGAGGGTACAGTCATCTTCAACTCTACTATATGGTGAAATCATATACTTTCCTTAGTGAAAGCAAAATGTTTCAGTAGGCATCCAAGTTAACAGCTCTCTACTCAGACTCTCTTTGTTAGATAGAATGCCTTTGTCTTGGGCCATGGGGTGATGAGATATAGCCAATACGTCTCACATAATTCACTGCCAAGTCCCAGAGAGAACAAGTCACTATCATTTTTAATGAGGAGACAGTGGGATGAGAAGAGCCACAAGTACACTTCACTTTATCCGTTGATCTCCAGGTAAATTCCATTAGGTACTCCGTTGCCATTAGGATTTTGTGGAAGTAGCCAAGATGCCCTCGTGTTAGAGAAAGCCAGCTGCCCCTTTTGCAGTGAAGCCCAAGGCATCACTGTCTCTCTCTGCTAAGGGAGGATTGCACACAGCTAAGTTTTACCCTTCAGATCTGGTATGTCCCATGCAACAGAAGATGGCCGCTCCTGCTCTCCCATGAAAATTGGGGCTGTCTGCTGCCTTGACAGAGCAGTGCAAACCTATTGCTACACTCCCAAAGGGAAGGAGGCGGAGAAGTACAACACTCATACTGCTGCACAGTTCTGGTAAACAGGGAGACAAAGTCAAAGTCTCAATTTTGTGTATTCCTTATTCTGGGATAGTGACCCCAAACCAGTGAGCACTGCAAGTCTCTTCTGTGTGCAGGGACTTACTACACCCTGAGGAAGAAGAGCTGTGAGAATGTGACCTTCCTTTGCATGGCGCGTCTGGGGTCCCTCTCCCAGTGTTAGCTACCCAGCATTACTCCCCAAACTTAAGTTCCTCACTTGAGAGGATTTCGGATTTCTGTGTCTATCTCTGCCTACTGATATCAAGTTGAAACTCAACGACACAGGCACCCAGGAGAGATGGCTAGTAGGTTGGTTGCAACTTAACAAACTGCCGCATATGTTTACCTACCCATAGGAGCAAAACAGTGTCAGTTAAATGGTTAAAGACCTCAGTCTCAAGGTGTTCTTTCTCTTCAAGAGCATCTTACTCTCTCTGAAAACAGGTTTAATTTCACAGTAGAGAAAAGAGTTACCAAGAGATGTGAGTTGGTTCACATTTCTTCTGTTTCTCAGCTTCTTTACTGAATTTCCTTGTGGGGCGAGCACATTGCTCTGTGCATGCATACCTGCCTGCCTTCTGAAATGCCCACAACAATTGCTTTTCAGTTCCTCAGCCCAACCTTTCCTGATGTTTCCTCAGCTCTTTCCAGGCCCATCTGGCTGGTATCGCCTGATTTAGCCACCACATCTAGCAAGCTTCTTACTTGTATCTGCTTCCAGTTGCTGGACCCTCCTGTGAACCAGAGTTCTCCTGGGGATGTAGTAATGTGACAGGTTTTTTCTTCTCTTGACCAGCAACTCTCTCTTTACTTGCTGAACATCAGTACTGGTGATGCACAGTATGGAAGAATTGGTTTGTACCCTGAGTGTGCTGATACATGCTATGGCTTTCCTGCACCAGGGAATTTGGGAGACAATTTCCACCAGTGTTGCAATGTTTCATTCATATGTGGATAGAGGCCAGCAATATGTTGTCCATAAAAGGTCTTCTCCGAGAGCCAGTTAGCACAAACCCGACTCTTCATAGCAAAGACAGGGAAAAATAGATTTTTTTGCCTGAGTTTGTGACAAAATTGTGTATGTCCACCAAGTGAACTGAATTTTGCTCTACCAACCTCCATCACAGTCTTCCCTGGAGAGAGGTGCACGTCTTTAACCAAAACAAATGTTGATTCAGTGCTGTGAAAATCCAGGCAACCTAATTCTAAGGCCAAAGATTTCTGCCTGGTAATGCTACACCAAGACATTATTTTTCAGTAGTTTTGGGTTTTTCTCCTGAGGTCTCTGTTGAAGGTACAGGAAGGATATGCAGTATTTTTGCTGCTGATGCCAAGTAAAGCACTGAATAAATGTCAAAATATTTGCATCCTAAATAAGCTGCCCATTCTTATTTTTCCTGTAGAGCATAATCATCTTTATTCCAGACAGGTTCTCTCACTCCATCAAGATCAACCTGGCCTACTTTATATGTAAACTTAACTTTGTCTAGCTAGACGCTAATATATTTTTATTTTAAAACCAAATTACAAAATCTGTGAACATACAGACAGAGCGAATATTGTAGAATCTGATTCTCCTTTTCTTTTCTTCTCCTGTACAAAGTAGGCCTGAGTTTTGTCAGTGTGGTCTGAGAGTACTTACAGCCACACAGGTTACAGGCAAAACAAGCTACCTTTTTAGCAAGAAGATGCCAATGTGCTTTAATCTCCAAAGAATGTTGCCTTCCTCATGATATATGATTAATTTTCTCTCTTGTAACTGTTAAATGCAACCATGTGCTTATAGTGCCCTGAATAATTTCTCTATTCTCGTTATTTTGCTGCTATTACTAATGCAGACCCTGTGGAATTTCTCTTGGTTTCTATGCAAATACCTGTCTTTTTTATGTCTCAATCAATACTTTTTTTTTTATTTTTCTTTCTTTTTTTTTGTGATGAGCAGATGCTACATTTCAGCTAATGTTCTTTGGTAACTGAATGTTATGAAAATGATCAAAGAGATGGTGAAATATTAAGTAGTTATTTTCATTGCCTCAAGGACAAACCCAATGAAGCTTTAGTGAACCACTGGAGTGAGTTATGCTACTTGATATGCAGTTTAGTGTTTACCAGTTACTATTCAATCAGATATCTTTATGAGAGGTAGCCTGCAACCCCTAAAAATATTGCTGGGTCAAAATGAATTCTAGTATGACATCATGCAATAATTTTGATTGGACTCATTGACAGATGAGGAGAAAAATGAAATGAGACCAACTGGTGAAATAAGCTAAGAGTGAGGATTTAGATTTATGGCAAAAAAAAATCTGGCGCAGGTGGGATATGATGAATTCTGCAATTTTTCAGCATTAAGAGAAGGAATCAGAAGAATCTCCTTCGAGAGGATGTACATGATGTTTATTTTTGCAAAGTGACCTTGTGATCCAAAAGCCATTAATTTGATAGCACAGAACATGATCGCCACCCTGTGGTTGTTGCTAGAATTAGGCAAATGTAACCCGTTCCCTAATTAAAAAGCAATTAATTCTTCCTGCTCTCTGAAGCCAAGGTTTTTGTATATGCTTTTTGGATGCAGTTGGGAGGTTGGGAACAATGCTGGCTGCTCCCTTGGGAATGGAGGTTGATAGCTGAGGCTCTAACATGACTGGAAAGAGACGATTTATTTTAAACATGGAAGTCTTATTTCTGTGGGTGAGCTATATATTTTACAGTTCCTGAGTTGACAGAAATCGGCTGGAGTTTCACAGGATGATGAAAGACACATCCAAAACAAAAGCCATATGGGAAAATTGTGTTTTTCTGTAATTCTACATCAAAAATTGCCCAAACATTTTTCTTTAAACTCCTCATGAAAAAATCAGCATGCTATAAATGCCTAGAAGGGACTATTCACAATATTAGTCATAGTTTAATAAGAAAATAGCCTTACACTTCCTTAGTAGTTTTCTGAGAGAAATCCCTGCCTCCCAAGGGCAGTTTTATGCAGAAGGCTATCTGCATGTGGGCTACTTTACCTGAGAAGTCTTCCTCCTTTTGTAGAAGAAGACTGAGAAGATTAAGGCCCCACCCTGGAAGCGTTCCCAGCCGGGTTGGGTGGGGTTTTTAGCAACCTGGTCTAGTAGAGGTGTCCCTGCTCATGGCACGGGGCTGGAACTAGATGATTCTTCAGGTCCCTTCCAACCTAAACCATTCTATGATACTCTTAAATCACTTTAGATAAATATCTTCTTATCTTGAAGCTTCAGCTCAGTTTAACAAAATTATAAGGAATATAAAAGAAAGGTTGGGCTTCCTGGGGCTGGGAACAGTCTCGACGTCTTATGGTCCTAATGTTCAGGACATTTCTGCAGTGTGGACTGCAGCTGCAATAGGGAAGAAGGTTTTGTAGAGCATAAAGCAAGATGTGGTTGATGCTGCTGGATTGGCTTTTTCCATCGTTGTGTTGGATAATAAATCTCTCATCTCTCAGAGGAGCTAGAGTTGGTCTCCTCTCAGAATACCTCTCTAGTGCCATATTGTTCCTAAGCTATTCAGAGAGGCAGTCCAAGAATGACCAGCACAAACTTTACTCACCTGTAATTTAATTTAATTCAGAACTTAAAGACCTAAAAAGCTAAGTGAATGCATTTAACCCCCAGAACACTTAACCTTCAGAACAAATTAGCCACTATGGACTCCCCACCTTACAGTAGGAGCTTATGCTAACATTTTTCTTCTACCAAATGCTTTTCCATCACACTGAGATCCTGTAAAGGACAAGAATAAATATAACCACTCACCTCAAAATCAAGATTGGAGGTGAAGAAATATAACAGCAGTGCAGTGTTACCATAGTAACAAAAGCTCTAAAGTGATCTAATCTACTGTTAAATTCCAACTCAGAGATGAACAAAAATCAACATAACAGAATAAATGTTATATTAAAAAGGGAATGAGGTTATTTTGAGACTGATATTATATTTGTGTCCCAAAATATAGCATAAAAAACATCTTTGAAAAGAGAGGAAAATTTTAGCCATTTGAGTTTCACATTTATCATATTTGTTTCTAATTTGGACTCTAATTAATCTCTGTTGAGGTTAGCTGTCAGGTGACTTTTTAACATACTGCCTAAGTTTACTCACACAGATGTATTGCTTTTCAGAATATTCCCCTCCTGTCACTCCGGTAACACAGATGGTGAATGGTGGCCCATACGCTTTATGTCCCAGATTTTTCAAGCCATTAAAACCTCACACGCATAACTGTTGCAGGATCTAAATGAGTTCAAACACTGAATCTCTTCAAAAATTGGTTTAGACCACGAGGAGCCTCTGAATGGGCTTGCATTGCCAGGCAGGGCTGCTTTCAGCGTGTGTTTCTGTTCCTGGTGAATGTTGATATGTCAATAAGTATTTTCATTCCGTTTAAAAATAAATAAGGAAAGCAAATCATTAAAACTTCACATGAAGCGCATTGCCCAGCCCACCCCCCGCCAAAAAAAACAACAAACCAGAGATTCTGAAATATGGAAATTTCCTGCACTATTTCATAGCATATCACTCTGAGTATAGACACCATGCATTACCTCAACAGGGTAAAAGTAACAATTTTCTTTCAGGTTTTATTTTAATGTCATTAAGGACACTGCAGCTGCAGCTATTAGGGAGGATTCACTGTGATTTTGGTCTGGGGAATTGGAGGTTCGGGTTTTTTATGTTAAGCTGTCTCTACCTGTGCTCTATGTTTGAGATTTTAAATACTTGCTATTTAAGTATTTCCAAAGTAGAAGATAAAAAATTCATATTACTAGTCTGAGTTTGATATAATTTTGGCATATGCATAATAATGTAAAAGTAAACAGAAAATATGTGAACCAGCATCCATACATTTGAAATAAGTTCCGAAGGAATTTGTTAACAGGCATTTTAAAATGTTCAAGGTAAAGAAGACATATTCTAGTGGCAGAGTTTGACCAAAATACACAGTTCCTCTCAATCTAAGCATCTGGCATATAATTCATAACAAGGTATGTCATCATGATCAAAGACAATTCAGAATTTTTCTCTGCTTCGTACTGAAGAATAAATTAACTTTGTGTATGTTTTAAAAGTAGGTCTTTGAGTGTATTTCATCAGCAAGAAACAGATGAAAATATACTTTGCAGAGCATCTCTTTTAGTTTACCCTAATAGTTTACAAACAGCATGTGAACAGCATGCTTTTGAGTTAAGTTTTCCTTTTCTAATGGGAGATGTGCTCTTAGAAAATGACAATTCATTTGCATGCAATTTGCACTCTGCATTTTTGCAAGAATAAATTTGATATTTTGCACTTTTCTCTGGTAGTTGCATTTAATTTTCTCAGTGCAGAATAGAAGTGTTAAGATCAGATTTTAAAAGACAGACCCTACATAGACAAGAACATTATTTACAGAGAAGTCAGGGTGCTCTTTCCAGCTCTCTTTTGCACATTGTGTAAAATCTAATAATTTTTTTTCTGTTATCAAATCATGCATGTGTTTCTTTCTCCTTTGTGCCATCCACCAGACACTGTTGAATCTTCCATAAAGTTCTCGTCTCATTATTGAGAGGTAGGGAAAGTAGAGCTATTTCTGAGGCAATAATCCTTGCTTTTATGGTCTATTCTCCTTCACATTGATTGCTTGAATTTGAAACTCTCATGACATTTTGTAGGCAATAAAAACCAGAGAAAGAATGTGTTTCTTTTTGGCAGTATATTATTATTAAGCCAGGCAGAGCTGCTTACAAACTTGGTGCAGTCATTGTCACCAAATTCAGGGAAACGAAGAAAAAGAGTAATTTCCGTGAAGAATGGAGCTGGAGCTTCCTTCAGCTGTTTCACAGGTATCCTTTGGTTTTTTTCAGCTCAATTTGGCTTCATTCTGTTTGAAATTTCACTGAACCTGAATAGATGAAATTCACTTGGGAGAAAAAATACCATCATTCTCCTATCTCAAACTAGGCACTAAACAAATATTCTAAAGCCTACTGCAGTTTACAAAGGTACTGGGATAACTAAAGAGTCTCTACCCCTCCATGTGTATCAGGATATGTTACACTCTAATGGACATTTTTGAGGTCCTGCTGGACCTACGACATTTCTTCACACTAAAGTAGTCAAGTAAAAAGTGCAGGATGTTGTGTATTGAGAAGAGGAGTAGAGTCAAACTTATGATTCAGTTTTCAGGCATATTTCCTCAACAGGGTTAAGATCCTTGTTGCATGTAGCATATTTATTCAGCTTCTTTCTATACATTATATATATAAATATACATCTATATATATATATACACTGTAGAGTCAGGTAAATATAGCAACATGCAGAGGATCTTATAGGTGAGCACCACTTTGACATCTTCTTTTCATCAAACCTGAATCATTATTTTAGTTACATTTAGAGGTTCCAGTCAGCATTACAATCCCTCTGGTTCTTGGGTTGTGAAATCATATTTTAAATAGACTACTCAACTTATAATTTAGCCTTTCTCAACCGGGAAAGGGAAGATCTCAGTGACAGCAAAGTGATCAAGGCTTATTAAGAAGAAGTAGTTCGGTTTATGATGCCATGACAGGATGGGAACGTCAGAAATTTCAGACCCTGAGTCACCACCAAACTCTGAGCAATTTTGATTAGATTTATATAATCCTGAGAGTTGGTCCATTAAAAACTCTTACTTACTAGGAGACCTTTTTCCTCAAGACCATATCCAGCTGTCCAGAGCACTTAGCATAAGAAGGTGCAACTTCTTCATAAGTGTGAGGTCTAAATAGAATAAGAAAGCCATCACAACATGGATGAAAGTGACAAAGAAGTGCAGTATTATACATGATAGATCCAAAGTACAAAATGAGCGAGATATAAATACCTTAATAGACAGGAGACAAAACCAAGGAAAGTTAGTAAAAATAAAATTAAGATCCCCAAACTAAGACCTGATTGTTCTTTTGTTAAGTCTATGCCTGTTCTCTTGGTGTTCCTCATGGCCAACCACTTTGCAGACAAGGAACACAAGAATGTCTCTTACTGGGAGTGACCAGTGGTCTATGTAGCTCTTTGTCTTGTTTCTAATATTGATCAGGAGAAGATATTTGTGAAAAGGACATGAGAGCAGAGAGAGTACATGGTTGCACTTCTCCCAGCACTTCCCCAACTTCTGTCAATCTGTGGCTACAGATAAATCCTGCTGCCTTAGTCACACTTTTCAGGCTGTTTCAGGTCATTCCTTCCATTAATATATGTATTGTTTATGTGGTGGTGGGTTGTTTCATTTTTTTTCTACACCTGTTTAGATGTTGACTCCTGCAGTGTCCTTGGCAATTAATTTTGATATTTGAGTTATAGACTGTGGTTAAAAAAGACAAATTTGCTTTCTTTTCCTAGTTTTAATCTGCTACACGATAATACAGAAATTAAGAAGCGTCAAATCAAACTGGGGAATAATGAATAACTTTTTCCCTAAACTCTTTGCAATGATATTCCTTATTTTTTCATGATTCTATCCTATCTTTCCTTGATTATTATTTTCCAAGTTTAGAAAACCTTAGTTTGTATGATCTTTCTTTGTGTGGATACTGTATTTTTTCCTTGGATCATTTGGTTGTCTTTATCTGTTTTCTTCTGCTGTTCTATCCTTTTAGAGGTGGGGTGCCTAGAAAGTATCCTAACTGTGGGAACACCATGGGTTTATAAAGTGGCATAATGATGTTTTTGATGTTGTTTTTCATCCTTCATTAATGATTCTTGCCATTCTGTTTTCCTTGCTTACTGCTCCTGTTCCATGAACTGACGTTTTCAAAGAACTATCCATCATGACTCCAAGATATTTCCTGAATGTTGAGAGGTAATTGAGAGTACATTAATATATATATTTAGATCATTTTTCCCTCAAATGCTATACTTTAAATTTCACCTGACATTGATTGATTGTGTATTCATTCAGTACTGTGAGATCACTCTGCCACTTCTCGTAATCAGTTTTCATTTTTAGTACCCTGAATAATTTTGAATCATAAAGACACTCTGTTACCTATTTATTCCTTTCCTGAGCCTTAAATACATTGAGGAGGATTCATATGGGCCCACAGTTTAACTTCCCTATGTTATAAAACATGTCTATTCTTATGTTTTACATTCTATCTTTTAATAAACCATTTATCCTGTAAAGGACTTTCCTCGTACTTCCATAAAATTAAATTTTTTAAGACCCTTTGGTGAGAAACCCTGTCAAAGCCTCATTGGAAATCCAAGTATAGAAGATCAATCGAAATGTCCTCATACCCATTTGTCATCTCTTTCCTGAATACCCTCATGAGACATGGCTTTGTGTCTTGGCTTTCCTATGCTATATCTGTTTATCTGTGTGCTACTTCTTTCTTTATTACAATTTTTATCATTGCTATAAAAAGTTAGATTCGATGGTCTGAACTTTCCCTAGTTTTTCATTGATCCATTAAAGAAAAACACAGAATTCCATATGTCTCTACTGAAGCCTGTTTAAATGATAAGTGTTCCATGTGTAATTCCTTTTAGGATTCTTACTAGAATAGTACTGCTTACTCTTTTCTGGTCTTAAACCTTTCTTGTTTACATTTCAGTTTGAGGCAGTTGCTCTGGCTTTTTTCCTGTAGAGAAACTATATGTCACCTCTCAATTATTTCCTAACAAACACTGAATGCATTGATTTCACTTCTCTAATAAAGCACAATCCTTTTGACTAATTGTTGCTCCTAGACACTCTTTGGCAGACACTCTACTACTGATATATTATTTTGGAAAAAATCTTTGCTTTTTATAAATCGATCCTTAAAATCTCTTTTGCCTGTCCATAATATGATTTTCAGATTTGACTTCCTAACATGCCTTTTACCATTTTCTTCATCTAAGTACAGCTTCCAGTTCTTGATTTGCTGAGTTTGCTGGAAGCTAGAAAGCAGATTCCAATGTGATTTGTTATCCTCCTTCCCTTCCTTCATAAGAAAAAATGAAATGGTTAACAGTATTGACGTGTGAATTATCTCTGCAAGGCACTCAAATCAATTCTGTGCTGAGGGATTTCATATCCCCCACCGCTCCAGAGACTTGATGAAACATGAGGATAAATCAAGACACACCAGTGTGGGCTTCAGTATGTTGCTAATGCGTTGCTGGCTGAAGTCAGTGCTGCTGTACCTTCAGAGCTAACACTGCTGGAGAAGGGTAGATTAAAGCTCAGTAGCTTTGCAGTGCAGTCATTACTCAAGCATTGCCTGCAGCAGCATTATTTGGCACCTCAGGTGTCTGAGACATGTCACCTTAGGCAGACACCAATTTCAAACCCAAATGCAGTATTCATAGTTCACTTTGTGTACCTGGTTTCCACCAAATATCTGTGTTATGTTCTGAAGTCACTATGCCATGAAAACAACTCCATGAAGACACTTGTTTCTAATGTGCCTTGTTTGTTCTGCTGTTAATATGCCCAGTGCTGCTACCGACATCTGTAAAATGTCTTGTGAAGGAGACGCTTCTTTAAAAGGACGTTTTTTATGCTGGTTCATCTTGGAAATACCGAGGGGGAAAGCTGTAGGTACAGAGTCTCTAACTGTACGGAGGTCTTGTTCTTCAATTCTGAGGTGGGGAGCATTTATGAATATCTTGGTCAGAGCAAGGGCAACAACAGGTGGGGAAAGGGAGGTAAGGGAATGTTTCTAAAGTAGAAGGCTTTGTTGGTGGGAAGCAGATTTGAGTTTGCACCTACAGCTGGTTTATGAAAAAAAACCCAACACCAAAACCTAAAAAAACTCCTCCCCAAACCAGGCTTCATCTAGAAGATATCTAAGGATAGAAAAAATATTAAGCTTCTCTGATTGGGGTACTCTCTCTGCATGTATTTGAGGTTTGCTTCATCCACTCTAAGAGCTAGCAAGTGCTTTTTAGATAGATTATTCTGCTGAATGTTGTAACATCTTTCTGAGGAGGTACCCTGCTGCCTGCTGAGTCAGCAAACCTGGACCTTAGAGCATTTAAACTTCAGTTTCATATTCTAAGTACAGGAAATATCTCTACATAGCTTAATTTGCCTCTGATTTAGAAAACACAGGAGTTGCTAAGTTCATGAAGAGACTTATATGTTATTCAGGCAAACTGAACTTTGTGAAAAAAGCCTTTCCATAAAGACATCTAGTTTAAGAATCTTGCAATGCTGAACAAGGCATTTAGGCAACAATATTGTAAAACTTTTAAAAGTATGATGTCTGACTAAATTCGGACTTTGTGTTAATGAAGTCATGCATAACTGCCACGATGCTTGTAAGAGCAGTATTTCAGTTTTCAAGATCTTGTTCTCTGAAAATACTCTTTATTTAATGACTGTGAATTTGGAGTTTTCCAAAGCTTTTTAGGAATTTGTCCTGTACTTTCTGTCTGACACTAAGGCCAGTTGTTTTTAAAATGGTTAAACACTCCTTACTAATGAGTTCTGTAGTCTCGGTTTTGCATCAGCATTGATATCTTTCCTTTCTACACTAATGACATTTGTTAGTCTATGTATCAGTCTTTAGCAGTTCTTCCTATTCACTTCAGTTTCATTTTTACATGTAAAACACTATTAGGGTTGGAAGAAATTTCTAATAGCTTATTTAATCTCCTTTTAACTCTAATAAAAGTAATTTCCCTACTGTAGACCATCTCTAATCCATGGATATCTCAGTCTAGGATATTACCAGATATTACTAATATGCATGATACGTTATTCCTAGTGCTGTGTGTTGTTGTCCTTATTTCACTGTATCCCTTCACAATTTTGACAACATGGTGAGTATGGGTGCTTATATGTCTCGTCATACACTTTCTCCTGAACGAACAGGTTGGAATTTAATACTTTTCATAGTGTTTTAAGCACCTTTTTGGGTTTTTTTTGGCACACTAGACACTTCTAGTCTAGTCTTTGGACTGGAACACTGGCTTGTGTTTACTGTTGGCCTTGAAGATAACTTTTATTCTTTATCCTATTTGCGCCTTTAAAAGTTGGCCCACCTCTTCTCAAAATGTATTCATTTCTCATAGTATCAATATTTATAGGCCAAACATTAAGTATGGAGTAAGAAAAAGGGGATTATTCTTACTTTAAATATTCTTTTCAAATATCTTTTCTTTCAACTTCGTTTCTGCAGGTCTCTTACATATTTATACACAATAATCAAATATGTTTTTGAAATGTAAAATACTTTCACATAACTTTGAAATTATTTCCTGTTAAATTAAGGTATGTGGAACAGCTATCACTTGTGTTTTACTCAGCCAGGGTCTTTCTCACATCTGAAGGGTAGAACTTTGATACTCTTCTTTTGCTACATCTAAAGTAGCTCTCTGTCCATGCACCAGTAGATCAGTAGAAGAATATAAATGTTGAGATCTGTGATGCAAATGTCAGAGAAAAATTTGCACTAAAAGCTAGTAAAAAGCTACAGGAGCTCTACAAAGTTTCCAGTAATATATATTAATAATCTACCTTTGTGGGTAATTAAGCTGTTATCCTGTCATTTTGATATAAAAATTCTTCAGCAATTTGCATCTTGTCCCTTATCCTTAAGAAACATAATACAAGCAATGATTTAAAGGCATATATTAGGATGGTAATGTTTCTAGTATTGTACTGTTTTCCACAAAGTTAGCAGGAACTTTTCTGAATCTGGAGTTCTCCACAATTAATTTAATCACTATACAAAAAAGCATAATGATTCAACCCCATTCAGGAAAAGAAAAGCAGACAGGCTGTGCTTGTTTTTTTTTCTCTATTGGGAATACAGAGCAGGTTGGTTGCCCTTCTTTTTTCTAAAATAAGCCCAAATTTCTGTGTAATGCTGAATTCAAGGTTTGCCGAGAGCATTCACATACAGCAGAACAAGCACTGTGTATTTCAGAAAGCTGTAAATCCTAGTGCTGGACTGAAAAGCATCCCAGGGGAATGCGGCCTTGGCAGTGTCTCTTCAGGCTGACAATTCCTTTTCTCAGAGAGGAGAAAGCAACTTCCCATGCTTCTCCTCCGGTTGTAAACTGTGGGGTTAGTTAGTATGCTGCAACTGTGCAGATTTTCATTTCTGATAAAACTTAGCCTGAGAGGTATTTGTTGATGATTGTCAACAATCAGATGAATTATAGATGATGTTGGTAAACAAAATACTGCCTTGATGAATGATGAGTTGGCTATACTATGACATGACTGCTAAGTCATTCAAAGCACTGATTAAACCCATTACAGTAAAATAATCACCATCCATTACCTTTAATGTCGTGAACTGACAACCTAGTTAAGGCAGCTGATGCTGTCAGCAAAATGATTTGTTGGTCCTCATGTCCAATGACAATAAATCACTTCGATAAATCAATGAAGAGTAGCAATAAAACAATATATTTTCATTTTTCTTGACATTCAATTACAGAGTGTGTTTACAGATTTATTCTTAAACATTCAGTGATATGGCAGGATTCAGCATCCACCAGCAACTAATGCATACAGTTGTTGAGATCTTGTTTGTCCAATCACATTTTACCCTTAGTTTTCTTTTTTGCTGCATCTGCTGTTGTGATGCATGACTTACAGAACCAGATTCATTCTCAGGTATAAAGGCAGAATTTTTATTATATATTTATTTTTTTTTACTTCGTCTGAAGAAGTTTCTTCTTCTAAATAGGTTTCTATTGGTATGGTATTTTTTGCAAGGATAATGGTCACATTCCTGTTTTTTCACTTTTCTAGTATCACCTCTAGGCTAATAAAATCTAAAATTTGGTTTTCACAGTAAATAAAAAGTGAACTTAAGTATTTGATCAGCCAGAACTGAGCCGAGGCTCCTGTGCTGCTCAGGAATGAGCAGTCAATGACACTGCTAAAACCCAACTCAGCCAATAGGCATCATTTTTGTCTGTTCTGGTGTTATCTGGACTGTGCTGAATAACAGCCCTGGCAGACAAACAACAGGTTTGGGAGCACTGGATTTTGTTTTAGAAGTATACATCTGTATCTACCTTTTTCTCTCTCTTGTCACAGATATGTTCATCTGTGGATGTGTAGTTATCAAATTTTGGGCATGCATAGAATTACCAGTCCCTAGAAATCAATCCTTGGAAATTATGAAAGGCAAGGCAAGAAACCTCCCAAATACTTGAAATTATAATGTATTTTTTTAATTTAAGGTCCTAAGCTTTTTATCCAAAGATTAGCAACTCAAAATCTTTTTCTTTTTTTTTTCTTTTGGCTAAAGGAAAAGTTCAGAATACTAAAACATTTTTCTCTAGATTCTTTCCTCTCCCCCACCCATGTGCACACATTCCCCCAGACTCTTAAAATAGTCTGAAGAATTCACAGGGCATAGTTTTTTAACGTAATTCACGTTACCTATTATCCACATCGATAAGAAGAATACAGAGATGGAAACCAGATGACTGTGGATTCTCTGTACTGAACCTTCTTACCATTCATGTGCCCCAAGTACCTACTCGGTTGGACTTGATTTGTTTGTGTCACACTTGCATTGTAAGAAGTTAACTATCAGCAGGAACAGGTATCTTTCACACATGTGCAAAGAGAAGAAGAAGGATCTGTGGTGGTTTTTTCCGAGTATAGTCCCAGAGATTGAAAGGAAGAGCTCTGGCTGAGGAAGGGAGCAACACATATCACATCTGCATTGACTGATGCTGACAGCTACACCATAAGTGACTTCAGCATATAGGGCGTTGCCTTTAATGGCTGTGTTAACTAAAGTAAGAAGTTTTAAATATATGCATCAACTGTTACATTGCTAATCTTTTTTTTACTGATCCAAGTTTGAAAATCATGTCCAGTGTGTTTTTCTGCACCACTAGCCTGAGAGGTCACCAGCCAGGCACATGGGGTTGGATGGGTTCCCAGTGCCAGCTCCTGTGCACATTTGAAAATAACTGTGCACTCTGAAAATAACATTCAGTTATGGTTTGCTCCTGGTAGTGACTTTACCTGGGATCCGTTTCCTTGAGCACTTGCCTGCTGGAGACAGAAAGACTGTTACTGAGATGAAACTTTTTCCGTGTGGCTACATTGCATGGCATATGAAAGATTTTCTCATTTCTTTCTAAAAATGGATCTGTCAGTAGAGAATGATGGGTCTCACTGGACATATGGGCAGTTAGAACTAGGAAAGCTGAATGTCACTAAGGGATGGTAAAAATGAAATGTTTGACTATAAATTATTTTTTATGTCCTATTTAGATTACAATATAGAAAATGCAAGTAGTCAATATGAGTTATGTAGCAGACACTAGAACGTGTCAAGAAATGCTCCATTTTTGATGAAAATAAACTATGATGGAGACTCACAGTGACTTTGCAGGAGACATAAGTTGTTGATCCTTATTCCAAAAGTAATATCTGCAGCAAATATTTTTGAAATGACAACTTTCAGAACACTATGAGGTAGTTGCTGTGTAAGGGTTATTAAGAGGTCATTTGAGATAAAAATCTTCAATTTGGTTCTGCAAAACCTCAGCAATTGCTCAGAAGACAGGCAGTAAAGCAGACTACTGTCCTGTATCAAATCGTCTGCCTGTGAGATCTGTGCAAGCAGTTATAGTTTGTAAAAGGAGGAATGCACAGAGCTTGTATGAAAAAAGTTAAGTATTTTCGGTTTGTATTAAATGCAAGGGATTATTTGTGTTATCATCAGTGAGAAATGGATTCTTTCTTGTAACAGTGATTCATTTAGCTGATTATATCTCACCCTCCAAACTCTGTGTGTTCAACCTCATGGCCTTTTCCAGGAACTTCTTGGCACATTGGTCCTTGCCTTGCAAAGCAGAGCCTGTGCCTTTAATCATCAGATGTGATTTTGCTCAGAAATTTCTATCTTTCCCCCCTATTTGACTGGTTCATACTTCATCTTAGTTTATTGAGTCAACTTCAAAATGGTAAGAATGGGGCTGGGAGCATGACCTGGAGACTGAGCTTCCTTCCCTGCTGGCACTGGATCACATCCTCCCCGTGTCGTGATGCTGTCGCTCCTGCTGTTGAAAGGAGAGGAGGGGAACAGGTTTTCCACCAGCCCTTTCTTCTTGACTAAAGTTTGAACCAAATCCCCTGTGAGAGGAGGCTCAGGTGTTCTTCATTCCAGCATTACCTGAAACACAATGCAAGTGGCCTCTGGCAAGGTAGTTCCTATTCAAGTCAGGGCTGCAATCAAAAGATTCTACAAGTGTTGAGACGAGCACCATGCTTTAGAGTCCTCACCAGAGGCTGACAGTGCCAGTTTCCTCAGTTCTGGAGCAAAGAGGGAATTTCATTATAATCTGAATCAGTCTGGCCATCTCTAAGTTTGATTAGGCTATGTGGAATTTTGATTGGTAGAGACACAGACTATTTATTAGGCAATCTACCTGTGGAGAATGAGAGCACCCATAAAGCATTTTTCAGGATATGCTGTTCCATACTTTGCTAAAACTCCAAAGGACAATAAGAAAATGGATGATGCACAGTAGATGAACCTTAAAAATAACATTCAGCTCATAATTGTTTATAGAGCCCTGACTCTGAGGGGTTAATTCTTTTTTTTTTAAATTATGCAATTATTTTTTCTATTTTCAATAGGTAAATTATGAGATTCTTGTACTATATAGTACTTACTGTACCTTTGGAAAGCATTCAACACTGGGTTGGGGCAGTGTCTGAGAACATATACCTGAAACGATGGCTTGAATGAGGCAAAGAGACAAGTTGTTATGAAATTTGCTCTTCTACTTTCATTTTAAAATTTCTAGTGAACACACTTCAATATTCCTGTTATCATTGCCTCAAGATTAACAGGAACATGACACAAAATATTGATTTAAAATGTGTATTTTTACTTAGGTATTAACATTTTATATAGTTTTAAAGTTTTCTATAAAATTACTTTTATTCAGTATATATGAGAAGATCCTATTACATGATAGTCTGTGGTCCTCCTTGGCTCAGAATAAGATGAATGCATTAACCTTTTTCAAATGTCATCTATAAAATCTATGCAATGAAATAGTTAAGCACATAAGCTCCAACCTAATCAATATTTATTTCTTGGAGAAAACTGACTCTGCAGCATATCTTTTCCATCTCTATAAACATTTATACAGCAACCTTAACAATTGTGTCTGTTTCCTTTCAAAGCTGATGTCAAATTTCTGAAGGTGTCCTAATTTGATAATAGCATAAATATTGGAAGTTGACCCCAAAGTTTCTTTCTCAAAGTCCTTCTGTGCTTGCTTATGGTGGCAGGAAATGAAAAATTAAAGACTGAGAACACACAGATCCTGCAAAATCCTTGAAAGCTATAACAAATCCTGGTGACACCTGCAATGCATCATTCAGTATTGCTGCATGGGGCACAGAGAAAACTGGGCAGATTCAGTTCGTTATGGCAAGTACAATTTGAAGGAATGCTCTGAAATGGGGGGAGAAAAAGGAAATAATGCAAACACCATCAGCAGGTGAGTAGATGATTAAAAAAAAAAAAGGCAGTGGAGAGTATCTGAAATTTAGCTAGTATCACCTTTTTGGTCACATTTTATCTCTACATGGCCCACTGTCACCATCAGAGCAGCAGTGTGTGGGGTGACTTGTGCCACAGCTGGCAGTCAGCAATGCCTCGGGGCTCAGGCCAGCAGGGACATTGGCTACTGAAGCATTCTCTGCTCCTCAGAGAACGTGCATCTCCATGGTCCAGGATAAAGATCAGTATAAAGGCAGAGAGGAGAGAGAAAGGTGGGAGAGGAGGAGTACAAGGATATCCAATTTTTATAACTCTCACAGTGTTTCCCCTTTGTCTTTGACACCTGCCCTGGAGCACACGAAGCACACTGCTAAATAACACCTTGTCACAAGAACCAAAGCCATGATTACACTATGACGAGGTTAATAAGGCAATTTTATTTCACACTAGTAAATTACAGTAAGAAACCACATGGCAAAGATGATCTTCTGGGAAGAGAAAAAGGGTTTTTAAATTGTCCATTTTTTTTAATACCTTGCCACTGAAACCACCAGAGTGCCATACTATAGTCATATAATAAAAAAAAGCAAACCAAAAAACAACCCCAAAAAACAAAACAACTAAAAAGCCCTAAACACAGCAATAAAAAAAGCCCCCACCTTTCTCTTTTCCACTTTGTCAGCCCAACGTAAGATGTTCAAAACCTGATTTGTTTGCTTGTTTTGGTATGGGCTGTGATAGCACGGTCTAAACAGCTATTAAAAGCATGCTTCCTGTGACTTGCTGGGAAAAAGAAGTAAAACTTATATTTCATCATTAGCTTTGCTGTTTCGATTAAAATGTAAAAGTTGTGCACTTTATTACCTTGTAAGGCTCCCCCAATTGCCAATAATCTCAATTTATGCCTTCATTTCTCCCATAAGAAGAATGTATTTAGGACTTGGAATTCGATATATAATGAGACTATAGTTGTATTTGAATTTTGAATTAGAAAATTACAAAAAAAATACCAAAATATTGTCAAGATTCAGAGCAAATTAATGACAAATTTAAAATACTGAGTTAAGCAAATACGTGTATATGTACACCTTGTCTTGCAGAATGTCCTCCAGAATAGCTTTTAGGTTAGATCTCTATTGGAATATCTCTATTAATGGAGCTTAAGAGCACATTTACCTTTCTCACAGCTGTAGCCAGTAGTCTCTGTGAAGTAAATTACATTCTCATTATTTGCACTAGTTCTGGCAGCAAGACACCACTTACTTTGAAGGCAGAAGAGGGGAAAAGGAGTGAGCTCTCTGAAAAACATCCTTCAGCAAATTCAACTGTATCTGTGTAAGATGCTCCTGGCATCGCCTGATCCTGAGTAGCTGTGTGCTTGGCCAATGTGACTTAGACATCTCAAACCTGCATTTCATGCATCTCTTGACCTTTGTCGTTGTTGTGAATTTAAACTCATCAGTAAGTTAATAAACCAGCGCTGCTGTGGCACAGACACGTGTCCCACCGAGCCACCTTGTTTCTGGTTATTCGTTTTGGTAGGAGAGACACTTGTGTGGAATCTTCAGCCAGTCAGGTTCATTTACCAGAGCCTGGAGCCTGTCATAACTCTGGCTCAGTCCTCAGGAATATGATTTCTGTGGCAGAGCATAATGAACAGCTCTTACCAGTGTGGTTGCACCGCAAGGCTCTGCTTACAACCTGTGGTTACAGAAAACATTTTGCTGACTTTAAATAAATTGATGAAAGGAAAAGACTGACAACTATTTTGTTGTCTGAGGAAGGAATATGGTTTCCCTTGTCTGAAAAAGACTGTGATCAGCAGAAGATTCTGTCAATATAAAGAAGTGCATCAGTAATTTCTTTATTTTTATGTTAACCAGAAAACAAAAATATCATTTGGTTTATTGAGGTTTTTTCCTGACAACTGATTTTCCAGTAGTGTTTGCCTAAATAATCAGCATGAGTTACAGTATTTGTGTTATTATGTCATTCCTTGCATGGCCTTGTCCAGTTGAAAGATTTGCAAATGTTATCAAACATAGGGGCTCTCAAGCCAAAGGTTTATTTTTACAGGGAGCCACATTATCTGTCTAAATTGGCACAGGTTATGTTTTCTTTTTCCTGGTGGCCATTCTGTCATACCACTCCAACAACAGGAAGTAGCAGTCAAAGCAAACGGCTCACAGATCAAGCACAGGTCCTCTTCTAATGTATTTTTTTCCAAGGTACCTGACAAATATTTGCAAACAAACTCAAGGACAATCAGGCTTGATTAGGAAAACTAGTGGTATCCAGACTCTGACATGCTGTGTTTGAGGGCTGGCAAATGCAGTACAGATGTGGCTAGATAGCCAGCAGGTGTGTCTGATGACCAAAACCTCTAGTCTTTTGCTTCTTTTTTTTTGTTTTTGTTTAATGATTATGAACTGCGTTAGCACAAAGAGAAGTTGATTGCAATCCCTTCTCTTCATCTGATCTGTTTCTGCAATAAGAGAACTTTTCAGATAAGTATTTAAATGCATTCATGGCAGAAAAGAAGCATAGTGGTCAGGAGAGTCAAAGAGTTTGATTGTTTTGTTTTGTTTTTATGGATAGCATGGATTATTCATTATGTGCTTTTCTCTGCTGGTTAATGAGACATACTGAGCTCCAAGGAACATCATGGGAGTAAACTGATTTGTCAATGGCATCCTTAGTTCTCATGAGCCAGGAGTAGTCCTTAGGTCTCCATGCAGAACACCTCCCCAGGCAATAGAATTTCATTTTTCTTCACATATATTTGTTTCATATTGTTGTGTCACATACATTTGAATTCCTCATTGTGCTAATGCTCGGTTATTGAGGGTTGCTGTGTTCAGCTAGGAAGGAGAGCTCTTGGGAACTGAATTTTAAAGATGTTTCTGTTGCAACTGCTAGGAACAAGTTACTGCATGGTAATGAGAATGGCAGGTTACACCACGAGGAGGAGATCAAAGTCAGTGAGGAGCAAAGCAGATTCCTGCAAGACTCTGGGCTTCACATTGTTCTCTGAAATCTCTCCTGCCACACAAAAGAGATGGTGAGATACCCAGGCAGCACTGCTTTGTTGTGTTGATGTAATGATTTGAAACAGAAGTCTGTGATCTGGTAAACTAGTTTAGACCAATCTGTAGTGTGCAAACATAAAATGTGATGTAAAGCCAGAGTAAAATGGATTTTAATTCAAACACATACCCTCAAAGCAAACTCATGAATATTGTGATTTAAGGTGCTTATCTTGCTATCTTGAAAGACACCTGAGAGTTTATGAACTACCCCAATAGTGACACTAGAACGGGCTGACTCCTACTTCAGAAACTGCAAAGGTGCTGGAGCAAACTGGTAGCATTATTTATGCTTGTACTTACTAGATTGTGGTTACACATACTGTCTTTATCATTACTTTTAAGTTTTGCAATCTCTTTAAGTAAATCAGTGAAGTACTTTCACCATGCTCCTTCTATGCCTCCACACTAGGTCCCATTTACATTTGAAATCTAATGAATTGTCCCCTTAATTAATCATTCTGTGAAAGGCCTGTAGCTTAGTTGTTTCTTATGCATACAGTTCCCATGGTTCTCCATCAACTAAGAGATAAATCTGAAAATAAATAAATAAATAAAATGAAAAAGAGGAAAAAATTTTCTGCAATTATAATTTGTAAGTGAGGCAGTCAAAAAGACAATGAATACTGGAAGAAACTTTATTATGTATTGTCAGTAAATATAACAATAAAACTTTTAAATCTCTGGAATCCAACTAAGATTACATCCTCTTCCATAATAAAAGGGATTTATTATCAGTGTATACCCTGTATACACTGCAAAATGATGCTGCCTTCATGCAAGATGGATGTGCAGTATCAGCAGTGAGCACTCCCACACTATTTAGGTGTCACATGGTTTGTAGGCTTGTAAAACTAAACGACTTGTTTGTGAAGAAATCTGTTTGTAAAGGTGCCACAACTGTAGTAAGTCAGCCTATGAGTGGCTCTGATACCTCTTCTGGTTCCTCCAGGAAACTCCTGCAGCAAACTGTTGCAACAGGCTCCTTACTCTGCTACATCTTTTCTTTTTCCCCATAGGAAGCTTTGTAAATTTGGGGTCAGCTTTTCCCTACCTTTTCCTAATTGTTAATGTGAGCATTACTAGTTCCTAGGCTGTGCTATGGACACAGCCTTTTTGGCACACCTTCACATGCCAATATCTCTTAATCCTGTGATGGCAGCAGGTACTTCTGCACAGCGAGTAGGAACACTGCCTTGCCCTTTGGCAGTGTCTTTTTGGTCCTCTGGATTGTTCACATCCTTTTGTAGTACTTCCTATATCCAAGTTTAAGCTTTTCCATGTTTTCTTGCCACTGCTGACATTTATTTAAATATTTAGGGAGACTGCAGTTCTAAAGCCTCCACTCTGCTCAAAGTCCATACTGCCTTATACAGACCAGTCCCATGGTAGTTTACCTTTTGCCTTTGTTTCTAGCAGCTGTTTGGTTCAGACCTGAGCTCTTTGCAGTGTCCCCAGCCATTGACACCTCTGAAGGAAGCTGCTTGCTTTATACTATACTTCTGTAAACTAGTGTAAACACTAAACATGATCAGATTCCATTTTATGCAGCTTTTAGCCCCAGCCTGCTGCTGCCAGCTGGCCGCGGAAGGCTTATTTTCGATCACCTGCCATTGGTCACACTTGCCCAGTCTAAGATTGCTGCTTATCATTGTTGTTTTAACGATATTGCATCTGGCACCACAACCCAGCTGGAATTATAACATTCATTCAATAGTACAGCTGCAAATACGGCAGCTGAGTGGCAGGTGACTGGCTTTGGCTGTGCATAAACTTTAAGAGTCCTTGCTTTTACTGGAACTGCACTACAGACATCGGCCTCTGAACGACAGCCCTCTGCATCCTTTGACTGTGTACACACTGCTCACTCCTTTCTTCCCGAAATAGCTGCAGCACTGGGGATTACAGATGGCTCTATTTCATATTCTCCTTGCACCTCTTCCTTTCTCACTCTTCACGGCTGTCTTTAATTTAAACCTATTTCTTTGTGTGTGTGTGTGTGTGTGGAGGTTGTGGGTTTGATTTTATTTGGTTGGTTGGGTGGGTGGGTTTTTGTTGTTGTTTTTGGGTTGGGGGGGTTGTCTTGTTGGGTTTTTTTGGGGATTTGGTTGTTTTTCTTTTTAAGTTTGGGATTTATATTTTTTAGTTGGTTGGTTGGTTGGTTTGGGTTTTGTTTGGTTTTGGAGGGGTTTTTTTGTTCTCCAACTGTGATTTTGCTGGTTTTTTCAATTCACTTGAGTGGCCCAAGTGGTTTGACAGTATTTGGAGGTGCCTCTCTGGAGAGAAAGCAATGCTCTCTCAGCAAAATCTCCTGTCGCTGGGATCCTAGGCTAGTGGTGAGTCATCTCCAAAACCACAAGTAAATGAGAAAGTTTTCACTTATAAATTTAAAATTCTTGCTACTTGTTTTTGTGTAAGTACATGGTAGGTCTCTTTTGGCTAAATTTGTTTGGGATCACAGTGCTTATGCAACATTTCTATTGGACCTCTGTTGTTTCAGTTATTGTTCTTGGCAATGGTATTATTCTACTTTTCCTTTTTTTTTTCCTCAGTGTGATGGATAATATCCTCCTCCTTCCAGTTCTTTTTTTTTTAGCAGCTGTCACTAGTTGGGTATACAGACTTTGTTTTCCTCGAATTTATGCTTGTGCCAGATTCTTTGTTAGAAATTCAGCATGACCAATGATCTGAGTCACTCGATGCTAATCACCTTCTCTACCTTGCTGTGTATCTCACTAGACTGCCTTCACCACACTTCACATACCACATGTTGGCTCATAAAACTGGAGGGTTTCATGCTGGTAAATCTAAGTTGCTCTGTATTTAGCAGCTTACTTCAGAGGTGCTGCAAATGTAGCATAAACTCCTCCTACAATATATAGGTGGATGTCACGGTTCTTCCCACGGATCCTTCTTCCTCCTTTTGTATTTTATGCACTTCTGGTCTGAACAGGGAGGATATGTCTAGGGCAGAGACAGTAGTTTAAGCTCTGTTTTCCATGTGTGTTTAGTACTTTTTCAAACATCATTCTTCCTCTTTCTAGGAAAGGCAGTTTGCTATGCACCCAGACAACAGTCTGAAGCTATGCCAGACGGGCTGTCTTCTAGAGTTGTCTTTGCATCATTTCTCTGTTCTGGGAAAAAATTTCTCTTTTTTTCACCTACTGAAAAAAACTCCATCTTTTTGACAGGAATGGGATTTTAAAGTCTGTTTGGTAAGAGGAAGTCAGGATGCTGGTCTGGGATGTAGGAATGTCTGGGTTTAGTTCCCAGAGCTGCTGCAGAACTTCAGTGACCTAGTCCAAGACATGTATACTCACCACTTACCAGTGTAAGGTGATTTCTACACCTCATTATCCATCACCTATTGTAAGTGGTTTGGATTAGACATTAGTATTCCTTGGGTACTAGAGTAGCAAAGTCTCAATACTGATCCTTCCAGCTTTGTGTAAAATGTGCCCAGATCGATAAAAAGTCAACCCAGACTGAGGAGGGAACAGGTTTTTCAGGTGGAGTTGGAGTTTAATAGAACTCAAGGGACTGAGCTTGCCCCACAGAGAAATTTTCTGTAGCCACAGGTTGTGAAAAAACGATGACTGCTCATTTGACCTTGTTTACTTTTACGCATCAGTACAGCTTTCCTCAGCTTCGAAGGTGAATGCAGAAAATATAGAACTGTAATTTTAAAATGCACTTTTAATATCAGAGAATATAGCAAAGCTTGAGAGATCCACAAGGCCAAAAATGTTTGAATAATTTAATGTAGTGAACTTCTAAGCCACAAGTTTCAAGAGTGCAGTTAATACACAACTTTGATATTTACTTTATGTATGCGATGTAATATTCCTGATCTCAGGGCTTCAATAAATGAGTGTCACACAATCAAAAAATCTATTTTGTGGTAATCCTGTGAATTAGCAGTACTTTTCTCACCATTTTAAGGCACTTAAGGAAGTTAAGGTACACGTGCATGTGGAGGTTATGCAGAAAGTCTGTGATAGATTTATTATTCTGCACCTGACTCAGAAATCTAAGCCAAAAGGAAGGAAAGGGAGAAACAAAAACACAATATGATGGCTTGAGAACTGTTAATAGAAACCAAATACTTAAAAATTTCTCTTTTTTTCAGTCTAAATGGGGAATTTAGTTACATTGCCTGAACATTTTTTTTAATTGTAGTGGTAGAGTTTATGTATACCTTAAAAAGAGAAATTTAAAAGAGAATGGACCAAAATGGCAGAGTTGTTGGCTTTTTGACTATATATATTTTGTATTCAGTTAAGTTGTCTGTGTTTAGTTATTTGCATCTTTTATTTGATTGCCTGGAGAATCCTCATATCTTATTCAACCTTTTACTCTGGGTTGTTTTTCTTTTTTATTTTCACTATTAAAAAACTTTTGATACTGCTATCACAGAGATAGATGTAATATAACAATATATAAAATTACAAATTGTACCAAAGTAGTACAAAATGTCAGGCTGGGAACAGGTCTGACAAAAAGAGGGGGAGTGGGTGTAGCCATATGTAGAGAGCTACTTGGAATTCATCATCTTGAACAATCCAAATCATTATTTCTCATTATGGATAATCAAGGGGGGGGAGGAAATTAAATATGCAGTTTTATTTAACAGAAATGTTTTGAAGATGTATGGAATTCTTTGTGAATAATTCATGCTCTTTAAGATCAGAAACGCTGAAACAAAATAAAGGTGGGCACTTCTGCTGGGATGTGCCAGTTTAGAAACAAAGCAGCACTCTTGCCACATGTAAATACAGCTGAAACAGGATGGCTGTAACATAACGGAAAAAAAATTCTTTGGTAAAAAGTCTGCAGTGATATAGATGATCTCTTCTTCAGAAAGTAAATTATTCATTTTGTCCTTGATCAATTCCAGTTAACACGTATTTGTGGCTCACAACTCTTTTCTCTAAAACATAAAAGTGACTCACAGGGGGAAAAAAGTCATGCTTGGGGAAAAGAGCATCAAGAAAACTGTGCCACAATGCAACCTTCTCCATCTTATGCCCCTACCAGGCATCTCTGATTAAATAACCCTCTCAATGACTTTGGCACTAACAAGTTATTTAAATTTTTCTTGCCTCTTCCAGTACATTGTTCTACTTATTTTTCTACAGGTTAGACACAAAATTGAAATTAAAAAGGAAAAGAAATATTGGAATGTGCTTTCAATTTGGGGCAGTTGAACAGCAGCAGGTGTAGTGTGGGCTGTAGGATGAAGCCTGTGAGGGACAGGTGACAGCTCTGTCACCTCATGTAAACTTTCATGTGTTCCCTTCTGTGAGCCTGCACCAGCACAGTAATATAGGTATTAACTAATATTTTTTTCTGTGTCTGCACATAGAATCCCTAGTTTTGCAGTCCAAAGTAAAGTAATGGGAATCTGCTGGTGCTTAAAAATCGTTGCTTCTTCTTTGAAGAAAACTGCGACTTTGTGGCATGTGCAAATTGTCTGCCACATGCTCCCTGCAGGGTATGCTGAGCAGCTGAGTCACTACTGGGGAGCCCCTGTCAGTGGACAGCCTTTGAGCCTCCTTTAATTCATCACGTTCTGGCAACACATTCTGTCCTTCCCATTGCAGGGGATGCATGAAGCAAAACGTTCTCCGAGATTGATATTTCTGTTTGTTTTTCTCAGTACTTTGGTGCCTTCTGGATGATCTGTAGATCTATTTTGTCTAACATTTTAAACTTCTTGGAAAACTGGATGCAAACTGTTTGTGTTCAGCATTCAAAAGCTGAAATACTTCTGAAAATGTTCCTATATACAAAAAGAGTCCTTCTTACCACATATGTGCTGGCTGTTAGCATATCTCCTCTTGTTTTCAGTGATGAACATCTTTGAACACCCAGGACAGGACACTTTTGGCTACACTGATGTAGGTTGGGTAGAAGCATATGTGTCCAGTCCTAATGCCAGTACATTTTCACTACCTAGGTTACAAAATGATACTTGTCGGGAGAAACCAAACAGAACAGAAATGTGTCAGTCTTTTAAAATACTGGTTTACGACCTTTTTGCTACTTTTTCCAGATATAGATAAATAGAACTATAGTTTGGTGGTAAGGTTCATCCAAATCAAACTGAACAGTGAATCATTTTCAGAACTGTCGCAGGGTACCCTGTACCACTTCTTTTCCATTTTACATGCATGCAGAGAAGGTCAAACAGTGAATTAGCAGACACCTTTGATGGTGCCAAAGACAACAACCTGCTTCAATACATTATCAAATAATAGACTATAAATTATGTAAGCACTGAAATGCCAAGCAGCAAACAGCATTTTCACTGCTAAATAGAATCACTGAATTCATTAGAAACTGCCAACTTGATGATGTAATTTTTTGAGGAGTCTGAATGTTAATTCTCTGTCACCAACCTTCCTTTCTTTCTGCCTCTCTATCAAATGCAGTCTTTTTTTATCACGTTCCATTATTATGTGATCCTCCATCAAGCCCTGCCTCCAGTATGCAGACACCCTGTTTCAATTCATGTTCAGACCAACTGCATAAGCTGACAGATTGCTAAGGCAGCACTGGAGGGGCACCACATAGGAATAAAATATTGAGTATGAAAAGCTAGGGAGTAAAATACCTGAAAATGGAGCTGGCAACACAGAGCTCTGATCCTTTGTGTGCTACTGAGCTCTACACTTTCCATAAGCAGATGATGGAGACGTGACAAATCCAGAGGTTGTGCATACATCAGTGTGGTACCTCCTGAGACAGGTCCTGCAGCCTCTGGGAGATAGAAACCACAGCTGGCAAGGGCTTTGAGCATCTGTGGTAGTGAGAAGGTCTCAAAGGAAATGGAAACCAAAAAAAAATTGAAAGTGTAAAAGGCAGATTTTATTAAAAATTGAAACATGATTTTTTTTTTTTCATTTCTTTTAAATAGAGAAACATCAGCATTAATAGGATAGACAGAAAAGTATTGAGCACCTTGGTTTCAGGGAACAAAACCACCTCGTTAGTAAGAGTTTGATGTATCCAAGTCAAGGGAGTCTTCTAAAAGCTGAAGCATCCTTGGGAAGGGAAGTAAAAATTAGGCTAAAACAAAACAAAACAAAACAACCAAGATAAATATTAATGAACAGAAAGTCCATAGTCTAGCATGATACTTGGTCCCTATTTAAGTTCAACAAAAAACATGATCACTGGGTACACAGCAGGACTCACAGGCAATTGCAGAGCTCTATGGGGAAATGTAGTAGTTCACATACTCTTTCAATACAGACTGCTGTCAGTGCATTATTTTGAGAAGCCACTAAAATTCGGTGAATCATTAATGAAGGATAAATATATAACGTTAAAATACAGCAGAAGTACCAAATCAAGGCATTTGGCTCTGAACATTTTACTTGCTAAGTTCTTTTCTGTCAGGGAACTCTGTAATTCCTAAAAACATCTCTCTCCTTTTCATAACCACATATAGCTCTTAGGAAAAAAAAAAAAGACATCTTTCTTTTTGCTTTATCTCACTATTTCACTGAACATTGAAATTTTGTTAAAGCCTCCAAAGCAAAGACAATTTGAAAATTAATTTCTCTACCACTCTGAAAAAAAGAAACCACCAAAAGACCATGCCATGTCCTATGGTACTGTGTTTCTGTGAGAAATCCTAGGGGAGGGAACACATAGAATTATGTTTCAGAGCTGAATTTTACTCTGATGATTTCTGTACTTCTGATAATTTGCTGGTAATACGACTTAAGGCAGAGCTGTAGTTGTTCTACATCTTAGTTCAGATGGTCTTGCTTCCTTTTGCAAGCAGACTTGAAGAAATGATAAGAGAAACATTTTTTTCCCCTTGTTTACTCCTTGCACCAAGAGATCAGATGTTTCTTGGTGCTCAGAAGTTGATTAGCTTAATAAAGGAGAAGCAAAAATAATTTGCTTTGATGCATTTCTTCAGAACAGGGCAAGCTGTCCTTTGGCAGTGGAATTCCCTAACCAAGGAATATTTTCAAGCTAGTATCCAAGTTTAAGCATGAGTTGTGATTTTGGTATGCATGAAACAATTCAAATTCATAAAATTAGACATGTACTTGGCAAGCAATGATTTCAACTCTCTGTAATGAGCCACTGTCCTTACATGAATCTGGAGGCAGTAAGGATATATGACTCAAGAGCTCACTGCTAGGAAGTGTCTCCCATTGCTAGAATTATCAATACCAGTGTATTTCAGTGCTATACTTCTATACAAGACAGTGAGTATGTTCAACAGAAAATGTCACAGATTAACATAAATAAAGTATTTCAATTAACATAGTAGAAGGTTTTCAGCTATTGTAAAAAGCTAATTCTCTTAAAGTCAGGACTGGCCACTGTAGGGTCTCACGTGCCTAAAGTTGGTGACAATGTTCACACCAAGGTTTTGCTATTCTGTCTCTGGAAGTGGTAATAAATGGATACCTAAAACAGTCAGACTTATGTAATACCTTCCCCTAATATTCTGTCAGCCTCCAGCTTCATACATATCTGGGGATTTACTAAGTCTCTTGTGTCTTGTTCATTTAGCAACCCAAAATCATGTCTCTTTGAGTCAATCATAGAATTTTTCCTTGAATCAGTGTCCGCTGCTCCACCCACAATATACCTTAAGAAGAAATTACAGAGATCTTCTATCTGTTGTGTTAAACAGCTCTCCTGGCTTCATTTGATGACCCATAGTTCTTGGAATGAAAGAGATACTGAAAAAGTTGATTCCAAACCATCACTTCCATGCCACTCCTTATTTTGTAGACCTGTACCAAATTTTTCTAAATAAGATATTTTTTTCAGAGTCTTCTCTGTGACCCCTGTGTCCTAGCTATTTTTTGTTTTCCCCAAGTCAGAACTGTCCCTTTTCCCCCTGACCTATTAAACTTTGATGAAGAATTTTGTCAAAAACCTTTTGGAAATACAAACAGGCTGTATCAATTAGATCCCCTTTTTCTGCAAGGATCAGTAAGGCAGAATTTCCCTCAGCAGTTTCTCACAAATCTGGCATTTTTTCATGCTCTGTAGCTACATTCCTTGTTACAATTTCTGCTTATTTGCCCAGTGTTGTCATGATTATGGACTTGTGATTCCCCAGATCTCCCTGGAACCTTTTTTTAAGGATTGATATTACTCCCACTCTTTAGATTGGAGGACATTTTAGGTAGTTAATATGCTTACATATCACCATTAGTAACTCAACCACCTGATTTGAGGTGTGTTAGACCTCCTAGGTGACTGCCATTCGGTTTTTGCAACAGGTTACTGCTCATCTGGAGCTGAAGTTGAACAGTGTAATTGTATTATCTGCCCTCACTGGCTCTCTGATTCCTCTCAGTACAGAGCAGTCCCTGTCACCAGCTTCCTAAGGGATATCCTTACCCCGAGATGGATGTATCTCTGTGTGATCATGTGCCCCCCTTCCTGTTCTAATGATGTTTCTGGAGTTAATCATCCTCTACAAGCTTCCCCATCTTCTTCCTGGTGAGATGCACTGAAAAATGGATGGAAGAAAAGTTGAATACTGGACCTTTCTCTGCATCCAGCCTGCTTCTGCCCTGTGCTGTGCCATAGTCAGTTCCTTTTGAAGGTGGCATCTGGCTTCAGAATTAGGTTGAGCTGAGAAGTCAAGTACAGTTGGGACTGTGTGATCTATTGTTTCAACCTTTTTGTAGAATGGGGTGGATTCAGAGCTTTGCATCTGGGAAATGCTTGATTTTTCTTTAATGAATCTGGAACTCTAATCTCACCATGGGATCTGAAGACTAAGCAAGATCAAACAGTATTTACTTCTCTACCTTGACCTGCTGTCAGAAATGTGCTACATTAGACTTTGACAGATCAGTTGAAGACAAAGAAGAAAAGGGATGAAACAGAAGCTGTTTACAGATGCTTAACTTTGGTGCTGTCACCTTCATACATGGCAGAAATGTCACCTTCTCCTACACACATTGGAGAATGCTCCCTACAACAGCTGTGGTCTGTCAGTGATGCAATCCAGAGTTTGTGGTAGGATGTGAAAGTGTGAATATTGGCCACGATCAGCCTTGGGAATGTTTTCCTGCTGCAGCAGGCGTGCTTTCTGCCCAGAAGCTGGATGACTTTCTGCTGCTCTGTCAGCTGACACTAACTTTAGATTTGGCCAAATATTCTATCTGAAGGGTATGTTTGATCTGAGTTTCTGTTTCCCCCAAAACTTTATAGGCCTGTACAGTGAATCATGTACCTTGACTATTACCCATCCTTTTTTTCTTTAGGCATAGGATTATGCCAACACAGTAAGGTTGCATAACAACATGCAGAGACTAAAGTTGTTAATTTCTTAATTTTTTTTCCCAAGAGAGTCTTTTTAGGTAATTTTATTCCTCATTCAAAATTCAATCCTTTTCCCACAGTTCAGTGTCACTGCTAGCATTTGGTAAAATCACTCCTATAATGAATTTGAATTGAGATCTATTAGGGTGACCAGTGGCTTAATGGCTCAACTGTAACTACTCCTTGAATCAGCTCCTGGGTAATAAGCGAGGCAAGAATAGCTCCTCATCTTGTGTGCTGCACTACCTGAGGTTCCTGCAGGCAATCATTATTACCTGCTACTTCATACACTGTTTGGCCAGATAATGTCTTGCAATTAGGCCTTAAGAGCAAGCGATGGAAAGCTCTCCATAAAAGCTGATTATATGGGAGCCCAGCAGCGCATCCCTACCACCATTCTCTGAGATTTATTGCCTTTTTGATGTCTCGCTGTTGCTGCTCAAATCCAGAGACAAGCTGTTTATCCAGACTGCTGCAGTCCAAATCTTCAGCAGTGGTGCTCTGGCACTGCTGCACTGAAGCCAAGGACAATATGGACTATGTACTTCTCACTTATATCCCTTCATATTCCATAATGTCAGCTGTATTCTGTTGGTACTTTTCTGTTTCTTTTATTGTCACACTCATTTTCAGCTGGTATAAATAGCATGTTGACATTTACTCAATGGATCCATTGCTGGAATCAGGCTTGCTTCATGGTTTTTGCATAGATGTTGAAATGTTTATGGGGACTGCAGGGGCACAAACACAGAAATCCTTGAAAGTTTGGTGAATGTCAACACAGTCTGTGAATAAATCTTCACTGACCCTTATGGTTACACTGCCATGCACAGAAGGGTTGGACAGATTAAAATGGTCCCAAGAGTAGCACAATATCCTGAGTAGATACAAACTGCTTTGCTTGTGCAGAGCAGCAAACAAGCACAGCTGGCTCACCACTGCAAGCACTGATTTAATAGATTATTCTGCGATCCAGAATCTATAAGGAAATTTTCAGCCTTCCTGCATTCTGAAGAGGGCATCCATATGTGGTCAAGGAGTTATCTTTTCACTTCCCAGAGCTGCTGTGGTTTGGGAGGGTGTAAAGCACCATTCTCTAGCTTTGTATTTAGACAAGCAAGAGTGATCTCCCTGAGCCTGGCTACGTGGCACTCTTTCTCCACACACTATTCTGCAAGCAGAGGCAAAGTCACTTTACCCACATGCCAGGCCAATCAGGAGTTAGAATGTGTAAGATTGGTTAGCACTGAGCGTGAACTAATGAGCCCTAATGAGATTTCTGCTCAGCTTGGAGCACACGCAAAACACACTTGCAAAATATCACAGACGTACTTTTTAAGAGACAGTAAAAAACCTCCCTTGAGAGCTCTTCAGTCTCCAGGCATTTTGAACTTCACCTGGACAAACAAAAATTAGCCAAGATGTGGTCTTCATTACTTGGTTTGGCAGCATTTAACAGATTGTGCTTCGCCTTTGCGCTCCATCTTAAAAACAGCAAAGAGAGGTGACCATGAAAGGTAAAATGCACCCTTCCACAGACAGTTTTGTTTGGGTAGTTATGCCCAAATTGTGGTCAGCTTAGTTCAAAAGATATTTGAATTTGTAACACAACAGGATATGTCATTTCTTGATAAATTGTATCATGCTAAACCATGTCATATGAGTCAAAAGGGTAAGGAAAATTGTAGTAGAGGTAGGAAAAATGAAATATGTTGGCGGAGCATGACTTTTCTTCCTGCTTTGAGTTTACAGTATTCAACAGATTTAAATCTTTTTTTCAATATCTAAAATTTTTATTCTCTAACCCATCAGTGAACCATATCCCAGCATCGTCACAAGGGTGGCAGCAGCCAGAAGAGCCTTTCTGAGTGAAAGACACGCAATCTGTCAGGGTGGGCAGGCTAACACAAATCTGTTAGCACTTTCTTTTCCTACGCAGGTCAGAGTCTTCTGGTACACTGGCCGGATTTCAATTTGGGGAGCTGTACATCTGTTGGGACTTCAACTGTGACTTGTAAAGTTTGTTTGAATCCTTTGAAGAGCAAGTAAGTCCTATGTAAATGTCAGGTGTGACGGAGGAATTTGAGGTCTTGACTGGGATGTGAGGGAGAACCACAGTGTATCTCTGTCCTTCCCCATGCTCGCTCTTATGGATGCCAGTGAGATTCACTGGACTGCAGGCAGCAGTGATGCTTCTTCATTGCCAGGTCACAGCTGGATGTGTAGAGAAGCACAGTGCAGATGCCAAAAGTGGTTGCAGCTGAGCCAGGGGAAGGTCAGAAGTCCTATGTGTGTGTTTGCAGTGTAGGGCCCATAAGCACAGCTTCCTGTCTTGGGCACATCACTATCACACACTACTTGTGCACAAACCTGCATCTCCCTGGGGTTTCTGCTCTGCACCTCCGTGAATGTACCCACCACCAGGCTGCAGATGTGCCATTAGTTTCCCTGACATCATCTGTAAAATGATGTTGGAGGTCTTTCTGTGCTGTAGAAGTGGGGATAAAAATGGGCATTAGAACCATGAGGCACTTTGAGAACATGGTAATGAGGACTATAAAGCACCTGAGAGAGATGGACAAGCTTCTTTTTCATCATCTGCAGAATCTCATTAGTCTACCTGCCATTCTTTTCTTTGCCTTAAGAACAATGTCAGGACCTTATTCTTCTCCTCCTTTTGCAGAGAACTGTGACTGACCTGCTCCCTCTGTGCTGAGAGCACTGGCAGGCAGATCAAGCTTTGGAGGCTCCTCTTTGTCGCCTTCCATGTAATAACCTGCTTCCTGGTAGAAAAAGTGTCAAAGAAAAACTATTCCAAGGAGGAATATATCACTGGACAGTCTTATAGCACTAATTTGAGCTTGCTGAAGGAACTTGGAGCTGCTCTTTTTCATTTTCCAGGACTCCAGCTGCATAAAGACTTAGACATGCCCAGCTTTCCTTTCAATGCTCATTTGCTTGCTTTTAAGTACATGTGTCATTTTTCATTATTTTATATGCTAAGGGGTAGGTCCTGAATTTTTTAGTCATGTTTGGCAGAACCTTGTTCCATAAATAATCCTATTAACTGCAGTGGATCTGTTTGTGGAAAACAGTACTGTTCAGCAGCAGCTGAGGAGTCCCAGCAGGAAGCACAGGGAAGAGAGAAAGAGGAAAACGACTGCTGGAGATCGGAACTGTATTTATGTTTTAATGTAGCTCCATATCAGTCATTGAATGAAATGAAATAATTTTTTTACTTTGCTGTAAAAGCTTCAGCAAAAGTAGGCAAAACCTCAAATGCCCTTTCAGGGACGCTTTAAAGTGAATGTGCAATATTCATTCTCACTGTATAGTGCTAAAAAAAGACTCAGTGACTCTTTGGCTCCTAATTGTCACCTCAGGCAGCTTATTTAGCCTACCTGTCATGAAGGTAAGAAATATACAACACACTGTAAGTCTTGCAAAGTAAATGAGACACTTTTTTTAGCCTTCCTCTGTCAATATTAATAACCCACACTAATTGCACAATGCTTCTTTTTTCTTTTCTCCTTTTTTTCTTCAATCTGCTACAGGGATTAGTTAGTTACTTGCATCTTCTTTAGAGATCTTAACAAATGTTAATTTGTCATTCTTACCTTTTTTTTTTTTTAAGTGTCAGAATGAAATTAATTTCCCGGAAGGATATTTAGTGTCTTTTATGTATCAATCACGGTTGAGTTCTTCCTTTACTCATGCAGAGGTGGTTTCTCCTAAGCTGTATGAGGTCAAGAAAAGATACAGTTTTACGCATTGCAGAGTATCTTGATAGTGTTTAGGGACCTATGGTATGCTGTAAAGGTATTTCCATTTCAGACCTCTTTAATGTATTTCAATGCTGGAAATTCTCCTCCAACCTGAGTGAATTTCAGCAAACTTAATTGCTCTGGCCAAACAACAGGTTGTTAGCACTGTCTGTGGGCTGATTGTAAGTACTAGAAGAATTAAGCAAGTTTTCTCTTTACAGAAATCTCAGTATTTCAGCCTTTGAAATTCCTCATGTGTGCTCTGCCAGGCAGCTCTCTTTCTTTAATATGAGATGATAATTATGGCATGTTGTGGAGGCATCATTAAAGTTTCTTTAATTCATTTTATGTCATAATAAATTGTACTTGAACGAATTAATAGTCTCTTGAATGTCAATGAGTAAGAAGTTCAGGTTTGTTGCTAAACTGCATAGCTTCCTGAATGGCAGGCTCATGAACTTTGAAATGGTGGACAGGAGGCATTGCCAGCCTATTTTTTTCATGCTGATGAACATTTTTCCTTTATTTATGGATTAAAGACTAATAACTGAGTAGTATATTTTAACCATACTCAAAAGCAATCAGACCAAGTAAGTCCCTGAACAATCCAGTTTGACCTCACATTGGTCCCATAAACCTCCATGACCTGTCTAGAAGTCTGTGCCCCTGCTTGACTGTCCTTAAGCTGAAAAATTATCTCCTTGTAACCAGCCTGAATGTCACTTGTTTCAACTTGTGTCTGTTACTTTTTCTTCTCCCACCCTGCACTTTGAAATAAGCCTGGTCCACTTCTTGATCACCATCCCGTTGGTGCTGGGGACTGCTTTTCTGAGTCCACAGGCCATCACTTCATAGGTACCAGGGGCTACTGTTAGGTCCCCACAGGCCATCCCTTCCCTGGGCTGAACAAACCCTGGTCTTTCAGCTTCAGCTCACAAAGTGCTCCTGCCCTGCCCATCTTGGTGGCCTATCCTGAACTCCCTCCATTAAATGATGTCTTTCTTCTACTGGGCATCACAGAATGGACACAGTGCTGCCAGTGTGGTCTAACAAGTCCTGAATAAAGGGGAATAATCACCTCTCTCAATTTACTGGCAGATCTGCTCCCTGAACAGGCAAAGCCGACTCCGCCTCGCTGCAAGGAGTTTGTCCTCCACAGGTTTGGGTCTTTGCATTTGTCCCTGTTGGATTTCATGAGGTTCTACTGCTGCCAATGTGAACAGTGTATGGTTATTGATGTCTGTAGGCAGGTCTCCTTGACATTACAGTCAGGCAAGGTTTCTCCTGCCTCACATCTCTGACCTTCAGATACCCTTTTCTGGCTGGGAAAGGTGGCAGGGAAGAATATATGATGCAAAGTGCAATTCTAGGCAGGCTTTGGTGTCTCTTGTGCATTATTTTGGTCTAGTCAAACCCACTCATGGACAGTGGAAAGAAAAAGTACTTCTATAACTGTACTTCTACAGACATGTGATAGAAACCTAGCAGATGGGCTGCGTCTTTTATTATCAGCTGGGGATGAACAGACCTGAACCCGAGGAGCAGTACTAGATGGAGTGGCAAAGATTATTCTCTGACTTCACTGTTGTCTCTTGCATATGTCTCCTGTGGTCTGAAAATACACGAGGTGATATATCCTCAGATTGCCTCAGAAAAATCATGTAGATAAAGGGCTGAGTGGGAGTTTGTCAGCCATCAAAGCCATGGAAGTATTGGGGCAGAGTGAAATAAAGAAAGTCGAAATTCCCCTGCACAAGCACATGCTAATTGCTGAGAAATGTCAGCAGAAGCATTAGAAGTGTCCAAGATCCTTCTGTGCTGGGCAGTGTCCTTCCTGTGCTAAACAGACAGGCAGGACCATTTACAGCAGTTTCTAACTCGCTTTTAAGGAGGGGGAGGTGGCTAAGAGGAGGGAAACAAGAAACACAGTGTAGTTGATTATTGCTGCTCCGCAGTCTGCAGAGGTGCGATTTAATAGGAGGACAACTAATCACAGCCAAGTTTTGAAGTCAAGAGTCAGGCAGTCACAGGAAATCTGTATGAGCGTAATTCCATAATCCTCTCCTTATGCTAGTGTGTGTTGTCTTCTCGAGTCAATGCACTCCCTCTGGTGGCAAATTTACTGTCTCGCTTTCACTCTTTTTTTGCAGTTAAGGTTGCATATGAGCAGATGGCTAAAAAAAACGAGAGAGCAAGAAGCTACTGCTTTTATTAGGCTACTTTATCGTTTTATATTCTCGGCACTGAGGTCACAGATAAAGTCTGTCCATTCAAACGTATTAAAAATAATTTCATACATGGAAAAAGAGGAAGCTAAAAATATTCTGTTCAGAAAGGCTAATTCTGGGAAGAGCCTAAAACATTCTATTTTTATCAGGTCAACGGTCTGTTGGTCTCAGTGATCAGCTGTTTTAAAACCCATGTTGGTCATTCATAAAAGGTAAATCAATGATGTGTTGAAGTCCCTTTTAGTAATTTCCTCTAGTTTCTTCTTAGGTGTCTATCTGTTCCATCTCACACTGTAAGCTTTCCTAAATAAAAAACATCTTTTTCTGCTCGTTGAGTGGTAGTCAGGATAATAGGTGCTACTGCTGCCTGTAAAGTATAGAGAGAAACTATGTGATGGAAATCATCAAAAGAGCAAGAAATCTCCACTCTGACAGATTAACTTTTTTTGGATGTGGTTTTTATGTCATTTGTTCATACAAGTGATTTATTTGCCTACACAATTTTAGAGAATGCTTATTGTTAAGCAAAGCCAGTGTTAAAGTGGTATTCGGTAATTAAACACAACTCTAAGGCTGGGAAACATCAGTGAAAACAGTATTTACTTAATTAGCTGTCATGTTGTGTTTCAAAAGACAGAAACAAAAGCAGACACTGCTGTGAACTTGCTTGCCCGTAGGTTGATGCACTCCAGCACCTGGTGAGCTTCCTGCCTTAAGAAGACCTGTTCGCACACCTCCAACAGCTGGATTTAGATGCTGAGCTGACCACGTCTGCACTGTAGTGGAAGGACTTAGAGTTGTATTTGGAGCAAGTTTATTGAGGGCAAGAGAGAGAGAGAGAGCAGGGATGGCTCATTTTAATTTCCTCTGTAACCTCACTAATCTGGGTGACGGAGTGGCCTGGGACCGGCACTGCTGCTTGGGCAGAGGATGGGGTTTGTAGAACCCTTTTATTCCTCTGGCTTAGTGCTCACAGAATTAGACCAAAGCTAATTTTAGAGTCCAATGTTGATGTTAGAGGCCAGTCCTATCAACCAGACTCTATTACCACTGTCTTAAAAAAAGATTCCTTGGTGACTATATAACCTTGAATTAACTGTCTGTCCCAGATGCCATCTAATTTCATAATCTGTAATGTCATCATTGAATATCTGTCATAATTCACTTAATTGCATGTCAGTTGCTACAGTACTTCAATTTGGGCAAATTTCTGTTTTCTTACTCAGGAAAACAGTTTACACTCTCAAGACCAATTTGCCAGCTGGAGCATAGTTCTTCTGCAAATGGATGCAAAGATAAGGCTCTTGTAAATATCTGAAAGCACCATCATCTCTGCATTTACACATTCAACAGTAAGAATCTCAAAGACAATGCATCACAGCCATCTCCATGAGATAGGTCCTTGCTCCCAGCACATGATGCTCTGAAGGTGTCAACGTGTGTAGCTGGGGCAGGTATGAGTCTGCCACCTGCATTGCTTTCAAGAAGCTAATGAGGAAGAAGTATGAAACCCTGTGATGGCACAAAGATGTGGGGCATATTTAGGACTAGCTTTAAGTGCCTGTCATGGATCATCTGCAACAGGTCCTTTGGGTTTTCAGGCATGGTTGTAGCTGCAATCATGGCACTCAAGAAGGACTTGTGAGTGCAACCTCCCCAGAAAGAGACCAGGAAGTGGTTTTTTCCCCCTCTTTTACATGGATGTTCTTCCTGAGAGGACACAGCTGTGCTTCTGAACTGGTAGTGAGAGAATCACCATCCGATTACTCCATCCAGGGGACTGTAATGATGTGACTGTGTGCCATTTGATAGTAGTATAAAGAAATTAGGAGAGACATTCACAGGTCAAAACATTAATAGACACCAGAGTATGTTCTTTAAGGCCTTGGATCATATGTATAAAACAACTCAGACAACCTTCTGAATCTTCATTTATTCTCAGATAGTTTTAGTGTGGTGTTGAATTAGTGCTTGCTCTAGTATGAATGAAATGTCAGTTCTGTTTAGCATACTAGTCTGGTTTTATTAAATGTAATGATAACTACATATTTCCTTCAAAGTCTTATCTCCGCAGTATTAAAAGAGAAACTTCTGGTCTGAGAGGGACTTTTTTATGACTTAATAATTGTCATCTCATTCTTAACTCTTGTAAATGAAAATGAAGCAATATGTACTGTACTGATAAAATGGCCTCTCCAATCAAAAGTTAGAAGGATTGAATTTTTCTTCATTAAGCTCATGATTTGCTACTGAACCTGACCTGATGTTTTAGAACACCTATGTTTTACTAGTCATATTAAATTAAAGTATACTTGTTATAGTTTTGGAAGTCACTAATAATTGCAAAGACATCTTGTAGCCCCAGTGGTATTTTTTGATCTCCTTACTTTTGCATATGGAAGAATTATTACAATCATCTGAAAGAAACTTTGTGGTTTGATATATAAAACCCAGAGTTAATCAAATTGAAATGTCTTCATATCAGTGAAAACTATTTTGACATTCAGAGAATGTTACCACTTTTTAAACTATGTCATAAATATTACTATCCATTTCATCAGTATAACATGACCATTTATATGGATGTATTTCAGGATGAAGAGATATGGCTTAAATTCCTCTGTAATTAAATATTCTTGTGCTTTGTACATTTCTCAAGCTTCACCTTTTGTGTTTTGGGGGGCGGAGGGGGGAATTCCAGTCTGCTTTTAGATTACAACTGTAGAAGCTAGAGTCTTCTGTTGAAAAGACAAAACTCCAAAAGCCTCAAATGAATTGTCTTCCTGGCATTTGTTTAAATCCTGAAGTGTTCCAACTTGCAATGGGCTACAGCAAAATTTTACTAAATGGGAATTTGTTTGATCATAGGGTGCAATTCTGCATTTTATATCATTTTGAGTATGAAGGCAACTGAAGATTTACCTATTTCAGAAGACCTTGTAGGTCTAAAATCTTTCAAAGGAAAGAGCATAGAGAGATATGAGAAAAAAAAGTCACTTATGTTTTAGAAAGTCTTTTTTTTGGCAGTCACTGTCATTAGCAAAATGGACAGTGTTTTACACAGACAATTAAAAGAATACTATTGCAATTCATTATAGGCTTACCATTGTTAAAAAGAGATTGTCATGATTTTTTCTTACCTTTTTTTGTTTGAATATTGCTCTTCTCATCTTGAGTAACTTCAAATGGCTGGGGGGAAAATAACAAATATTTAGTGATGTTTGGTAAAATTGGGATAGCTTTTAAGATAACTTGAAGAATTACTTTAATTCCTTTTAAAATCTTAATTAGTTCCCTTCAGAAAATCTGCATTATGAGGCTTATTTTAAAGGTGAGAAGGATGGAATTTTTTGGTCAGCACGGTTCAGAGAAAAGGTGATGTCTTCTGTCTCATTTCACGTGTTTATGCTTTTTGATTACGGAAGAAGAAAACAAAACCGGCCATTAAAAGAAAAAAAAAAAAAAAAGAAAAACAAGTTAACAGCAGATTTTAACAAGATTAAGAAATGTGAGTCAAGTTCAGGAGAATCACCTGTGGCTCCCTCACTTACTTAAAATGCATACGATTTATAAGAGCTGTGTATCTGAAACAGCTATTTACAGTTTAAAAGAAAAACAAACCAAACCATCAAACCAAACAAACAACCCCCCACCTTTATGTCAAAATGCTCTCTTCAGGCGTCTTGTAGAGTAACCCTGGTTCCAGACAATAGACTGGCGCAGCATGACTCAGCAACAGCAAAGAGTTCACAAGGTCCCTTCCTCCAGGATTAATATTTGTAACAAGATGTTTTAGCTCAGTCAAATAGTAAACATAACAAATAAGGACTCAAAGAGTCCTTAGAATTCAACATGCAGGCCTTCTGATGATATCCTTGAAGCTGTTTTGCTCCTGTTGTGTTACAAATAGTCATTTGGCATATTTCTGGGATTTCTTTTCCAGATGATGAAATTAGTTTACCAGTCCACAGACATTACTGGAATTGTGACATCTTCTGCTTGGGTTCCTATAAAGGTACCAAAATAAAAAGGAGATGAATCAGCAAGTGCATGAAGAATAATCACAGCTAAAAAAAAAAAAGTTATGTTATTTAGCTCTGGTTTGAGGGTTGTAGAGCTTTTAATCTATCAAATAGATTATATACCACATAAAAAATAACATGTCTTTTGCCTAGGAGGAATACAAAAACAGGGACTCTTGGATCCATGAAGTGGAGCATAAATACTGTAACAAATAGGGTGTTTCTCCTTCAGGGACAAAAGTGTCTGGGCTGTATAAAGTAAAAATGCTTTGTTGTCACTTTCGGTCTTACCAAAAAATACATGTGGCTGAGGAGGAAGGAGCTTTTCACAGGGCAGATACCCACTGCATTAAAAGAGCCCTGGTTAATACAGTTGGGCCCCATGATTTCAACACCACTTTAAATATAAAATACTTGTGTCATGGAAAATCAGCATTGCTCACCTCTATTCCTACTCTAAGGGCACAAAGAATCTGGGGTCGTGAAGTGAAACTTGCTGAGGATTCATCCCCCAAGGGGCACATGGTTTGTCCCAGCTTTTGAGGCGGATCTTCTATCCAGGGAGTTGGTCTGGGAGGTCTCTGCATTCCTCCCTTTGATATGAAGGAGACAGGCACAGATGTGAAGGCAGAGATGTCTTCAGTCCTTGCCTGTTTGCTGTTTTTCCTGGTGGGCTGCTTGGGATGCCAGCACCACGCCTGTCGCTGCATGGGAAGGGTCTTCATTTGTGAGGAAAGCAAGGTGGTCCATGTTCCCCGGGACATCCCTGCCAACACCACCGAACTGTAAGTAGGGCAAGGGGATGGTTCTCAGCAGCAGCCTTGTTGCTGGCTCGCGAAACAAACTGCTGCTTGGCAAACCAAAGGTCAGGTTTATAGGGAGTATCTCGGAAGACTTAATGCTGGATGTTTGCAAAGCAAAGCCCTTCCTTCAACGCTCACTTAATTACATCTTGAAGCTCCTCTCCATTTCTCTGATCGTGCTCATTTTAAGATCTCTGTTAAGAAACAATATAGCATGTTATAATGCGAAGTGCAGACCAAATTTTGAACAAGCTTCCTTGGTGCTGTGACACTAATTTGAAGCATAAAGTCTAAGCTTTCTTTACAGCTTGCTTCAGTGTTGTCAGAACGTGTAGTGCAACTTGTCTGCCCTAAACAACTTGATGATGAGCATTTGTGTTTGTACTGCAGGAGGTTTCCGAAGGTTTGTGCTCATTTACCAAGAAGAAACTTAATGTTTTCTTTTTGAAATCACAAAGGCATTGCAGAAAGGATTCTGATGAACAGAGACCAATCCTCCTCCATCAGGAGCAGCACGACTGCAGCTGGAGGGAGTGAACAGTGTGAAGATACCATACTGAGTTACTAGAGAATGAGTTTTATCTATCTTAAAGTTGCTCTTTGTTTTCCATAAGGTAGTGTAAGCAATAGTGTATGGCAGCTGTTTTCTGTGTAAGTAGCACAGGCGAGCAAACGCATTTACAGAAAGGCAAATATGTAACAGTGCAAGCGACAGTTTTCATTTTAATTTTTTTTTAAACAAATTATATCACCCCTTGCCTACACCCACAGCTGTCTTACATTGTTACGACCTAAAGCAAAAACAAAAGGATAGTCCTGGATAAAGCCTTTGATTAATGTCGAGTAGCAAGATGGAGGGAGGATACAATGAAGAAGGATATGTCACTAGTTGGAAAAATATACCCCTGTTCCAATTTTGCACATAGTTACTATGCCACAGTTTTTCTAGGGCAGAAGTTTTGTTTTGTACAGAAGGAGGAGCTGTTATGCTCATTGAGTAAGCAGACTGCGGTGAAAACTTGAGAGAAATGTCTGAGTTAACCACAAAAGGTCAATAAAAGTTTAAATCATTCTCACAACTAGAGGGAAAAATAATCCATCTGTGATGTAGGTCATCTAAACCCTGAGTGAACTGTGCTCCAGGCATATACTGCTAATTTTGTTTAATTTTGCTTTGATTGTTTCTTTAGATTACGCAGTTAAGGTCTGCCTTCTCGGGATTAAGCAAAAGCATTTTTTTAATTATTTCTGTGAAGAAGTAGAGTATCACTGAAAAGCACCTGTTAGCAAAATGGGGTTTGTTCTCTCCTTGTTAACTTCTCAAGGGTTTGTTGAGGATGCTAATTTGTGGGTTCTTCAGCATAAGTATGTATTCTCTGAAACAGGCAGACATTAGTGTGACTGAAAACAGGAAACAAATGCTTTCTTCTGGCAGTGCTGTGCAAATACTGGAGTTAGAATCTCCCAACTTGGCTCTCTTCTCACTTTCTCTCTCACAAAATAAACCAGCTTTTGGTTCCTCAGGAAGCAATTCTGATCCCATTCAATCAGTATAGCCCTAGGACTGATTTCAGCATGGCTTAAAAATTTGAAAACTGCCTAGAGTTGCTTTGAATATACCAAACCTTAGAATTAGTAATACGTTCAGATACGTTACCTGAACAGCTAAGTGACAGATAAATGTTAGATTTTTCCTTCAGGATCAAAGCGGAACTCTAGAAAAGTGTTTTCCTCTGCAATCTCTCTGTTGAGTGCCCAGTGGGGTGATTCAGGTGACTAAAATAGGTTTTACTGCTCCAGATGACGTTGAAGGTGCACTCTTGGAAACAGAAAAAGCTTGCTTTATGTTTCCTCAAAAAGTCTCAATGACTGAAAAGGGTTTTAAAATCAGTGTAGCAAATTGAGCACAGAAGGCCACAGTGTCTAAGAACCCTGTACAGGGCACAAGCAGTGATTTCTTGGTACGTAGAGCTCCTGCAAGGTATTTTTTTCACTTAAGAGATCATTGTGGAAGTGCTGAATGCAGTCTGGTTTCATTTGATGTAAAGGAGAAGGGTTTCTTCAGTACACTAAAAGCTCCTCACCTTCCCTTACGTGGCCTTGATAGCTTTCCTAAGTTATGCTAGAGTCCTTTCCTAGTGTCTTTAAAATATTGAATAACATACTGGTGAATACTTTGGACTGAGAACAGCAGCCTAATAAGCCTCACTTGTTGCTCTGTGTTTCTATTTCACTACATCTGTTTCTGAAGTAGGGACACTGGCATGTGGCAGCCAGCTCTGTCACTTGCTAGGAAAACTCAGGATAAAGATAAAAACATGGCTCTCACTAACCATTCTCTCTTTGCCATTGCTGATTTTTTAATTGTTATTATTATCTTTTAGTGTTCGAGAGTTGGTCACTGTCATGTGCTGCTGTGATGGGTTTCTTTCTCCCCTCAGGGAGAGCTTACACTCCACAGTTATAGTTCACAACAGTGAACATGAGCTCTGCAGCATGGTACATGAGACAGGGTTTTCATCCTAGTTGGATTAGCATCTCCCTTAGCAAAGTTATTGCAAAAGGGAAGGCTGGTAAGCTCTTACAGTGAGTGATTTCATTCTGTACTTACAATGTGGAAACAGAGCAGGAATCAGAATCCATACGGTTTCATTACTCTTCTTGCTGCTGCATCTACTTTTTCACTCACAGGCCAAAATCTCATGAGGGGATAGTTACAGCTTGGTCTGTACATTGCTTTTTGCAGACTTGCAAGCACTCTGCAGCTGGCATGTTCTGAATGTTTGCAGAGGAGTCTGTGGTTATTAGCTGTTTTGCTTTTGTTCTATCTTTGGCTGGATAGAAGAATTTTTTTGGGTTTTCTTATAGATATCAAAATGCCTAAGAGAATTGGAGTCAATCCATTAGAAACCAGAGGCCAAAAGTTCAGGTGGGAAATGTATGTTCCTCTGTCTCAAAGTACTAACTGTTAATTGCCTCTGGGGAAGAGGGGAGGGATGATTCAGTAGTAACCGAAGGCAGTTTGCTCCTTGAAGATTTATACCAGTTTTAAAATGTAATGTCAAGCTTTGTAATCCATCATCAGTATTCACTAAGATTTCATTTTAGTTATTAGAGGTCTTGCTTTGAGATTGTAATGCAAACAAAAAACTTATTCTCAGAAGGGATCCTTCTTAAGATTTAACAAACTACTTTCAGTAGAAATATTTGAGTGTCATCAAATAACAGGATAAGAGGAAATGACCTCAAGTTGTGCCAGGGGCAGTTTGGACTGAATATTAGGAAAAATATCTTAACTGAAAGGGTGGTCAAGCACTGGAATACGCTGCCCAGGGAAGTGATGGAATCATCATCCCTATAAGTGTTCAAAAGACACGTGGATGTGGCACTTGGGGACATAATTTAGTGGTGAACATGATGGTGCTAGATTAATCTTTGGACTCAGGGATCTCAGAGTTCTTTTCCAGCCTTAATGATTCCATGATTCTATGGTTCTGTGAGGCAGTTTAGCCATTGTCAGAGCAGTTTAGAAGTATATTATATAGAGTGTTTGCTCTCAAGCATCTGCAAACTATAAACAGCAGGGTTTTTACTTGCTTGCTGCATAGGTGTTTTTGTACAATTGCTCAAGGATATTTATTTTAGATTATCAAGTCAAGGCTGAGTAGACGTCTGAGCACTAAAACATTGGCTGCCTTGAAATAGCAAGTTCTGTGTTATGTACGGGGTGAGTCAGATGCACTTCCCAGCGACAGAAGCTGCAAATTATGTGAACAATACCTGCAGCACTGTCACTGACAGCTGCAATTAGGAAATTTTTTATTCTTTCACACTTAAAGTTGAAATTACACTGAAACCTGCGAACAACTACAGTTTTGCTCAGGTGTTTATATGGGCGGACTGAACTCAACCTAAGAAAGACAAGGTGCAGAGAGGATAAAGTAAACTAAGGAAATGAAGACTCGTGAAACTTTGAATTCCCTGTGTTATGGAGGTTAATCATAGAGTTAATCAATAAATCCACATATTTGCAGAAGGGGATGAGAATATTTTCACAGCAGAGCATACGGAGAACATACTACATGCTAGCTAAAGCCTTTTTTAATATTATTAGTTTTTAATTCAAACCAATTTTGCATCTCTTAGGGTTACATTCTTCTCGCCCTGAATTTATGATCAATTCATACTTTGAAGTAGAAAGCTATAGAGGTGCTGTACAATTGCTGTCTGTATATCAGTGGAGTGATCCAACACTTACTCTGGACTCTGATATTTTAATTGGGAGGATAAAAAGAAATAAGCAGATCATAAAAGGGAAAAAGAAGAAAAGGAAGAAAATTACACAAAAGGATAATAAACTCTGCAGGACAGATCCTCAGCTAGTATAAATGACGAAATATATATCTCTATAGAAACATTCAGTTCCTAAAGCTTCAGGAGCTTTTGAACACGAGGAGGTATGCTGCACACAATAGGAGCTGCTTTGCAGTGCAGTACTCTGCTGGCTTACTCATGGTGCTATAAATAAATACATACACATGACTTCACGTTACTAGTATGATCTGCAGTTTGATGCATGTATGTTCAAGTCTGAAGGTATATAGATGTCTGCATATGCATATAATGTATCTTTGAAATGAAAACGCATTCACTTAAAATTTAATGGCAAGACATACTTGTTAAATCACTGAGCTCTTTGCAGGGAAACAGTGAAAGCCAAGACTTGATTTTGTTTTTATGCAGCATTGAGAGAGTACCAAGTTGATGCCCTTCACTGGGTTCAGCTGCAGAGAGATTCTCCCAGTGTATAATCCCTGGCTTTTCCAGCTCTTTCTATCTCTCACAAACACACACACATGCAAACCAGCATGTAACACATCCCCACACATCTGATACCAGGCAGAATGGGTTCCTGGACTTGTCATCTCCATGTCCTGAAACAAAGACTAACAGATATTTTAGCTTTGATCTGCTTCGTTTCCTACAAAGAATCAAAACGTGCTTGTTAAACAACATAATAATTAATATTTTTCTAAAGTGTTTGGAAGATTAAACTGATCATTTGTAGGTGTTACATTTTCTTGTCTCAAATATGGTGTCTTCATTTGGATGTCTCCCCATTCAAGTCATGGATATAGCTAAAACCTAGGAGAGCTTGACAGTAATGTTATTCATGAGATGCGAGCTTGTTAATACGAAGGTTTAGTGCAGAGGCACAGCAGGAAAGAAAAGCCCCAGTAAGATCTGAAATAAGTAGTTTTAAACTAAAATGTGGTCCAAACTGAGAAGTTAGTAAGCCTAGAGCACATTACAAAATAGGATGGAGGTCTACCTTTTACTTTTCCGACAACAACATGCATACAAAGCAGATTTGAGGACTCATGAATTCACTGGTGTCATGCAGCAGTTAATTTCCTTTGCTCTGAATGGTATGTCAGGCTAAAACTTCAACACTGTGGATGATTTCCTATCTTTATTTACTCCCCTTACAACAGTTTCTCACAACTCATCAGTTTTCACTCCACAGAACTTAAACGCTGTATTTCAGACTTTGTTGCCTTTTCTTGCCTAATATTAAAATGTATTAAATTCATCTGTCATTCTATGTAGGGACACTGGTACAGGAAATCCTATTGATACTCAAAGATGATTATGGCTAGCTGGGAGAGCAGAGCATAGATAGAGCTCTAGGGAAAAGTTTTGAAGGGTGCTTTTATGAGTTTGAATGACACTAAAGTGCTTATGTGTGTCTGTCTCAGCTTCACTGAGTTTCCTTCCCATCCCTTACATAGGGAGCTCAGGGTATTCGTGCAGAGAGAGATGCAGAAAGGGGGATGTGTGTGTGTATTCCTCATATTCTGGCCCAGCAGGGTACAAGCTCCTGTAGTGTAAGAACCATCAAGCCAGGACAGCTCATCTGTTATCCCTGTATCTGCATTTGTCCATGCAGTACGCTTTCAGCTTCTCACTCAGGTTTATAAATGGCAGCTTGGGAATTTGAATTAATCAGTTTCTGGATCAGGCCCTTAACGGATTCATATCAGAATTGCAGTCCTGAAGAATAAAGCTTATTATCTCCTTCAATATTCCAGGCCATGCCACTTTAAAAAAAATAAAATTTTTAAAAAGGTTCTCAAACACTTGATAATCCCAGAAACATTTCTGAGGTGATTTCTGGAGATCTCCAGTGGGAGGTATCTTGAAAAGCTCCAAATCGCATTCGTCTAGAAGAGTATCAACCACAAAATGTTAAACCTGATAAGCCAGCAGGAGAAAGTCTGCTGTGCAGCTCCAGGGTTTCCTTGGCAGACGCCAAAGTGATCTCATTGGGCTGACATGTCATTGAAAACACTGCTTATGTGAGAGTTTAACAAGAGTGAAAGAAGAGAGTGGATGAGAAATACCGCAAAAAACGGGAAAAGAGTTGCACAGAGGAGAGACACTAAGTGAATATACATCCTGAAGGGTACAGCAGTTTGTATGCAGGAGGGGGTCCTGTAAAGCCAAACAGAATTATCTGCCAAAGAAAAATAAACAAACCTGTTAGACATCCAACTGAGGAGCCAAAGAAATCCATGCAGTGTTCATGCCTCACTCTCTTCTGTCTTGATGGCATTTTAGTTAGTTCTGCTTAACTTTCCCAAGTTCTTGTGCAGGCAAGTTAAAAGATAATTGGGGTAGGTTCACAGTTGATTTAAATTGTCATAGCTTCATTAACTTCAGTGGAAAGAACTCGGTTCATTTTCACAGTCTGGCAATGGGGACCTCTGTCAGCCACGTGTCGTTCATTTTGGCAGCAGCTGATTGGTAACGACTGTGTGTGTGTGGTGTGCGTGTGTGTGTGTCTGGTAAACAAGATACTTTGGGCACAAAAGACAGGTATTATTTTTCATAGCAGTCTATTAGTTTTACACAGTGAGGGGCAAGCACTTTGGTAGGAAAAGTCACTTTTCTTTGTTTAAGACCTTGACCTTTTCAGACAAAACCTGTAAATTATTTCACACACTTTGCCTGTAGTTTGATTGGACTGCTCTTATTAGCAGTGAAATTTAAGTCATTAAAATGAAGCTTATTTCAAATTATAGGTCAGAGTCAAGCCTGAATTTCACATAAGAGCACAGAAAATTATTTCTTCTAATTGTCTTCTTCCACACACTATAATACGGAACCAAATTTCTGCCTTTTTCTCAGATGCAGTTTCTTTGCTTTTGAGGGTCTAGAGTCCGGAAATCTTGTGATTTGTTTACTTTTGCTCAGTGTTTTCCTCCAACTATCCTTAGGTGTTTCAGCTCAGCCTCGAAGGTATGGATAGTTCTTATCTCCCACTACCTTATCAAGCCACTCAGATGCATTTGCTCCTTGTTAGCTAGAGGAGAATTTACAGACTGTTATTATATGCAGAGAGAAATGCATGTCTGAGTGGAATGAAAACAGTATCTAACCCAACTCAGCTGAATGAGTCTTTGTTTTTCTTAAGTATATTGAGCTTGCTGAGCCTCTGTCTTTTCCTGGACTAGCTGAATAATGCTGTATCCTTAAATGTAACTTATTTAGAGTGTGGTAAGGACAGGACAGCCTCAATTTTAAATATATACCTGCTAGGTGAGCTGCAGGATGAAGCTTTCACCTCTCTCTGCTCTCTTATCTACTCAAGAATGCATTTACTAATCAGCATTTTAGCATATTTGCCTGGAAATCCTGTTTTGTGAACTTCCATGTAGCATTATTCCGGTAAACGTCCTATTGACATAAAGTTTCCCCATATCTACATACATGAGGATGTACTTTCTGATATGAATCCTTGTCCAAATACAGTCAGTTAATTGGAATTAATTAGCAAATATTTGTTTGTCAGAAATCTGTGAATCTTCAGTGGTTTTCTAAAAACACTATGTGCATAAGCATGCAGTGGGGAAAACTTCCAAGTTTTCAATGTTTGATTCATCTTTTGTTTGACAGCAGAGCAAAGAGGGAATATACCTTCAAATGAAGGTCAGCAGATAATTTTAATTTGAAATAGTAGCATGCAATGAAGAACTGGATTGACGGCGTGAAGACTGGAAAAGAAAGTGATGCTTGTTTTCTCAGGAGAGTTTCTGGTGTACTGTATTTATGTTCTAATCATAAAATTTTAGGATGCAATGGGATATTTATAAAGCTGTCTTCCCTCATCCTTACCCCAAAACAAGATCCTAGCCCAAGAAGTGAACAACATGTGTGCACACACCTGTGAATGTGCACGGGGTGTCTGTGTTTAACTTCTTCCTCCATGAGTTTGGCTCCAGGCAAAGAATATGACATTGGAAAACAGTAGCACATATATATAGCTGCAACTGTTAAGGTGGCCGAGGCTTACGTGGAAGAGAGTAACAATGGAAGGAAGGACGGTCTGCCTGTGCTTTTTTTACTAAAACCAGGAGCATGGAATGGAAAGAAGTGATATATAGTTATTTGAGGTTGGTTTTCTTCACTGAAAAGGATTGTCACGTGGGCAGACTAAGAATTATAATGGTATTCTTTACGCACCTTCCGAAAGCCTTTCAATGGTTTACATTCTCTTCAAGGCCTTGTGCTTAGAAATGATCCCTGGTGTAACACCCCTGCCTACTTTGAGAGGTTTGGAATTCAGTGCTTACCTTCAGAATGTCTTTCTTGGCTTGTACCATCACATGATATAAATATATTAGTCTATTGCCTTTAGTAGCCCAACAGGCATTTTTGAGGACAGACCCTTTGTAAGTGAGCAATGAGAAGCACTCATACCTGTGGGAGCCACAGACACTCACCAAGGTAGGAAAGCACATCTGTCTCCAGCAGTGGAAGCACCACCTGTGCTGCTTGCTCTGGTAGATCCAGTCTCTCCATAGGTTTTAAAAAAAGGAGCACACATCAGCCAAATCCATTTTTTCCTTCTTGATAACTACTGGGAAGCAATCAATTCTGAAGAGTCTCTCCTTGGAGTCCAGTCTCCCAGCAAGAATATTTATACACACACATAAATTTCTGAACAAGCAAGGTATAAGAAGAGAGGCTATAAACCCCACATACTCTGGAAAGACAGCGTGTTGATGCTAAAAATCTTGTCTTGTCCCCAAGGTTTTCCTTGGCTTACGTGTAAATTTTTTGCTTTTCTTGTTTTGGCAAGTGGAGAGTCATAAAAGAAGTACAAACGTGCCAGAAAATGACAGCAAACCCAGAAATGCCCTGGTAGAACAACTCTCTCTAGGTGGAATTACTGGTTGGGGGAAATACTCACTGTATCCGAATCCCATGAGCTGTAATTTCCTATCTGCAGTATATTGTTGCCATGGCAGATGAAGCCCAGACCTCATTCTTCAGTCCTTTGAAATCAGCATTAGTAGCCCCTGTGAGGGAATACCCCGCAAGAAAATCCAGGATTTGATTCCTCTGGCATCCGTACACATCCTAATTGCTTGCCCACGCATCTCCACTGCCTCCCAGTGGGACAAATCGTAGGTGTGAAACTGCCCATCTGCACGTATTTGCAGATTCAGGACTTTGTGCTATCGTGGTAGACAGAAAACCACTGTGGGGAAAAATAAAGTGGATGTTGAAAGCACAAATGAAATAGGTAAACAACTGCTTAAATTTATTTAAAATTATTAGGGAAGATTTTAACTGTTTTAACGGACCATGTGGAAATGATAGGACTTTTTGAGGGCTCATGAAGTTTCCTATAAATACTAACAGACTTCACAACATTCCTGTTAAGTATATAAACATAATTTTATCCATTACAGAAACAGCAAAGCTATGGGTTGGAAGACAGAAGGAATTTCCCAAGAGTACAAGGTAACAAATCAGTGGCTTAGCCCCTTTAGGACATTTTTCATCACCAGACTGTACTCCTATGGCAGTGTGTTTCTTTTTTCCAAATAACAAATTAAAAAAAATTACCTCTTGCACATTCATATTTCTGTCTAATAGCTATTTATCAGCAGAGAAAGTCATAACTCTACTATTTTTTAATGTCCAAGTAATGCATATAGTTTCAGGGTTTTTTCCTCTCAAATGCGTTTTTATTGACCTGGTACCTCTGCATCATCACCTTTTCCACTTTCTCCATTTCTGTACTTTTTTTGTTTCAGTCTCTGTCACTGTATTAGAAGAGCAGCATTTCACAGCAGTGTTACAGTCAGTAATTTAAAGACAGCTGAGGTGGAGATTTTTGTGGGCATTTCAATTATGGCTAACTGTTGGCTCGGTTATGGTCAGTAGGGTTGCCTATGGAGCACTAATTGGGAGGTTTTCACCCTTTATGAGTTTAATTATCTGTATATTTCTCCTTAGCTAAAGCCTTTTGCAAATACATGAATGTTGCACCCACAGGAATTTTTTATATATATACAATATTCGTATAGAAAACCATATTACTTTGAATTCCTTCATTTCTCTATCTGTTATTCCTGTGTTAGATCAGTGTGGCTGAGGGCACTACATGGGCCCACAACCCAGAAATCAGGTTGGTTTTTGAACACTTTACCCCAGAAGTTGGAGTACGTCCATCCTGGGCTTTTAGGAGCACTGTATGGGCTGGATGTGGAGTCACGAGTCTCCACAAAGCTCCCATTGAAGAGTGCTTGCCCTTGCAGGTACTGATGCCCTGGTCTGGTGGGGACAGCAAGGGCTTTGCCGTTTTGTTTTTCTGTCGGAAGCATGAACACTGTCTAGAAGAGACACTCCAGTGGCACCAGAAACAGGGAGACTGTCTCTTTGTTCAAGGCTTTGAAAGACTTTATTTTTATTTCCCCCTCTGTGTCAGGCTGCCAAGGGGCAGCCTTGGTTCTAGGTATAGATTAATCTATTTAGTGGCCTCCAAGCTGAATGCACGTAGTAGTGGTTATCAGCTAAAGTAGGGAATGAGGCAGGGGGTGCTTCAGAAGTTCCTGCTTGCGTCTCCTTGAAGATTTTCTGCATTCCACAGAAAGCTTGTTAACGTCTGAGTTGGTTGGATGGCAGACTGCTGTTTTTATTAGCAGTGCCTGACTTGCTAGCTAGAATACATCTCTACAGTGTTCATTGTATAAAGGAGTTTATACATTTCTGTGAAGCACCACATCCTAGTATCCTGCTTTTATGAACAACAGCTTTGGACTTCAACCTGTGTTGTGTAGCAGTGCTCAGGACTTTGTTAGTCTGAACTCAAGTAATTCAGGTTTGTTCTCAATCCTACAAGCCCACAAGTCCCAGAAGCCTTAAGCTTCAGTATGATGTCAATCGCTTTTCTTAAAATGGTCCAAAGAAGGAAAAAGGTGCACCCAGAATTATATGGAGGTCTAAATTTCACCTTCATCACCAAGTATGCCATCAGCGTAGGAGTTTTTGTGGCTTTGAGTTCCCCCTGCTGGAAAGTCTTTTCAACCTCGGTGTCTCTATTTCAGCAGCTGCTGTAATAGAAGCCAATGCCCATGCTTCCTCTGCTAGCCTGCCTAAGAGCATGCTTCCAAGCTATGCTTGGCTTACATGGTCATCTGAATGTTGTTCCCTCCTGTTAATCTTATTGAAGAAGCGATGATGGAAAATACTTTCCAGAAAAAAAACAATGTCGAGCCAATCACTAATCATTCCCTGCTATCTCAATGCTGAAATAGCAATACTCACTAAATCAGAGGCTACTTCTGCCAGATAAACGATAATCAGCTGAAACATATGTGTGTTTTGAAAGATTACGCTTGAATGAAGGAGGCAGGAAAATCAAAAAGCATACACAGAGGCAGAAAGTATGTTAGTTGTGGCTTTCCATACTTTCATTGCATGTTATATAGAATGAGGAAAAGGCTGAGGTGCTTACTGCCTTCTTTGCCTCAGTCTTCAATAGTAAGACCAGTTACCCTCAGGGCAACCAGCCCCTGAGCTGATAGACAGGGATGGAGAGCAGAATAGACCCCCTATAGTCCAGGAGGGGGTGGGTAGTGACTTACTGTGCCACTTAGAGGTTCACAAGTCCATGGCACCAGATTGGATCCATCCTGGGGTGCTGAGGGAGATGAGAGAGGAGCTTGCTAAGCTGCTCTGTGCCATTTATTGTCAGTTCTGCTTAACCAGGGAGGTCCCAGATGAGTGGAGGTTGGCTAACGGGACACCCATCCACAAGAAGAGCTGAAAGAAGGATCTGGGGAACAACTAGGCCTGTCAGCCTAACCTCAGTGTCCAGGAAGGTTATGGAACCGATCATCTTGAGTGCAATCACTAGTGATCACAGTGTGAGCACATACAGGACAACCAAGGAATCAGGCCCAGCCAGGATGGATTTAGGAATGGTATGTCTCACCTCATTAACTTGATCTCTTTTTATGGCCAGGTAACCTGCCTAGTGGATGAGGGAAAGGGGGAAAGGCTGTGGATGCAGTCTACCTGGACTTCAATTAAAGCCTTTGACTCCATCTCTGACAGCATTCTCCTGGAAAAGCTGGCAGCCCATGGCTTGGAGAGCTGCACTCTTTGCTGGGTTAAGAACTGACTGGATGACTGGGCCCAGAGAGTAGAAGTGAATGGTACCAGTGGGTGGCTGGTCACCAGGGGTGTCCTTCAGGGATCACCGTTGGGCCCATTCCTGTTCAATATCTTTACTGATGATCTAGATGAGGGGATCAAGTGTACCCCCACTAAATTTGCGGACAGAACCAAGTTGGGTGGGAGTGTTGATCTGCTGGAGGGTAGGAAGGCTCTGCATAGAGATGTGGGCAGGCTGGATCAATGGACTGAGGCCAGTGCTATAAGGTTCAACAAGACCAAATTTCAGGTCCTACACTTTGACCACAACAACCCCAGGCAGTGCTATAGGCTGGGGGGAAGAGCGGCTGGAAAGCTCCAGTAGGAAAGGACCTGGGGGTGCTGGTTTACAACTGGCTGAACGTGAGCCAGCGGTGTGCCCAGGTGGCCCAGAAGGCCAATGTCATCCTGGCTTGTATAAGCAATAGTGTGGCCAGCAGGACTAGGGAAGTGATTGTCCCCTTGTACTCGGCACTGGCAAGGCCACACCTCCAGTGCTGTGTGCAGTTCTGGGCCCCTCACTACAGGAAAGATATTGAGGTGCTGGAGTGAGTCCAGAGATGGCCAACAGAGCTGGGTGAGGGTTAGATAGCAGGTCTTATGATGAGGGGCTGAGGGAGTTGGGGTTGTTTAGCCCGGAGAAGAGGAGGCTCAGGGGAGACCTTATCACTCTCTGTAACTACCTGAAAGGAGGTTGTAGCCAGGTGTGGTTTGACCTCTTCTCCCAGGCAACCAGTGACAGGATGAGAAGACATAGCCTCAAGCTGTGCCAGAAGAGGTTCAGGCTGGACATCATCACAGAAAGGGTGATTAAACATTGGAATGGACTGCCTAGGGAGGTGGTGGATTCACTGTCCCTGGAGGTGTTTAAGAAAAGACTGGATATGGCACTTAGTACCACAGTCTAGTTGATGTGGTGGTTCTGTCAAAGGTTGGACTCAATAATCTTGGAGAGTCCCTTCCAAGATCTCAGAGATCTTTTCCAACCTAATCAGTTCTGTGATTCTGTGATCTGCTCTTCAGTAACTCAGTATATGATCCCTTAGTACTGTGTTCAGTAACAGTAATAACAGTAGCACTTACACAAACTGTAACCTTTCCCAAAAGCAACACTACAGTCTTACAAACAAAGCCCTGGAAAAAAAACATCCTTTACAACTGTCAGCTCAGAACAAATGTTCATTTTCTCATTGTCAAAAGAATTCCTTAATATGAGAAAGTGAGAGATTGACTGCTATCATACCTCCTCTTTGAACAATCTATTTGCAAGAATAGATGGACATTACATTTTTTTTTTTTAAAAAAGTAGTTGGCTAATGTGATGAAATAATCAAAAAGGCTGACATATCAAGCACTGCATCTAACCCAACACCTCAAAGGGTATAAAATAGTGGCACATTTTCTTAACAAAGTAATCAGCTGCAAAATTCGTGCATTCTCTCATTATTTTTGCAAAGCCATCTCACCTTTAATACCTGAAAGACTTTTTGCCATGTAAAACAGAGCAAAAAGATAGGAGATCCTGTAAGGAAGCTGCAATTAGAATAAAGTAACGATGCAGATCTTTGAAATAACTCTGAGGGAAAAACATAATGATTCTGGAAGGGTATATGTGAAACTTCACAATGACATTTCAGGTCTGGTGGTTGATTCTGACTGTCATTTTTGCTTGTCCTTAAGCTAAACCAAACATGGTTAACCGAGCCTCTTGCAGCAAATTCTATCAGCTAGATAAGATGTGTAGCACTTAATGTACGGTACATTGGCTGATTGTGGATGTCGCCAGAGAAGAACATGAGGCCAACTCATTTTTTTGTTACAAACTCTGATCAGGACAATTTCATCTCAGCATGTAGAGATTATCACTGTGCTGCTGATTGGTTAACCTCTGTTCCCTTTATTCAGGCTTTTGCATGCAATAAAAGGTCTATCCAATACATATTGAAAAATCAGGGGAAGAATTCCTATTGATTTCCATTAGACTGTGCCATAATATTGGCCCAGTCTTTTATTCCATTGGTCATCAGTACTAAGTGTCAGCTAGCAGAAACCAAGGAGTCATGGCAACTTTTTTCTCATATGACTCATGAATAGGTGTTTATATAAAATGAGAGCATTAGGCAAAGCCAAGTTCTTGTACAATTTATACCCCTTTAATTATCTTCTGTCACAGCAAGTTATCATTGTTTTTAATTAAGCAAACATCCTCAGACTGGCAAGATGTGCTGTTTCATCCCTGCTGGAAATGTTTATTTCTGCTTTGAAATTTTAATATGGAATATCAAGGAGGTGGAAGGAGAACAGAGGTTTCAAGTACCCAGATATCCAGTACTACATCTTATGTTTCCCTAACTCTCTCTTCAAGGTGAGCAGTCAAGATAAGCCAATGATCTGCAGCCCATCTAATTTGTTTTTCCATCATTTTCTTAAGTTGTCTTATGCACAATAATCATTACGGTGTAAGCGACACTGCTGGGAGAATCAATTCTTCCTCACTGAATAGAAAATGAATTACACTACACTTGAATCATAATTGGTATTTTCTTTATTTTGTTGGACCTGAAGTTAACCACTGAGTACTTTGCCCAAGAAAGTTCTGTGTCTTCTGGTAAAGGCACTGCTTCCTATAAAACATTAAGAAATCTACTTCTGATCGAAATGTAATAAAAAATGCTTATGGATCTACACTGAATTTTCTGTCAGATGTTCAATATTACATCCTTGAAGACTATAAAGTCTCTGAATATTTATTAGCAAGATGGAAGTCTATTCCAGATAGACTTTGAACCACGCTCATCACTAGAGCATGTGAATGACTTTCAGTAGTACATCTGTCATATACTCTATTATTACAAGATTACTATTCATCTTCTGCTGTTTATCTATAATTCAACCACAGCAATGAAAAAGACTCTTCTGTGCTATATGTGAGCACAAAGCCCATGTAAGTGATGCCAGCTTTTCAGCTTGAGGATGAATGGGAGTTAGCAGAGGTTATCAGCACCAAGCATTGTTCTCACACCTCTAGAGTGTCACATGGTATGCCCAAAGCCTCTTCAGTTTTGCTGTATTTGAATATATAAATTCAGGACTGGTAGTTTGTAGTTGGCTTACATTCAACAAAAGGCTCTATTGGAGGGGTAAAAAAAAAGGGGGGGGGAGGGGTTTAAGTGCTTTAGTTTCCTGCATGGGGTTGGTTCTTCAGAGCTAGTGGTTGGGGCGTGTAGGATAAAACCCCAGAGATGAAAGGGGAGCTCATTGTGGTGTCCTGGTGATGAACAATACATGCAGAACCAGGGCTGGTGACCTGGAGTTCAACCAAGACTTGAAAAGCTGTTTGGAGCTTCAATATGCTTTTCCTTGGTTTCATTACTGGGGGAGGAGTCCACTATTAATCAAAATGAGCTTGTCTGAAGCAGGGTCATCCCCATATTACCCTGAGTAAGGAGGCATGTAGGATTTTCTACTTTATCCTACCCCTGCAGGTGGTATGTGTGTTGCAGACAGTTTGTGTGCAGTTCCCTTACATTGCTGTGACCGACCTAGAGCCCGGCTCTTGTCGTAACACCTGTCCAGTTGTGTGCCCTGGCAAAGGTGTCCTGTGCAGAGTGGGGACTCAACTGCTAGCACACTCCTGCTCTGCTCCTTAGTGACCAGGCCCCCTGCTAGTAAGACACTGCACCTTCCCCAGAGCAAATCCCTTTGGGGATGAAAACCCAACAACACAAATACAAAGCATAAAGAGGTAAATAAGGTGCCTGTATGCAACTACCCCCTCCCATTGCCAAAAGTCTAATTGAAGTTAATGACATCCCCTTGCTCCCCTCCAGTAGATAATCCTTGACTGACTATTCGGGGTAGAGAGAAAATCTGAATGATCTCCAACACCCTTACCTAACCTAATATGTCGGAAGACACTTTTCTAGTGATTTGACCAAGAATCTCTTCACCTGAGCATTAAATCCTATATATAATGCAGAATACTTTGTGTTTCTTTGTCTATTTAGTTCTCTCCTCTCTGTAAATTCCTGCATTTATCTTCAGGACAAAGGATTAGTTTTCTGATTTACTTATTATCCTTTTAGGATATTTTTTCCTTCTGGGGAATGGAAAAGGAGAGGAAGTCTGTGCTTATGTTTGGATAACTGGGAGTATTTTCAGGCTCTCTGTCCAACTCTGTGTACAGCTGTTCTGGGAGAGATACTGAAAAGCTGCAAGTGGATTCTTGTGTCACCTTATCACATTCATACAAGAGAAGACACCCCTTGGCTTATAACGATAAGCTACAGCCTTGATCGATTTGATGTGTGCTTCTGTTCTTTTTCATAATTTGAGCTATTGATTCTATTTATTAAAACTAATTTAAAAAAAACAAGCCCTGAGTGCTCTGCTGTTCCAGATCAGGCTGCTCCGGGCAGTCTGATCTGAAGCTAATCCATTCATTGCTGATTTATTTTCACTCTGTTTTCAAGCAGAGTTCTGTTCTCTGTTTCATTTTTTTTGTTCCCTGTTTCTCTCTGGAAAAAAAAAGGCATTTTATTTCACACCTCCAGTGCAAGCAGGGGGGTTTAGATTCCTTTTTCTGATATATGAAGTGAACGCAGGAAAGTTTACCTGACTCGTTTTCATGCAGGGTTTGTTCAGATGGTGGCCTACAGTGTATTGTTCTCTGTTGTCTTAAATCAAAGCACTACCTTTATGCTACAAAAGAAAGTATTTGCTTACATGTGCTCATCTTGCCATCCTGGAGTTAATGGGACTTGCTGTGTTCCTGAATTAAGGACCAGCAGAGGAAGTCCTTTCTCTACTACTTCCTGGGAAGCACAGGTTTGTCTAGGAGCTGGTTGATAGTTCTCTGAAAATAAATACGTTTATTCAGACTTAGATAAATCAAATGAAGTCTTTATACTAAAAATGGATTAAAAATAGAGCCTTAAGGAAGTAGACACCTTTTAGCACCAAGCTGAATCTGAGTTTCTGGGCAAGGATCAGCATTTATTGACTTAATGGTATTTATTTACTGTCAATGCATGTTGCCAGTGATGCTACTGTAGCCTTCTTTCCCTCAGTTTAACAAAATTATTGAAATCTTCAACCTCAAAATTCTTCAGCTGGTTAAAAGCTCTCTGTGTCCTGCTTGTGCAGGGACTGTGCATCATGGCTACTGCATCTTTCATGGCTACTGCATCTTTCAGTGTTTGTGGCTGTAAAGGGTTCTTTCCACAATAAAAATCTCGTAGTCTCTTCCTAATTTATAGTGAGGTCTGCTTGGTCATCCTCACAGTCTAAAGCCTGTGATTTCCTCTGCAATATGCCAGAACTATCAGCTGAACTCAGTCAGGCAAAACATAAGCTTTGATATTGTCATGAAGGAAACAGGCGTAGGGTAGTATAGAGGAATATCCTCCAATGCCTTGGTCTGTTTTTAAAGACATTGTGCTTTACTTCAAAAACAATATGGGCACAGAAAGATGGAGTTGGTGTTACTGAATATTTCTTTGTAGGTTAGAAATGCTTTATGTGGTGCATTAGGAAGATATCTTTGTTTTGACTTGAGAGCCACAGGTAGAATATTGATAGGATACTTACTACAAGCAACATTTAAGCAAAACCAGCTTAAAGCTGTTCAGGTACAGTAAGAAAGCAAGTTCAGGCAGCTTGTTTACGATGTGATCTTGTCCCAAACCTTCACAGAGATGTTGCATATCCCAGAAATGAATTGCTGTGAGTGGTCAGCAGCTCAAATTTGACCCATCAGCACCAACTAAGGGCATGCTAGATCCAGTTTCCATGATCTGCTTCCTTGCCCCCAGGTGTCCAGGCATGGTTATAGCCCAGCAAAGGTAGATTATGATATTTCTTCTGTAGGAAGGGACCCTGTCCTTTGTCTGTTCTCTCTCTGCAATATAAGCTATGGCTATGGTAAGCTGAATCAAGAATCCTATGCACAACAGGGATTCTTGGGAGCTGCAAAGGGTAGCTTAAGAATAGTGCAACACAGTACTTCTTCAACCTCCATATAATTCCTGTCCGGGAGGTTGCCTGAAATTCTTGTTGTTTGTTTAGTAATCCTAATTTATCTGTCCTCAAACTACTTGTACATTTTATGTCAGTCCACATCACCTTAACCCTGCACAGGACCATCCCCAAGAGTCACATCATGTGCCCAAGAGTATCATCCAAACACCTCTTAAACTCTGTCAGGCTTGGTGCTGTGATCACTTCCCTGGGAAGCCTGTTCCAGCACCTATCCACCTTCTGGGTGAAGTACCTCTTTCTAATATCTAAATCTCCTCTGACTTCAGGTCATTCCCTCGAGTCCTGTCAGTGGTCACCACAGAGAAGAGATCAGTGCCTACCCCTTTTCCCCTCACGAGGAGGTTGTAACTGCAATGAGGTCTCCCCTCAGTCTTCTCTTCTCCAGGCTGAGCAGACCAAGGTACCTCAGCCGCTCCTCATACAGCTTCCCCTCAAGGTCCTTCACCATCTTTGTTGCCCTCCTTTGGACACTCTCTGATAGCTTAATATCTTTCCTATATTGTGGTACCCAAAACTGCACAGAATATTCAAGGTGAGGCCACCCCAGTGCAGGGCAGAGCAGGACAATCCCCTCCCTCGACCGGCTGGCGATGCTGTGCCTGATGCCTCCCAGGACACAGTTGGCCCTCCTGGCTGCCACGGCACTGCTGACTCATATCCAACTTGCCATCAGCCAGGATCCCCAGGTCCTTTTCCATGGCATCGCTTTCCAGCATCTCACTCCCCAATCTGTACATACACCCAGGACTGCCCCATCCCAGGTGCACAATCCAGGACTTTCCCTTGTTAAACTTCATCCAAGTCATTTAAGATGTCGAAGAACACTGGGCCCAAGATGGAGCCCTGAGGAACCCCACTAGTGACAGGCCACCAGTCTGATGTCCCCATTCACTATTACCCTCTGTGCTCGACCCATGAGCCAATTGCTCACCCACCACATGATGTGTTTATCCAGCTGTGCTGGACATTTTGTCCAGAAGGATCCTGTGAGAGACAGTATTGAAAGCTTTACTGAAATCCAAAAAGGTTACATCAGTCGGCTTTTCTTAACCACTTAGTTGGCTTGCCTTGTCATAAAAAGAAATCGGGTTAGATAAGCAAGACTTTCCTATCATAAAGCTGTGCTGGCTTGACCAGTGACTGCATTGTCTTTTTACTACGTTTCTCAATACTTCCCAGAATAATCTTCTCCATAACCTTATCAGCCACTGAAGGGAGATTGACAGGCCTGTAGTTGACAGGATGCTCCTTCTTGCCCTTCTTGAAAATCAGGACAATGTTCACCAGCTTCCAGTCAGCTGGGACCTCTTTGGATTCCCAAGACCACTCAAAAATCATTGAGAGAGTTTTTGTGATGATATCAGCTAGATCTTTGAGGATTTTGGGATGAATCCCATCAGGCCCCATAGATTTGTAAGAATCCAGCTGGAGCCGCAGATGCCTCACAATTTCAGGATTGAGTGGGAGTTGATCATTCTCACAGTCATGGTGCTCCAGCTCAGGGCACTGAGACTCCCTTGATCTGTCATCCATGTGGAAGACAGAGGCAAAGAAAGTATCAAACACCTCTGCCTTATCTCTGTCCCTGTTTGTGAGGTGACCAGCCTCATCCTGTAACAGGCTGGTGTATTAGGAGCCTCAGTCTGCCCTATACTCCACCTCTCAAAGAGAGAGCTGGGTGAAGAGTAAGGGACAACTTGAGACTTGCAGTGGGAGTGCAATTTGCCTGATTTTACAAAGATTATAAAAATGACCTAGCAAAAGAATTCGTGGCAAGCTGAGACATTCTTTAAATATTTTTATTATTAAAGAATGCTGAAATGTTCTTGTCACATTTATTTTTGGAAGTGTCTTGTAGAGCCAATTCTGTGTAATGAAATAGGAGTCTGAACAAGGTGCTGAAAATATTACCCCTGATTGAGTTTTACTCTTTAATCTTCTGCCTAAGGAGCAATCCCTTCTTTTGCAACATAAGAAAACTTGCAGTAGTTCTAAATATTGAAGAACACTTCAACACTTCAATCCCGATACCACCTGCTTCAAAGAGTGCCAGAATAGGTGGTATTTGGTCATGCTGATCTAGGTATGTCCCCCCATTTTGGCTGAACTGTCTCAGGCTGACTGCAGTGCAGGTTTTTTTCCTTTCTGATGTGTATCTCAGGAGAGAGATGTGTCTCCAGCCCTGCCTGGTTCAAGTATATCTTGAGTAAAGGGATATCTTGGTAGTCAACCCTCTTCACATATTTTGCTTTCATGTATTTATCCATTTCTCTTGAATGTCTGCCATCCACAATGTCCTGTAGCAAGGAGGTTACAGTGTTGAACTACATGCTGTGTGAAGACTGGACTCCTCCTTATTTGCAAATCTTCTCACCCAGATCTTGTCTTACTACCCTGGTTATCACACATATTTGTCACATTGCTCCTCACTCCCCTTCCAGATCACCTATAACTATTGTATCCAGGCCCCATGCTGGTCTCTGTGGGATGCCATTTATGACCTTCCTTCAATGAGATGATTGTTAACATCTAATTCTTCCAGTGAGGTTTTCGTGGAATTATAGAATCATTAAAGTTGGAAAAGACTTCCAAGATCACTAAGTACAAACACCAATCTAGTACCACTGTGTTCACCACTAAATCATATCTCCCAAATGCCACACCCACATGCCTTTTTTTTATCCAATTTAATGCAAGGAGATGCCTACCACAGTCATTTAGAGCTGATGACACAGTTATCATTCAAGGAAGATGGTGGAAGTGTGTGTAGGGAGGTAGCAGAAGCCTAGGTTTTATCCGCTGTGGTTAGGTGTTGCAAAGAATATATTTTCACAGGCATAACTGCTAAGCTTTTCCTTAGAATTATTCCATAATCTGCAGCTGTGCCATGGTCAGGTCAATTTTCTCCCATTTCTATTTCACTCTTCTGTCGCCCTTTTTAAGAGGACTGTGTATGTTTATTAAGTGCTACATAGAGGGTTCATGTTTGAGAAGCACTGTGAAGGTAGAAGCACGAAGCACATCTTTATTCTGAACATAAGGTAGTATTTCAGTTGCCAATGGGTCAAGCTGGCTTCTTTCCGAAACAATAATACTTTCAAATGCAGTAAAGATGCTTGACACCACTGCAAGTTTTGCCCTGTGTGTTACTGAGAAGAGACCCATCAGTCTTAAAGGACATAAAGTACAGTTAGTATTTTTAAGGATACTGGTACACTCGTTGCCATGCTATATTTAGTCAGGAACATCATTTTATTATGTGAAAATAAATTCATGGCTAATGGAAGGCAGATGGATAAATTCAGCAGTTGCAGTGGCAAAGTAATTCTTGCTGAAATAAAAGGAAAACATAATTATTTATTTATTTTTGCACAAGGAGAAGTAATGAGAATTCCTTGCTTTTTCATTCCCTATCAAATTGGTGATGTCTGTGGGGGAGAGATCTCAATAATAGAGAAAGACTGTGAGGGAGAAGAGACGCTCTCAGGAGAGTGCAGGATGAAATTGAAAGAGTCCAGGCACCTGCAATTGATATCCCTGTGATTGTTTCCCTCAGCAATCTCTAAAAGATGAGCTGAGAAAAGTTCTTGCCATGGAAACTCTGTGACTAGGAAGAGGACCAGTGATGTGGGAACATGTGGTGAGCAATGGCAGTAAGCAGAAATGTTTACAGGACTTGAATAAAACATGCAAAGTGGACTACAGTGTAAGGACTCTAAGCTCTTTTACACATACACATATAAGCTCTTTTATAAGTACCTGTTTCTCACAATAATCTCATAGGTACTTTCGTTCTCAATGTGCTTTGTGGTTCATCCTCTTGCACAGCCAGCAGCAATTCCAGAAGCCAGCTTCCATCCACCTGAAAGAGACAGAAGAAACATTCATATTAGAGGAAGACGTGACCAGAGGGAATTCCCTTTTTCACATGGTGAAAACTAAAGTTGTGGGGTTTTAGCTTTTGTCACTTTTAGTGTTATTTCAAAACTCAAGTATTTAAAATTTAAATGTGGGCTTCAGTACGTAAGAAGAAGTAAACGCTCCACTCGCCTCTGCTGGGGAGAAGTGGGAACGTATGGCATAGGCCCAGCTCATTTCTGTATTTTGGTTTAGTTATGTTAGCACAAGTCTAGCTTGTGCCCTGAGAACTGCAGAATACATGCTGTTTGCATCTGGGACCCCTCCTTCGGGAGATGCTGTTTTCCTGAGTCTACCAGCTGAGTTAGCTGTGTTTGGCACTCACACTGCTTTTGGAAAATACAGCACGTATTAGATAGCAGAGAGAATATTTACTTTTACAAAGCTCATATTCAGATACAGAGGAAAAAAGAGTGCAATCAAATCTCCAAGTGCTGTTTCTTAAGCGTTTTCTGACTGCTCTGGGATCAGGAGTATCTGATATCTCATTACAACTTCAAACAAGCCTTTGAATGTATCCAAATTAATCCAAATATTTGGTGAGGACCCTGTTACTTATTAGGCTGTGTGTGCTAATTAGGGAATGTAACAGTGAGTGTCTTTCTTTTCATTTTATTAATATTCTTATATATTTCAGCTGTTTCCTGTTAAGTAGCATAGGTATAGTGCCAATGAAGACATGGACGAGAAAGAAGATAAAAAGAACACTAGCTGTTTCTAGTGAATTTACCAAGCAAGATAAAGTGAGAGGAGTTATTTGGTGTTTTGCCGTACAGCAATGGTTCAGCAAAAAGTTTTGCAGAAAAGCTTTCTTTTTCTCTTTTACCTTTACTAAGGTGTCCAACCCAGAACTTAACGGATTTTGTCCCTGGAGAATTTGTCTCACTCAATAAAAATAGCATCATGTATGGTGGATCTGTCAACATAGAAAGTCCCAAGGTCTTAGAGGTAGAAACACACAAAGAACACTTGTCCCCTTTCTGCTACTACCTCAGACAATGAACTGTTCTTTCCCTGCTGTGAAATAAGACCTTTTTTGACACATTCTTGCGACAGGAAAAGAGTCTAAGTGACTGGCTGTGTGTGAGCAGGATGGCTATTCTTGCACTGAATTAAAAGAGGGGAAGAAAGTTCTGAAGACAATACCTTAAAAAGCCTCCCATGTGGTTGTACTGTGGACATTTTCTAGAACCCTGTTTGCCTTGACAAGTTGCTCATGGGAAAGAACACAAAGTAAAACACTTTCTTTGCAAGAATGAAATACCCAGTACTTGTACAATGCTCCTTTTGTTAGGAAAATACGCAGAGATATTAATATAAATAGATGCAACACCACGATTGTGCTCAGAGTGAATGAAACTTTAATGCCTCCTTACCATAAAGATGGTTGCATATATCAAGGTCAGGTTTTAAGGAAGTTGCACGTTTACCACATGCTGTACATTTCTCAAAGGCCCGCCTGAGTAAGCTCTGAGGAACAAGGATGTGCTCTTCGAAAAGCAGTGTAGTGTCTTACAAGATAATCAATACTAACAAAAGTATAGCTATTTGTAAAAATAAAGTAATCACTATTTCCTGCCTCTCTGTAACCAAGATGGGATAACTTCATTCACTTGTGTTATTTATCTTACACAGAACACTTTTCACAGCATGCCTTTGACATTAATAGAAGCAATTTTAACTGTGCTTTCAAGTTTACTGCTGGCCTTTTTCGTGGGTAACTCATTCCAAGCAGTTAAACTCTTACCGGATGCGAACATGATAACTGTGAGAAGACTTGTTTGTTGCAATTTGTACTCAGCAGCAAACCCTTTTTCTCCATGTGTACTTAATGTAGAGGAATCCAGACCTCAAGCTTTGTTTTGCTCAAGCTCTGGGTAAGCTTAAAGGGAGATGATTCCTTCTACCAAGACAGCATTGCTTTACCTGCTGCAAGAGTGCAGGATGCACATTTTGACCTTTGACTTGCAGCCACCTGGATCTACTGAAATGACCAAGCTTCTCGTATGAGAGGGTGCTCTGCCCAGGGCAGGTGTCATTTGTGTTTGTGACATATCTTGTGCGTGGCTGCTACTTGCACCTAAATCTTCAACAAAATTATTTGTCAGAGACTTTCTGAGTTAACATGCGCAGGCAGCTCCTCTGAATAGTCACAACTCTGTTCCTCTCCAGCTTCACCTTAATGTAAAGCAACCCAACCTAAATTCACTGAAATAACTACACCAAGTGTAGAGCATTAAATATCTCAGAATGACTAAAAGTCCTAGTGTTGCATTTCTTTCTCTGATTGGGAATTCTGCCATCTTCTCTTTTTCCCTTGTCCTCCATCTTGTTTTGTTCTTTTTCACTTTTTTTTAATGCCCCATCTCTAGATTCATCCCACCTTATCCAAGCAGAGCTATTTAAAAGCATCTTGGAGGTTTATTTTTAACTGCCTGCATGTGTGACCTCAGAAAGAAACTATCTGCAGCGTCGTGGGGGGATATAGCAGTGTTACTGAGGACAGCCCATGCTTTGTCCAGAAATGAAAAGGGTATCAGTGCTGAGACTAAACATGCCATGGTTTTGGAAAACTAAGGAAGGGAGGAGGGAGAGTAAGCTTTACAAGCACATTGCTTGACCTATTTTACAATCTTTTAGATGCTTGCTTTTTTTTTTCCTCACAACAATTTTCTGTCCTTCCTTATCTCTCCTTATCAGCTGTTAGCTGCTGAGGGGCACTGTGTGCAACTTATTAGCTGACCTAAGCAAGGTCCTCTAGGAAAAACAAATCCCACAGCTAATTTGCTGTGTGCCTATGTGAGCACCATCACAGCTCTGATGGGGAAACAGGAATTTTGTTATCCATATTTTGGTATTGTGGGCGCTCTGCAAGTGAAAAGCCAACAGGACATTGGGTGGTCTTGAAATGCTTCCCTTCAGCTTTTTGTGGCTGGGAGGCACTATTACGCTGGGCAAGTGTTCACTAAATTTAGAATACGAATGCCATCAGTACTATTCATTATCCTTTTGATCTAATTCAAAAAAAAAAGGAAATTGATTTCTAAGCAAGACTACTGGTAAAGATTAAGGGGTCACTCTTCATAAGCTGCTGCACATGTTGCCTTTTAGATTCAGAACTGTAAAGCAGATGGGCATCTTTATAAACACATTTCTAATTGTATTTACTTTGTCTGTACATTACTTTGTTTAATAGCTCAGAAACCAAAATATTTTCTTTCTCATAGATGCTCTTTTTATCACTCCCAGACCTGAAGGGATTCCGAGGTAGCACACCTGAAAGGAGGACATGTGGTCTCCCAGATTAATCCTACATTTTTCAGTCAGATAGAAGAATGGTTTCCCCTTGTGTTGCTGAGCATGATGGTATATGGTGTGGCATGATGTTATATGGTATGAAATATCTCCCTGCTTGGTTTGGGTCACCTGCCAGGTGTGTCCCCCCAGCCTTTAGCCTACCCCCCAAAGTCTTCATTGCAGGGGCAAAGTGAGAAACAAAGGCAGACTCAGTGCTGTGCACAGTTCAGCAAAAGCTGGAAGATTAGTGTGTTATCAGCACAGTTTTGGTTAAAGGTCTAAACCACAGCACCCTGTAAGCTGCTGTGAAGGAAATTCACTCTCTTCCTAGTCACTCCCAGCACAACCCGAAAGACAGAAGGGCATTTCTGTCTTCTCCATAAAATGTATATTGTGTATGTTTTCCTTGCAATACTCACCTTTACCAGCTTTTATCATCCCATAAAAGGGAGAAACCAGCTGCACAGTCAAGATAACTTGTCCTTTTGCAAGCACTTGAAAGGGATGAGCAGCTGACTTAAGCACATTAGGTGGCCACAGTGATCATATGCTTCAATCCAGATTGTGCATGTTAGGACGGGATTATGGTCTTTCTCTCATAAATCCATTTACATCTGTGTGACGTAGGGCCTCTAAGACTGGATCATATCTCAGTTGAACAAATGATTTGCAAAGCTCTTCCTCCATTATTCAAGTGTGCCTGTGCTATCAGGGTACATTTTTTGAAATGAATCTATACTTACATGGATAGTCATTATTAAAAAAAATATTCTGCTTGGCTTTGGTTTTCTCTTAAGATAATGCCGTTGCTCTCTGGAAAGACAAGCCAGCAGGATGGTGGGAGACATTTTTTGTCACTGCTGGTGCCAGTCCTCGTGATCCCGTCAGCCTTACAAAGTCCCTACTTTGGCATCTCATGGAATTGAGGTGACTAATATAAATCTTTCTCTGTTCTTAAATTAAAACCTCGCGAGGGTTGAAAATAGCTTTGCAGAGTGATATGAATGCACTCTAAAGACTTTAAAGCCAAAAAGCAAATTAAACCAAGCTTTTTGCATTTAGCTCGATGGTTTTTGAAACCTGATGTTTTAGTATCCAATTTACAACTTTTGTACTCCTCTCTTCCTGCTGTTAGGAAAGGGAAAACATAGCTATGACTGAAAGCAGCTACAAGCTACTTAATAGATTACAGAGATTTTCCACCTAGGCAACTGATTATGAAAAATACTTTCATGTTCGCGTATATCTATGTATGTCCCTTCCCAGTGAGATGTTCACTAGAACCAGACCCTAGTCATAGTGAAGTCATATGGCAATGTGAACCCATTTCAGTCAGCTGCAGGCTTACAAATGTTCTTCATAAATTTAAATTAAATCGCATTTAGCTCAAAGGAATCTCATGATTCATTCCAATGAGAATTAGGACAAAAGTTGAGCACCAAGGTGACACAGCTCAATTGATTTACGCCATCTGGGATGTGGTCTGCAGTATCTATTTGTCTCCTATTATGGCATGAAAAGCAAAACAGTCCTTCACTGTTACATTAACTAATCAAGCAAAAACTGAAAAAAAAAAACCAGGGTGCAGGTTTGTGTTGATTTGTGCATTTAATCAAGAGCACATTAAATAGGTCATAGCATCATTTTGTCTTTTTCTGATGTAAAGCAAAGACTCATCTGTTGCTTGTACTGTAACCTCCAGCCCATTTCCAAAGCAAGAAGCAAAAACAAAGAAACAACCAAAAAGAATTACAGATAGTAAGATAAATTTAATTGTTAATCTTTTTGTGACAAAATGCACATTGCTGCAGAGGATTAGAAGGTGATAGCATCAGTGTATTAGCTCAGAGATTAAAGTAAAATGTTCTTCAAAATCCTATCACATTTATTTCTTCGGAACCAAATTTGGTGATTTAGTATTATGGCCACTAAATCTTTTTGGCTTTTTATTTTATTTTCCTTTGGTCCTTAAGTTATAAAGTTTATAGTATCTGCTTGATATAGTTCATTTTAACGTCACGAATTTGCAATTTACATGAGCCAGAGAAGATAATTCTACAATGCACACACTTTTCTGATTAACTGTGTGTGACTTAAGTAGATCTGAGAAATGAGTTTTAAAGAGTGTTTTGAAAGACCTAAATTCAGCCAGGCTTTATGGAGCAGAAATTATTTTATTTTATTTAAGCAGTCTAATTTCTGATAATCAGTGCATTCCTTTGTTGTGCCAGATTATTGCCGGTGGTGGTGGGGAGGCGTCTGGCAAGGAAGGGGGCTGGGAGGAGGGGACACTAAAGCAGAGCAGGAGAAAGCTCTGATGGAAAATTTCTACCAAAAAACATCTTAATAATTGCTCAAGAAAAACTTGTGGAACCAGGGTCTGAAAATTCATTTGCTGAATATGTAAAATACATAATTTTGCACATAAATGGCTAACCTCACAAATACCTCACAAATGTGTCTTCACATTGATTTGCTTAATGTGCACACTTCACAGGTTTCCTATGCACTTTTTTTCAGAGACATTTAGCAGAAACCTATATGAGCCCACTTTTTTAACTTCTAATTTACCAAGTCTTTTTCATCACCCATACCTTGGGCACCGGATACTTGAATAACAACATCCAGTCCTCCATCCTTTTATAATGAGGTCAATCTCTTTTCTGTCACTGGATTCATGTGGGGCTGGATAGGAGAACATTAATTTTTCTGGAGAGTTTTTTTTCCTTTATGTCCTATATTCTGCCTGTCTCAACTACTTCAGCTGAAGAAGACTATTTTAGGAAAAGATCAATAAATCTTTTCATAACTGGAAAGGTTAGAGGGTTATTCAGGAACATTTTAGCAGTACCTGCTAATTTCTGTTCTTTGCATCATGTCCTCTATAGGCTTTGAGGTTAAGTGGCACTATGATATTTCTCTTATACTAGGCACAACCATACAGAAACAAGATGTATTTGTGTTGTTTGTTCTTCATAGTGATATAAAGTGTATGTTATCTGTGTTACCGGCTTCATATTAACTGAGACCCCACTGCTCTAAATAACCAGGTTTACATGTCTCTTTATAAATAAACAAATAAGTAGGAGATAGTTCTGCCCTAGTCCTGACAGGTCTAGCTTTAAGTAGCAACATTTTTTTAGCAGCTTCATAATAGAGGAGTATATAAAGTATAAGCGTGATTGTACAACTAGAGCAGACAGTATCTATCAACAAACTGTCTAAGAATCACTTACATCAGATATATTTAAGTCAGGATTTAGAGACCTCTCCTGGATATCAGGGCATGTATAGGAGCAATGGGCCACATTTACATCTATATTATAGTTCTGTACATAGCGAATAACAATAGTTAATATTGTCATTCTTCTATTTCCAGCTATGCATATTGCCTTCACACGATGTACGATAACCATCTGATGTGTGACCATCTGGGGCTTGTTTCCTTTCCTCTGATTTCTGCTCTTGTGTTTGTTAAGTTTTTGGTGGCTCCTACACTGGAGTCCTTTCTAGGACTTCTGGGACCTATTGTAGCCCAAATAATATTAGCATCACTAAACTCTGGACTTAAAAAGTGCAATTATCAATTCCAGAATTTGTTCAAGGGAAATCAACTCTAATTGTAAGGTCTCTAGAGAAGGTGGTAAGTTCCCCCTTGTCTTCTTTAGTGGCACAAGAAGTCTAGCCCTGGCTGCATGATGCTTGAGCCTGGACAGGAAGAGGTCCCTTGGCCACTGAGCATCCTCCTGAGGCATGAAATTCAGAAGGCTGTAGCACTCAATGTAAGGGAAGACTTGAAGAGAGGACTCCCATTCCATGTGTCTGCTTTGGCTGCCAGGGCTGCGTTGAGGGACAGCAATGCTTCCTCCCTCATGGCAAAGCCTGATGTGAGTGGGGGTCCTTGTGTGTGATGAGGCTGGTGCTGAAAGCCCTGGGAGATGAGATTTGATGTTTCCTGGAGGCTAACTTTGCATATGGATTTTTGGATCACCCAACCTTCAGTCTAACCTTTCTAATGCCTTATGTTGGTTACCTGGCCCTGGGTTTTTAATTCCACACCATTCACTGAAGAGAGCTTTTCACTGAGAGCTTTTCAGTGCTCTCCTTACTGGTGTCTAAGTGCTAACATAAATTTTTAGGACCAAATACTGCTTATCTCTCTTACATGCATGTTTTTTAAAGGAAACTTTTTTTTAACTGTTTGTTGTGACATGAAACGTACTTGAAAAAGGTGGGCTGTATTCATTTCTTTAACCCTAAAATAGTGCCAGCAACAAAACCAAGGAAAGGTTTTTCAACTATTTTTTCCATGTACCTCAGAAAGAATTGCTACTGAACAGTCAGTATCTCAAGTTAAGTACAGATTGATTCTTGGAGACTAATTGGTGAGATTTATTGACAATACAGCATTTAGCTAGTTATAATAGACTCCTATTCATTATACAGTTGATAATTCAACAAGTAGCTGATTCTAATTGTCATTGTTCGTTATACCATTAACGCTGAGTTTATTAGCCTACTCAGAGATGTTTAAAAACAATTAACCTTAATTTTTTTAAGTGAAATGTGAGATTTCAGCTATTAAATTTCAATTCTACTTTAACTGCCTCAAGGCATTAGACACGTGGCTCCTGAATTCTGGCGGCTCATTAATGCAGGATATCAGGGTCTTCAACAAAGAAACTCAAGGTCTGATTTTTAATTCTATGCAGATGTGGCTTTTCTCATATAAGTAACCCCATCCATGAATGAGGTTCCCTTCCTTCCATTAGTTTCTGTATCAGAATGTAATTTCTTGTTGTGGTGAAGGATGGCATAGGCCAGTATTTAATTAAAAAATTGCAAATGTCCTGATGACCTAAGCATACAGAGAGAGGATTCGTTTTAGCACAGTGCCATAAAAAAAATGATAGGTGGCTTTTCAGACAAAGCCTGCTTTCTAGGGCTCAGAAATTAGGCATGCATTTCTACAAAGCAGAGTTTGAGAAAGATTTCAAAGCAGATCAAAGTTAAAGAGCTTCCTGATGGTTCAGCTTTGTAGCACTAAGCCTGCTGGGTGTTCTGCAAGGATCCATTGTGTCTAACTGCTCCGAAAGCACAGCCATAGCTTTGCATGCATTACACCAGCCCTGTTTTCAGTAGGGTTTTACAAATTGCCTAATCCAGGATAGGCCTTTTCTGGGAAGCTCTTTTATCCTTCTAACGTTTGCATAATGATCTCAATACTGTAATTCTTGTGTGACAGTATGTTGAAGCTCTTTCTGATTTACATTAATGATAGTACAAGAATAATGAAATACCAAATTGACTTCATCGTCTTTCAGGACTGAGAATACCATAAATTTCAATGTTTATAAAATGTGTGAGGCCAAGTTCACTCCTGGTGTAATCACAGTGACATCTCTAGAGCTAGGTGAGCTGTGCATTGACTTTGTACTGCCTAAGTAAATACTAACTCATGAGGGGGTAGATTCTACTAAAGACCTACAATTAAAAAATGGGAACCTTTCACACTGGTACTCTGTCAGAGTAATACTTTTTCCCCTAGAACTTTGATTAAAACTTGATAATCTCCCATGAAACTAAGCTAATCATTTGAAATAAAACATAGATGAGGATTGCATGAATACTTTATGTGAACAGTAAGAAAGTCTCTTGTTTTGAGCATTGTGTTAAAATTTGCAGGACTGCACAGCAGGCCCTACCAGGCTGACTTCCCCTTTCTGTCCTCCTGCAGACCTTACAATGAGGCAGCACAGACAGGAGATGAAAGGCAACCCCAAACAGCCATGCAAAAACAGTTCTGAGACAATAACAATTTGGAGTGATCTGGAAGATATGCTCACTGAAAAAAAGACTTCCATAGTAATTCAGAAAAAAAGTCATTTCCATATCTGTGGGAAAATAGACTAAGGAGGTGAATCACAGAGTTCAATGTATGTATGTATGTATGTATGTAACATGTTCATATATGTAACAAAGGTGGGTTTGTTGTTTTTTTTGAAGAGAAAAACATTTTTTAACAACTGTCAGTCAATGCAACCAGTGTTATATGATGTCTTGCAATGAGCAGGTCATGTTAACACATACAATTGTTTGTTCTTACTATCTATGAATGATTAAATGTGTGAAAGAAAACAATTACCCTGATAACACCTTATTCTCCGTAGAGTAGTAGAAACCCTAGTTTTCATTTGTTAAGCGCCATCAGAAGTTTTCTAGTCCTCTTTGTTTACTGTCATTAAAGGAGAAAACTCCAATTTAACAGAAAGATTTATATGATATTTTAAATGATTTTTCCTAATCAAGTATATTCTGTGACCTTTAAAAATGACAAAAATGTAGTTCTGGAGCATTTATGATCGAGTTGTGTACTCCAAAGTCCCAATTTTGGTGCACATTATCAACTAATTAGAAGAGAGACTGTGAGAAGCATTAAAGTTAATAAAGTTGTACTGATGGGAGATAGTAGCTGACTTCTTAAATTGTCTGTGCAGCAGGTTAAGGTTCATCCTGCATGAGCATGGATGTACCACCTTACAGCCTTGTAAGCAACTCACCTCCATATAGGTCCACAGGGAACCTTCATCCTATGCTTGATCATCACTCAAAAGAGCAGTCGAGATGAGAAAGGCACTGTTCACTCCCAGCACACAGAGGAACTGCAGGTCTGGATTTCTTACTGAAACAAACAGGGAAGTGGCAACTACTGATGGATGCTTTTTCCCCTGAGGAGCCCCAGCGGTCATCCAATGCTATGCTGTAATTTTGGTCAGAGCATTTGGAGTCCCACAAATGCTTTGAATGTTACAGCTGTGTTTAGATGCCAAAGCTTTCAGCCCAGAGACTATCCTTGTACCAGTGATAAAGGCCTCTCCTGTGCTACCAAGGCTACTGTGCAGTCCTGTGCTGTGAATAGACGATAATCACCCCATTTTCTCTATTTTCAGGAGATTTGTCCTCACCAAGATGAGAGTCGTTCCAAAAGGAGCTTTTGCAGGACTTCTTGACCTAGAGAAAATGTACGTATTATGTCAACAACTATTTTACTCCAAGCAGCAGTTTCTGGTTGCAGCTCCCTATCTGTGAGCTTCATATATTTCATCTTTGGGTTTAAAAAAAAAATACAACCTTTTTCTATTAACACCACACGTTTCAGAACAATGTTGTCATAAATACATTTTCATATCGGTAAATGGGCAGTCTTCAGTCAAAGGACTGGTTAAACACGGAGTGTCATTGCAGTTAATAAATACAGTGCCATAACAGAAGATCACAGGAAACTGATTATTTTGAGAGTTTTGGAATGAAACAGTGGAAAGATCAGGGAGGAAAGCACTCCTATTAAGAACAGGTCAGCCAATTCCTTTTTCACTAATGAATAAATAAGATTGTTTTGTGCATGTTCAGAGTCAGCTGGCAAGATGTGTGAGAGAAGTTTCTTATGGATGATCGATCCAAAAATTTTAGCACACAAAGAGTGTAAGCACCTAATTTCTATGAATTTTAGTGATAATCTTGGAGATACAATTATGAGCACCTCTGACGAACCAGATGTATGGTACATTCATTAGTATGCTATTGTGGATGTGTTTCAGCTCCACCACTAGAAGGATTATTACCTTATTTTTTATTATTATAACAACCCTTATTAATATATTTTTTCCAGCTATTCTTTAAAAACAGAAAATCTATGGGTTATGTGGTGCTAGCACCAGAAACTATAACCATCACTGTCCAACCTGAAATATTCTTGGGCATGTATGATTTTTCTTTCATATGGACAAATAACATTTTGCTTAGAAACAGAGCCAGTACTTGCCAGTACAGTGGGAGTGGGACACATAAAATTCAGTGTTCTTTTCAGTGCTGTGTGTGTAATGACAAAGCTCAAAAGGACAGTTCTCTGCACCCTTTCTACCCTTTTCCCTTGTACTCTTGCATAAGTAAGGAATTTAGCAAGAAAGTGAACACGCCAGAAGGTATGGCCAAGAAAGTGAAAGGATTTTGAACGTGGAGAAGGATGGATGGGTGGATGAATGGATGCAGGAAGAACAAACAGTGAACATCCAAGGATTGAAGAGCTGCTATCAGCAGCAAGTGATAAAGCTCACATGGCATCTTGCCTTTTCTGAAATAGGAGATCCATTTCAGGGTATAACTGTAGGTTCAGGAGTCTTCTCTGAGCATGTACAAACTAAAAATCTTCCCCCTTATGGATCCAGCCTCTCATAAACCCAGCAAGCATCACTGTAAAAGGTCATTTTTCTCGATAAAAGAAAAGTCCTAGTTAGGGCTAAGATCACCTCTGCATTGCCAGTTTTGTTGGCACTTGTTTCTCCCCAATCGTGTGGAGTTCCTTTTAGCCTAGTCCTTATGGAAAATCATTGAGCTCTCTGGTCTATGAATTGAGTTGCAAAGTGCATTGTGAGCTGCTTCTGTTATCTTTAATTACTCAGAAACCATACATCAGATAGGTTTGAAGGCATTGAATAGATTGTCTCTAAGTGGTGATTTATTGTTAACCAAAAAAATTGTATATGGTAATGGGCTCAGTTTGAAAATACATCCACTTACTAGTAGTACATGGAGGAGAAATGGGGAGAGACAGTTTATAGCAAAACACCCTTGAAAATAAAATTGTGATAAATATGTAAATGAGACCAATCAACATCAACAAAGATGCAGTATTTGCAGATGATATGGCAAACAGATAAAATTTGAAATAGCTCGCAAATCCTAAACCTAACCCATAAAACATTCATCAGAAATATTCATGATAATGTAGGGACAAAAAAGTGGGTAATCAAATAATAGATTTGCATATAAAAACACAGCCTTTGTATGAAAGCCTTTTTACTCTTGCAAGATCATGCACAGAAAGAAAGATTAAGCAAACTGTAGCCTATTTAAGGAAAACAGATATTAATATTGTGGTACCTCCATATGGTAAAATGTAGATAGCCTGATGTACACAAATTAGATACTTCAACGTAGTATATGTACGTGCTCACCTAGAACTAAATAGACTAAAAATGAAGTGACAATATTTCCTGAATGCATTACTGAAGAAACATTAATGAAGAAAAACCAGTATCTTGTGCAGTCCAACATATCTGTACACACAGATTTGACCTGTTTAGGACACTGGCTCAGAAAGTCCCTCAGGAAGCAGTCCTTAACAGCAAAGGGGTCCTGGAAGGCCGGACATACTTTAAGAAGGAAATCTTAAAGGCATAGGAGCAGACCATCCCTATGGACCAAAAGACAAGCTGTCAGGGAAGAAGACCGGCCTGGCTGAACAGGGAGATTTCACAGGAACCCAGGGAAAAAACAGAGTTTTTGACCTCTGAAAGAAGGTGCAGGCAACTCAGGAAGAATACAAGGATGTCGTTAGGGCATGTAGAAAGAAAACTAGAAAGGTGAAAGCTCAGTTAGAACTCAATCTAGCTACTGCTGAGAAAGACAATAAAAAATATTTTTATAAATACTTTAACAACAAAAGCAGGGTCAAGGAAAATCTCCATCCTTTATTGGACACAGGATGGGAACATTGTCACCAAGGATGAGGAAAACACTGGCGTACTTAATGCCTTCTTTGCCTCAGTCTTTAACTGAAAGACAGGTTATGCTCAGGGCAAGCAGCTCTGAGGTGGTGGAAAGGGATGGGAAGCAGAATAAACTCCCTGAAATCCAGGAAGGAGTCATTAGTGACCTGCTGAGCCACTCACAAGTCAATGGGGCCAGATGGTATTCACCTGAGGGTGCTGAGGGAGCTGGTGGCAGAGCTTGAAAAGCCACTCTCCATCATTTATCATCAGCCTTGGTTAACCAGGGAGGTCTCAGGTGACTGAAAGTCGACCAGTGGAGACCCATCAACAAGAAGAGTCAGAAGGAGGATCCAAGGAACCACAGACCTGTCAGCCTGACCTCGGAGCCCAGGAAGGTTCCTCGGAGCCCAGGAACAGATTATCTTGAGTGCAATCACACAGCACATACAGGACAACCAGAGCATCAGACTCACTCAGGATGGGTTTAGGAAAGGCAGGTACTACTTGACCAACCTAATCTTTTTTTATGACCAAGTGACCAGCCTAGTGGATGGGGGAAAGGCTGTGGACATAGTTTTCCTAGACTTCAGTAAAATCTTTAATACTGTCTCCCACAGCATTCTCCTGGAAAACTGGCATCCCATGGCTTGGAGAGCTGTTCTCTTTGCTGGGTTAAGGACTGGCTGATGACTGGGCCCAGAGAGTAGAGGTGAATGGTACCAGAGGGTGGCTGGTCACTACGGGTGTCCCCCAGGGATCAGCATCGGGGCCAGTCCTGTTCAACATCTTTATTGATGAGGGGATCGAGTGTACCCTCATTAAATTTGCAGACAGAACCAAGTTGGGTGGGAGTGTTGATCTGCTGGAGGGTAGAAAGGCTCCACAGAAGGATCTGGGCAGGCTGGATAGATGGGCCGAGACCAGCAGTACGAGATTCCATACTTCGTGAAGTGCCAAGTCCTGCGCTTGGGTCACAACAACCCCGTGGAATGTGACAAGCTGGGGGATAGAGTGGCTGGAAAGCTGCCCGACAGAAAAAGACCTGGGGGTGCTGGTTTATAGCTGGCTGAATGTGAGCCAGCAGTGTGGTCAGAAGGCCAATGTCATCCTGGCTTGTATAAGCAGTAGTGTGGCCAGCAGGACTAGGGAAGCGATTGTCCCCTTGTACTTGGCACTGGCAAGGCCACACCTCCAGTGCTGTGTGCAGTTCTGGGCCCCTCACTACAGGAAAGATATTGAGGTGCTGGAGTGAGTCCAGAGATGGCCAACAGAGCTGGGTGAGGGTTAGATAGCAGGTCTTATGATGAGGGGCTGAAGGAGTTGGGGTTGTTTAGCCTGGAGAAGAGGAGGCTCAAGGGAAACCTCATCATTCTCCGTAACTACCTGAAAGGAGGCTGTAGCAAGGTGTGGTTTGACCTCTTCTCCCAGGCAACTGACAGGATGAGAGGAAATGGCTTCAAGCTGCATCAGTGGAGGTTAAGGTTGGACATCATGAGGAATTTCTTCACAGAAAGGTTGATTAAATGTTGAAATGGACTGCCCAGAGAGGTGGCACTTAGTGCTTTGGTTTAGTTGACATGGTGTTGTTTGGTCTAAGGTTGGACTCAATGGTCTTGGAGGGTCCCTTCCAACTCAGAATACCCTGTGAAATATCTGTCTTCTCCACCCTAAATGATTCCATGATTCTATTCTATGATTCTAAGTTAAATAAGAGATGAGTTCTTCATAGGAATCCTAACTCTGTTGTATTTATTTTCAAAGTGAATGAAGGCTTTTGAACACAGGCACCAAAAATTTCTGGTTTTCAATTAAAAATAATTCAATAATATTTTCCTGCTTTCTCTATGTATTTTAGTATCTTCTCAAACACCCAAACTGCTGAGAGCTTTGAATAGATGTATTTTGCCAGAAAATATCAAATACTTTCAGTTAGGCTTCAGTCAGAGTACACAGGCAAGATCTCCCTTGTTTGCCATTTGGACTCTCCAAGGACTTTCCAGAATGGACACTAGGGACTATGACTCATCACAGAAAAAATAGTGTGACTGGGAAATGATGGCATGATGCACTTGATCTGCTCTCCCTTGTGCAGCTCTAATTTTAGTTACCAAGACAAAATCTTTTGTGTTTCATCTGATTTTTAATTATTTTTTTTTTATTTTGGCAATATTGTCATTGGAATACTTTTGTCATTTTTTAATTTTTTTAAAAAGTGAGAGTCCTTTCGAACTACCTCTGGCTTGTCATTATCTCCTCACCCATCTAAATTACTTCAGTTACTGAAAAAAAACAGGAAATGTCCATTCTGCAGACTGTCATATGGTGCAACAACTTTCCCCAAGTATGTTCTAGGAGAAAGATCTTCTTAGATAAAATGTTTAAATTTATGAAATAAACTGTCAGGCTCTAATTATCAGAGATTTCTCTTACTAAACATGCAACTTGAATTTTCATATAGAAAACTATTTCAGGAACACACAAGCCTGTGGAACAGTATTGCCATCTTGTTGCTAGCAGCTCTCTGACTTCTGCACAACTCTGGCTTCATGTTAATTTAGCAAATAGGTGTTCAGGAAAGCAGATTAGTTATTCCTGGTACATGTTTAGTCTACTCCTAAGTCTGAGACAACTGGCGTGTGGCAGTTTGTCTGGACTCCTGCTTAACCAACCTGTTTACACTCCCAGAACTAATTAACATTCCAGTTACTAAATTAAAAAGCAGTGCCATGCAGGCACATACCTGGCAAAATCAATTTGACGTGCTCTGCAGCAGCTATGTCATCTTCAACCTGCACTGAAAGTGCTTAATTTGGAGACCGTCTGAAGCAATATTAAGTCTCACTTTTCCTTGTGCTGTTTCCTCCTGTTACTACAAGGTAGCAAAGTAGACTTGTGAATGTTGATCTAACAAGGCCTGATTCGGGCATCATATTTATAGGAAATTTGGTCTGATTGCATTACCCTGTGCAAGCCAAAGAGGCCTCATGTCTGCACCCTGAGGCACAACCCACTTGAAAATTCATCATCAGTTATTTGTTCTTTTTGAAGGGTTTAAGATAAAACACAATGCTTTGGTTCATCATTTGCTTTCAAATCCAACCAGTGTGCAGCCTAAGGAAATTCAGCTATGAGGATGAAATCCTTCTTGAACTAGAAAATATCACAGAGAAAAAAACCACCATTGTTGGCCCTGTTTTGTTTTTTGGAGTAATAGGAGAAGGACATTTCTTTAACGGATTTTGGCAAAGGCACAGTTTAAGAACACAAACCGTGCTATGGATAACAGAGCTTGATGAGCTAAATTCTTAATGAGCTCTGGAAATCCTGGAAAGCTGAAATTTTCAGGGTTGAGAGAATCAACAAAAGTTGATAGTCCTGGAACCTGAACTTTTCTCTCTATGGAAGACAGCAAGAATATATGCACCAATTATCTTCTGCTTCCCTATGAATTTGTAGGAAAAAGCAGCTCTTAATCATGTATTTACTTCATCACTTAGTGCATTCAAGCTTTTCTGTTTTATTTTGTTTTGTTTTGTTTTTCTGCTGAGACAGTTGATCCAGTGATTGTTCATAAGAACAAATGCTGCTGGTCTGTGACCTAGATACATGAGCACCAGCTTATTTCATCTACAACAACCAACACAATGTATGATGCTAAAATCTCTCCTGTTTGCCCCTGTAGGAAAAAAAGCAAGTCACACTTTCCTTTGACTTAATTAGATCATACTGTGTTATCTTTTATGTTTCAGCCAAACTCAGGTGAGGTACTTGAGGACAGCAGAGAACAGAAGAGAGTATTTTGAATCAAGGGTTATCTCTTTTCCTGCAACTGATGAAGGAGCAGAGTTCTTGGCTTTACTGTGAAGGTCTCATCTGGAGAATTTGGCATACTGGAAGTCTTCACTTTATTTAGCAAGTTTTAAAAACCTGGTGGATTGATGGATTCACTATCCAGACCTTCTTCAGCGGTAGCCACTAAAGCTTCCTGGGCTAGCAAATGGCTAATCCATCCCACGTGCTCCTGAAAAGAGCTTCAATAAGCTCCAGCATGTGATTCTGTAACACTTGTCAGCCCAAGTGAGGGGAGGCAAGGGGGGGAGGCAGGAATCACATGATCACCTAAGGACAAACCGTCTGTGTCTTTTGCTATCAAAAAAGCTGTTCGGCATTTTGCAGCTTCTCCAATTTTTCTTGCACGGTGTATTGTGTGCTGCTTCATTTGGTATGCAAAGGCTGTGTTTAAATAAGATCATTAAAGCTATTTTGAGAAAATTGTGAGGATTCAGCGTAACCAAGACATTTGGAAATTGGTTCTAGGCAGGAGTTTCTATCTTTTGTTGCATCATTTGGATAAATTTGCTATTTATTATTTTACAAGCAGCAAAATATGGATTTTCAGGATCTGCTGTGATACAGAAGTTAAGTAGTGCATGTTTACAAAAATATTTATTTACATCCCTAAGGTGAAAGGGGGACACAGTGCATTCTGCATACCAGAGTACATACTGAATAAAGCAACAATCATACTTTGGTAATAAATAGTGCAGGATATATTCCCAAGGTGCAACCCTACAGATATTAAATTCCAGTTTACATCTGAGGAAGTTATGTGAAACATTCTGCACCTTAAGGACAGGTCATGAAAATGAGTATGCCAGTTAATGCATTTAAATTAGTCTAAATATGCATTTTCTCTCAGGGAACAGAGGACTACTGTTCAAAAATGTTAAGGTGAATAACCAACATAGGCAAAGAAATTCAAAATTCAGGCTGTCATCCCAAAGAATAAATGTTTTAATGGGACTACTGTTATATGTGGGGCTTTCCCAGCTGTATGCCCAGTCTAGTCCTGTACGAGTCAGCAAGCAGGCTGCTGGTCAGGCAGGGAGGAATCACAGGAGGCTTCCTGGCTCCTGAGGGTGGACTTGCAAGTCCCAGGTGCCTCCATCCCAGCTGCTTAATGGTGATCAGTGGTTTTGAAGCAGGGCTTTTCTATAGTGGAGGGACTGCTTGCACTTCAGGCCTCTGATTCAGCAGCAAAGTGTAAGAAAGCTTATCCTCTGCTGGATGTGCCATACACGTTTCATAGCCCAGCAGCATCCAGAGTGTCAATCTTCATTTGCCCATCGTAACACTCTGCCCTTTGAAACGGGTTCCCTCAAATGGGATTTGAAAGGTGAACAGCTGTGCAAGCTTCTTCCAAGGGTCCTGTAACACATCGTTGGTGGAGGAGCTGGGCAGAGCTGTGCCTTGTGCCACTGTCTGTGTGTGTGGCTGTGAGCGGCTGCAGCACCTTTTCTTCTCCAGGGAGTGCCATTGCTTCAGATGACCCTCCTGCAGCCTTTGCAAATATCATCCCGTGGATAGCAAACTTTTGTGTTTGGTATGAATACGTAGGAAGCCTGGTGTTCTCAGTTCAAATTATTTCATGAAAGTAGAAGCTATACCTTGGGTTCTAAACATAATAAACAATGAACGAAGACCAGGTGGTTTTATTATAATCTATAAACATTTTGCTGCATCATCACCTGGCATTCCACTTTTCCCTGTCAAAGCTTATCTGTGGAAGAGGCCTTGCACTTGCAGTTATTGTTGTCATCCCTTGCACAATTACAAAAAAGTGAAGTAGGACTTTATTATCCATGTCAGCAGCTCGCTGTTGATGTCAAAGAGCTTTGCTATATTTCAGGGAAAGCATGATCTAATCTCAATCTTTCGCTAATGCTTGATGGAACAAAATTACAAATAAAGTAAAAACCCTTAGAAGAAGCAGCTAGGGATTGTAAAATCAATCAATAGTGTCCATATCAATATTTTCTAAATTTTCTATTCAAAAAGTCCCAGAAAATCATGCTAATATTTTCATATTTTAATTGAAAAACATTAGAATACAAGAAAGGAAGTATTCCATAATTCTTTCTGTGTGGTTTAGTATCTTGATGCTTGCTGTCTTTGATATAATAAATTTAGAACAGAAAAAAAAATAAATACATTTTGTTATTACTTCCTTTTTTTGAACAAGAATGAGCTTTGTGGTAATGAACTGTTAGCAGAATCTTTATTTGTAAACTGCATTGATGTGGAGCCAGTGTTAAAGACTGAAGTATTTAATGGGAGAATCATCTTGCACCTCATTCCTAGTCCCTGTTTTACAGACGAGGCAGAGAGAGAGAGAAAAAAGAGGAATCCACTTGTCTGAATGTATACTAAATGCTTTAATGCCTCTCCCCAGTAACACACTGTTCAGATTACCTGAATTCATAAAAGATGAAATATGGGCAAATGCTTGTATGAGTTCCCACTCTTCTTTACGGAGAAACTTTGATCCAATGTTCTTCCACCTTCCTCCATGCAAACAAAACAGATAAAACTAAGTGCATGCTAAATTAAGATTTGCATATCTAAATGTAGGCTCTGCAGTAGCCACATTTGTTCAAAATGAGATTTGAGGGTGAAATGCACAGTTCTTAAGAAAAAGTCTCAGTCCAGTGTCAAAGAAAAAACCCAAAAAACCTCTGCAAACGAAAATGCTGTGAATTATTAAGATTTTTCCCTGAGTTAGTAAGATTATTTCTCAGTAGGCTTGCCCTGCATTTACGCTGTGTTCTGGGTGTCCTTTGCTGCTACTGGAGCAAGACGCTGGGCCAGACGGGCTGCAGGTTTGGCATCATAAGGAGAAATTTTCTTCCTCTGAATCATTAAGTTTTGCAAGGCAACCTCAGTCTAGGTCCTTGCATTAGAGGCATGAAGCTGATTACTGTGACTGGTAAACCTACCAAGGAGCCTCAGAATTGATGGTCATCCCGTGGTGCAGAATTAATACTATAATCTTTCTTCTTTTCTCCCGTGGAATTGCTTAAGGCATACAGACGAGGCTGGTATGTCTGCTCACTGGCCAGCTTTTTGAGATTCATCTCAGGTACTTTTGAGTGGGTTTTTTGTTTCAAGAGGGAAAGATGGATGACGGTAGAGTCAAAAATTTTCCCCCAAAATGTGTCACTTCTTCAGTTTCCATCTCTTCCTTCCAGGAGCTTCACTCTATTTTGAAGTAAAGGAAGTTTCAAGTTGTATTTTCTTAGGAGATTCTTGTACTTTCAAGGTAGAATAAATGACCATCTAAGTGACTTTGTAAATATAAAAATACATATTTGCTAGGTAACATAAAATAATTCTTATGCTGGACGAGTGATACATTTATTAAACTTGCATATATACATCACAAAATGAAATGAGAACTCAGAATTGCTGTTTCTGTTTACATTCTACCTTTTCAGATATAATTCATTACTCATACATGACAAAAGATGGGTCCTCTCATACGATGTGTCAGAATATGTTCCTGATTTAAATAATTATATTTTTCTTTATAAAATCAGTATAATCATTCTAATATCCCTAAATAATTCATTTTTTAAAAAAGAGTCAATTTTGTGTGTTAGTTACATATTAATACCCCAGCTTCTGGGTAGAATTCAGAATTAAAATGTACTGACTTGAGACAAGTCAGTACAAAATTAAGTTTCAAACAAAAAGTAAGCAGCGTTAAAGTCGAAAAACATTTTTTAAAGAGTTGTAAAGGGATAACTATATAAAGGTTTCTTTCTATTAAAAAAAAAAAACTAACGAAGCAAACAAACCCCAACTAAACCTACATTCTTGTGTGAAATCAAACAAAAAAGCAATTCTGAGAGAAAAAGCATGAATTTAAAAGAGGTTGCACCTCACCTGGTTGTTATGGCACCTTCATCTTCACCTGACAGACAGGCTGATGGGGGTCCATGGCTCCTGATGCATCATGGTGCTGTGCTGGCAGGAGTCTGTGGGAATTCAGGTGACAGCATATCCCAAGAGACGTTGTAATGTCATCTCCTTCCAGGTATATCCAGCTTCTAGGTTTCCTCAAAAAATGTGGCTCTTAAAAAAAAAAAAAAAGTATGAATTAGAAAAAAAAGGGTTTTTTCATGAGAAAAAAGGTTTTTAAAGGATTTTTTTCTATTAATCTTATTGAGTGTATTGTAACTGTATCAGTGAGTGAGTGCAAAAGGTATGACTTCCTTGAAATTGTGCCCAATTTTCTCTAAATGGGATTTTCTTCAATGTTTATTGTTGCCACTACTAATGTTGTTTGTTAGAAAGAAATCCAGCACCAGATAGGAAATGGTAATTCAGTTTCAGGAGGATTTCAGAAACACCTTCCCATATTAATTTTATCCAGCTTTTCTGTTTATTTTAGATATAATGTTAGTGGAATTGGCATCTTGCAATGAAGGAGGGTTTCCTGTTATACAAATGCTGATATAACCCTCAGCATTCATGGAAAAAAAATGTTGAGATGAAGTCATGACATTTATTTTCCAAGCAGGAGATGTTGATTTTCTGACAACGTTATATTGCATGGCCTTTATTTCTATTATGCCAAATGATTGATGTGGATTTAATCATTAGTTTGATGGCTGCTTTGCTAAGTGGGGAGGCAACTGAGCATTTTATCGTTATTAGTGTGCTGCATTTTGATTTTTCTATCAAAGGCACTGCTGGCCCTAATTCATCCCAGGTGTAAAACCAGAGATTCATTGTGCCCGTTGTTTGTTTTGCGACCAAGCCAAGAACAATTTGCTCTCAGAACACTGTGGATATTTGTTTTGATTTCTAGAGCAGGAACCTGGTTTTAATGAAGGCTTCCATATATGTGTTTGATTCTTTAAAAATAAGTAAGAGTAGTGTACCTTTTGTCGCTAAACTACTTCCCATATGGTACAACACATATACTTATATACTTGAATACATACATATGTGTACATATATACATAAAGCAGTCTGGAAAAGATTTAATTTGCTAGGATTTAGGATGGTAGACTGATACTAAGCCAGAAAATATTTTGAATGCTTGGGGAGCCAACATCACAGATGGAAATGACAAATGATTGTGAGAGAAATGGAGAAAGCTGAAAAACTATTGGTGTCTGTGCATTTTCCAGGGTAGTTATCAGAAAACTAGGATTTGGGGACAAGGACAGGCTTTTGACTTTCCAGGTCAGAACCTCATCTTTGAGAGCTGCTGATGCCACTTACTGAAGGAGGACGTTCAAGAGAACGTTTCTGGAACAATTATGGAACAGTTCATCCACATGGAGAATATGTTTTTTCCACCTCATAGGATGCTTTCTCTTCTGAGGAGAAGAAGCGCGCAAACTCCAGGAGTGGTTTCTCTATGTTGTCTTGTGCTGTGAAGTTTCTTTGCTGAAAGGAGTAATGAGAAATTTCACATGAGGAATTTCACATAGTTTTTTTTTACTTGGAAGGAGTGTTTACTTCTGTCTTGCTTGTCTGGTCAAGAGCACAAGGATTTACATCTTTATCTGTAATTATGAAGTTGGTCATTAGACATGTCCAATCCTTTTGTCAAACTTATCTTTTATTTTGAATGAGATTTTATGTTGATATGTCTTTCATTTTATTTTCCAAATTTTTAAGTCTTCTTGTACTGGATTTTTAAGATTTTCGCTTTTCCCACCTGTGCTGTGAGAAAGACTGATCACAATACAGTGAAAAGGACGTGCTTATTTATTACTTCTGTTTCCAACTAGATAAGGCTCTTTAGGACAGCTGGCAGGAGGAAGGGGTGATGGGTATTTCCTTTGTGGGCTAATGAGCATGTTTGGAGGGGAACAGCTTTGAGGTCCTGCAAGTGGCAGGAGGTATACAGGCCAGAGATGGGTTTGTGCCACCCAAGGACTGCACTGGAGAGCAGGGAGCAGCCCCAGGGGTAATGAACAGGGTTTGAAAGATGTTTGGGCAGAGCTTAGTGCCACTAGAAATGAGCGACTGAGGAACTTGGCCATTCAGAACTTAAAGGGGGACTATAAAAAAGATGGAGGAAAATGTTTTAGCAGGACTTGTCACAATAGAACAAGGTGTAATGGTTTTAAACTAAAAGAGGGTTGATTGAGATTACATATCAGGAAGAAGCTTTTTGCTCTTAGGGTGCTGAACCACTGGAACATGTTACCCAGACAACTGGTGGATGCCCCACTCCTGGGAACATTCAAGATCAGGTTGGATGGGGCTCTGAGCAACCTGGTCTAGTTGAAGAGTCCCTCAGGGAAGTTGGACTAGATGACCTTTAAAGGTTCCTTACAACCCAAATTAATCTTTGATTCTGTGAACTCCAAACCTCCAAAGGCACTGGATGTAACGTTAGAGGAGGATATAAATTCTCCTCAGTTCTCTTCCAATATCCTATAAGGTTTTTCTGCTTTAAAGTTAATTATCCTAGTTGATATTCTAATAAAAGCTGCCTTTTTTGAGCTTAAAACCCTTTGATTTTTCTTTTGGGCATTCTATGCAGAGGAAGGTCAAGACATATTGCCTCAAAACTCATGGCTTGAAGTGCCATTGTACGGCACACATTGTACTACCCAGACCGTCTTGTCACTACATTTTCACTGTGTGCCATGTCTTGGCTCCTCCGTTCCCTGAGCTCAACCCTCTGCTTGGGGACCCAGTGCTATGAGCTGGCATGAGCTGAGGCTGTAGGCACATTTACAGCAGAGGAGTAACCTCCAGAGAGGAACAGAGCAGAGAGACAAGTGGCAATGAATTTCTAGAGAGGAAAGCAAATGGATCACAGTTCATCTGCGACAGCCGTGTGCCTGGGCATAATTGACAACACGCACTGTTTATTTAAAAATAAGCATGGTTTTGCCTGTGTTTCTTGGTAGCAGACTTAAACACACTAACAAGTAAAGTGGCTTTTCATGAACTTCATCTGTCAGTATCAAGGATCCTGTTTTGTATTCCCAGGACCCAGAGTACCTCTGAATAGCACATTATGTTTTCTTCCTACTGTGCTGCCAGGCACTGTGCTTTCAGGGTAACAGATAACATGTTAACAACTGAAATAGGCTGTAAAAATGAAGGGGGAATTGTGTCAGCAATGGGAAATCACTCAGGTCTCTAGAGGGAGGGCTTCCTAACAGGATCTCAGCCAAGCACTGCATAGGCTTAGCTCCCAGGGAGTATATTCATGTGAACTGGACAGTGTCAACTTACTCCAGGCTTCAGCGATCTTTCCCATACAGGGAGATTGCTTTCAGATGTAGCTATGTTGATAAAAATCTATGACATATTTGTTCTTGATTTTGGTGGTGTGCAGTCAACATCAGTCCCAGCAATGTGACAGTAAGGTGTCTTTTTATCTGCAGTTCTAAGGATGTTTCTGTTCTCCATACTTTGTGAATCTGTTGGCAGGCTAAAAGCTTTCTGCAGTCGAGTAACCGGCAAAACTCTCGTTTGCCATGACTCCTTTCGTTCATAGGAGAGTGAGTAATAGCAGAAAAATGATCATTCTTCAGGAAAGATCACCATTCTTTGGGGAAGATCATCCAGGAGCCTGCTCCTCCTCTACCTGCCCTTACTCGCTCTCAGTAGCCTTTTTAAAAATCTATACAGCTTACTCCAGTGCTGACCTTGTCTAATCATATTGATTGTTAGTAACTGAAGGCTAATTAGGAAGCAAGTTGCTATGGTAATTCTTGAGTCACACATATAAAGAGAAAATACTGCTAAACCACTAGTGCATGGTGACTATTAGCATAGTTAAACAAATTAAAAAATATAATTCATTCAGATCTATGTTGGAATTCAAATGAAGATACAATATGCAGCAAGGAAGATTTTCTCTTTCGTAGTCATTTTATTCCTTTTTTTGTCCGTTGAAGGAGTTATGTATAATTTTAGGACTAAATGACAAAGTAGGCTTTGGGTTGTTCTCAACCTCCCACCCCACAGCCCACGCAAAATATGTCACAACAAGTTTTGTGCAACAGGCGAATGACTCAAGCACAGGGTAATAGGACTTGGAACCCCCCAGATTTCTGGGTCATTTGTTCATATCCAGTCCGCATGTGTGTGATGAACACTTTATTTTCACATGGGTAGGCTGATGGCTTGCATGCCATGAGAGGGTGATCTCAGCCTATGCCCTCAGGAGATGGTGATTCATTGCAAGCTGGGGCTGCTGCAGCTGGTTTTCAGCAGCACCAGCCTCTTTTGGCCAGACTTTGAAATGGCTCTGCAGCAGAGCTGGGGTCTCAGTGGGTGTCCACGGTCCTTTGTGGGGCACTGTGGGAAGGTTTGATTGCTTTGGCTGTGCTGTACTTCGTCTGTGGATAAGTCGAAGATTTTACCAGTCACATCTAATAGTCTTTTTACCTTATTTTTTACTAAATGTGAGCCAAAAGAAAATCAAGTGCATTCTTCCTTGTTTAATGAGAGCCTTCCTCCTCCTCCTCCTCCTTATTAGTCATGTCACAGACAAATCTGAGCTCTCCTAACAGGTCTCCATCTGCATGTCTTTAAGGAGGAGAAGGATATGAGAGCATGCATCCTGTTGCTACCCTTCTGGACAGTTTGACTGATGAGGCAAAATGTATCTAGGAGAGTCACAGGTCTAGATAGGAGGTAGAAGTGTACTGAGTTCAGGTCATATCCTGAACTCCAGGGGACCTTCTCTCCCCTTCTCAGTCTTCAGTGGATGAATGTCCTTAAATTGACTTCAGCAGCACACAGACAAAAAAGTGAGCAGAAATGGAGTCACTGTGTAGCATTAATCTCTTTTAACAGGTCTCATAAATAAATATTCTCTGTCTGGCTTCTTGGGACCTGTATGCTTACACAGATAAATTCATTTGACTGAAAATAAGTTATAAAATTGATTAGAAGTGTGTACCACTTAAAAGAAAAAGAAACAAAACAACAACAGCAAAGACAAAATCAAAACAAAGCCAAACAAAACACAAGCAAACAAACAAACAAACAACAAAAAAAAAACCAAGCAAAAGATAAAGTATGTTTGAACTCATTAGGATCAACTAAATCCGACAAAGCATCTGATTTGAGGCTTTGTGTAGTCCTGAAGTAGAATAGGTGCAACTGTAGAAACAAGTCCTGCCGTTTTGAAGTACCCACTACATGATTCTAGTAATTTAGCCCCTAATTTAGTAATTTAGGGAAAAGACAAAAATTAAAAGCCCTTGTACTTACCTGCTAAATAATCTGTTCTCACCAAAGGCATGGGCATGGGCCACAAGGGATTCAGGTGGGGAATCTTTAACCAGAGCCATACTACAAAGCCATCTAGGAACTGATAGAATATAAAGAAACCCTGTTACCTTTGTGTAGAAGAACGTGATGTGCACTGGTACTGCTGGTTGCTTTCTGTTTGCTGTACCTTTATGCATGCAAGAAAAATGCACTCCTGCCCAGGGATCTGGTCCAAATTTGGGTAACTTCAAGACAGAACATCTTTCAGAGGGAACTCTAATCATGTTCCATGATATGTGTTATATTTGTTTCTTCATTTTCCTGTTAAAATAATTCAAAAATACATGTTTTGTTTTCAGTCTGATGGAAAAACAATATTACATTTGCCTTTTGGTTTTAATTCAGTATTTAACATGCAAAAAAATCCTTTAAATCTGAGAGCTAATTTGCTCCCACGTGATTACCTTTGAGTTTGTGTGCTTCTGTGTCCTTTTGTGTAATGAGCTGTGTGTTTTCTGGAGACAACACTTATTTAAAATTACAGGAAAATATGCACTCCTCTAAAATGTAGAATGTCAATGCAAATACAGAACCACTCTGTTAAAACCAGTGGATCCATTCCTTCTGCTGCAGAGTCTGAAATCTTCTTCAGTCTCAGCTAAAACAATGATAGTAATCAGAAATGATGGATTTAATTTTCTTTATTTATTTTTTAAGCATATTTCATCAACATGAATTTTCCAAATGGTAATTTTTGTGGTTTGGGATCTCTGGGGGAATTTTTTCCCCTCATGAGTAGTATTTCCTCAGAGGGTTTTACTGTAAACACAAAAAGGTTTTGCCAGGCTTGCGTGCTGTGGAAACACTGTAAGTTCCATTTTGTTTACATCAATACAGGAAAGCAGACAGAAGAAATATCATAAGTATATGCAATACATTTCAGCAAAGGAACAGACACAGAAACTTTTAAGGGAAACATGACTTTTTATTCAAACCACGTTTCTTGTTCATCCTCCTTTTTTAGTGCTGTGGCTAAGGAGGAAGATTCCTCTTACTTTTCCCTTGATGAAGAAGAGAGACCTAATTCCATAAGGCTTTTTGCATCATCTCTAGCTCAAACTTCTTTCTGTGCCCCCACTTAGATATGACCCAGGACAGGGTGGAGGAAAAGGGCTCCCGGGTAGATAAAAGTACTTATACACAGGAGAAATTGTTCCCAAATGGCAAAGAATTGCCTTTGGGTTCTCAAGGGTTTTGCCTCATTCCTACTGAGACTCCTCAGGAGGAATCAGTACTTGGAGCTCCCCATCAAAGGGCTGAGTCCAATCTCAGGACTTTTTTGTTAAAGCCCCACATCAGCAGATGATAACAGAAAGCCTTTCCTTGTCTGGCACTTCTACTAGCTTGGGTTACACAGTGTAAATTTGGCAGTGACTCTTCATGACACACATGAGCAACCTCTTCGTAAATGGGGTTAGATGTGAAGAAAGTCTGCTCTTGGCTGATTTTAGTCGAGTAAGCACCATCGTGGGGCCATGTGTTTTATTATTTTTATTGCTTTTATTGGAATATTGTGCGTACACGCACACAAGCACAGAAATATGATATTGTATTGAATTTTGGCCCAAGTTTTATGACATGTTCCCCCTTTTAAGACTTTCTTATCTTGTACAGTCTTATTGTGTACAGTCTTGCAGTGTTTGCTGATGAAGGTAGGTTATTTCTGTTGGAGAAACTCAGGTGCAAGCATATGATTTTCCAAGGTTTCATAGTGGACAGCTGTTCAGTTATTTGTAAAATAAGACTCTAAATGTATTGAATCAGGCTCCTCTTGGCTGCCATCAGCCACTTGAAAAAAGAGTTAGGGATTGTATGTAATTCCCATGTTTGTATAATATGTCATCTCTGCCTCCTCTAATATAGAACCTGAAGATTTGGGGTTAACGCTAATTTTTGCTGCTCATGATAGTATCATAATCAGATGAATAACCCTCACTGTACACTTGTTTTGTAAAGATTTTGACTTAGCAGGTTTGGTGGTGTTTTCTCTGGCAATCTGTTAGAAGGCAGAGGTTTGGATTTAACTTTTGAAGAGTTAAAGAATATCCTTTTCCTGGGTAGGTTATGTCTGAGGGTCACAATCATGCAAATATTTATGCAGTAGCCTTTTGGCTGAGCCTGGTGCCAAAGCTCAAGGAATAGAGTTTGTAGGGTCCAGGCCTCAGTTAGACACAAACCACAAAAAACAGTAAGTAGTTTTTATGGAAGGGAAGCACGAATGCAAACAGAAAAGAGGAGAGAAGGAAATATCTGTGCTGGAAAAATGTATTTCATGGGGAGACTATAACATTGAATAAGAGAAACCTAAATCCTTTCAGAAGGACATTTCAAAGATGTAGTGCATGGTGTTAGCAACTGTAGGATGATGTCTATATTCATAATTGGGTTTCACATTAGGCAAGGCTAATATTTTTCTCATGATGGTCAAGTCATGGAGATTTATTTTCACTGAAGTTGGTGTATATACTACATTATTTGCTCTGGTGAATAATACTCAGTGTTCTCTCATAGGCCTGGGAGGATTTTTAATGCCAGAATTGAGGAGCAAGAGGGATTTTTTAGAATTTTCCCTTTTAGCTGAAATGTTTAATTGTGCCTATCTGAGGTACTTGCTATTCTGTATCTTTCTGTTTCTGTAGTACATTGGATTTAGTAATGAACTGTCCTCCAGAGGCTTCTTGTGAATGTGTGCTTCCTTAAAGCATTTCAAAACTGCCTGTTGAAGTATCTGAAAACATCTTCAAGATGACCTGTTTGGAAAAGCTGTCGCTAGACTTTGGGTCCTGGAAGCCACAGGTTCTCCCAGTCCGAGACAGTCTGCCTATTGATTTTCCCCCAAAATTATTTTCCCCATTTCCTTGTTCAGCTGTTCTCATGAATGATTATTTTAAATGTAGTCTCCTCATCTACCCAGGTCATCTTAATGAACTATTCATCATTAGCTGGCTATCAAAGCCAGGAGAGAAGTAATAAAAGATAAGTGGCAATAAATGCTGCTAGACCATTTCCATAGAAGGAGTTATGATTTGGGCATGAAGCCTGTGTCAGCATCTCTGAACAAGGATGTTCCTTCCTCAGCTGGACAGCCATCCTTGTCTACCAGTGTGGTCTCAAGCCCATCATGTCTGAGAAAAAAAGTGTCATTGCCAGAGTGGGTGTTTTTATTTTGGAGACATTTTTCTGTCTTCTCGACAAGCTTTCATAGTCAAAGATAAAATTTAGTGATACCTGAAGCAGGGTGCAGCAGATATGTCTGCCCCAGTGGCTGGAGAGCACGTAGTTCTAAGCCCCATCCCTTTGGGCTGCCAGCTTTTCTGTGGAAAGCTAATGTTTCCTCCAAAGACTCTTGCTCATTTGACCCTGCAAAGCTTCATGCATTTTCAGCCTTGCTGGCAATAAACTAAAACTAGTATAATACATCCCCATAGTGCTGGAGTATGAGGAGACATCTATCCCCCCAAACTGTACTGATTATAAAATCAATTCCTGCAACAATGCAGCTTCTTCTGTTGGATCCGGTCGTTATCAGTTCCAATTCTGCAGACTAATCATGTGCTTTTTCAGATTAGAGAGACCAATTTAAAACTGTTACATGGACAATTAATTTGATGCAACCAAACTCTCAACAGACTTTCATCTGGATTGCTGGCATGGTGCTAAAGCACCGATAGAAATAAAATCCCCTTTGCTTCTGTCTGCTGTGCGTAAATTTGCATTTTATTTTTTCTCATGCCTGCACTGATTTATTGGAGAATATGGTGTCATGCCCTTTGGAGAAGACAGGAAAACACAGCATTGGCACCTCCTGATAATCTCCTTCAAAGACCAATGTATACACTGTTTTGCTTGAATTGGAAGTTGCTAGTAAAGCTTAGTTGGTTAAATAGGTACCCCACTTATTTAATGAGGCATGTGTGTACCTTCAGCGAAGAGATCATGAGAAGAGTCAATGCTTGAATTCATTTTTGAAGCATCAATATCTACTAAGAGATATTACCCTGCAACTCCCTGCTGTTCAATAAATCATGGTAGGGAGACAAGTTTTTCATGTTCACAAGGAAGGTGACAGGAGAGAGTGTCAGCCATCTATTTTTGAAAGGTCAAAAGTCTCTAATACTTTTAAGAAAAATAGCTTTTCTTTTGTAACCTTTTTAAATCAATGCAGTAGCATTTTACTGTCACTTTAGAGGGAAGTTTCCAAAAGGAGATTTCAGACCAGCTTGGTTCTGATCAGACTGAAAGAAATAAGAGCTACTCTATCCATGACATGGAGACAAAGGTAGCCAGGTGTTTAATTTTGCAGTTCAGACACATTGCAGGCTGGTCCCATGGGGGCTCACCTGGTGAATGCTGAGCAGGATTGCCTGGGTGACACCACACTACTGCTATTTACTTCTTAAGTTTGACATAAATTGTGGCATTAGTCAAACCACTGAGTAAAAGTGACCTGGTAAATAGCTTTAGAGTGTATTTATATTTATGGAAAGGGGGGAAAGAATAAGCATTGTTGGCTTTTTTTTTTTTCTTCCTTTTTCCCTTAAATGAACACAATGCTATTGATTTGTAAAAGTGCAGAGAGCAGGGAGGCTGCCTGCTCTGGGAGTCAGTATCTGATACCTCCAGTATCACTACTGATTGCAGGTACCTATAGAGTGAAAAAAACTGTTCACAGGAATCCACAGGATAGTTATGCCGCAAGAAACTGCCTCAAAGGGTGAGGTTAAAAGACCAAAAGACACAATTATAATGTATCATGGGAAATATAAGTTGAACAGATCACCTATTTAGCCTATGTGTGTACCTGCTCTGGAAGGGAAGTTGAGGAAGACTACACAAGTTTATAGAGAGTGGGTCTCTTCCAGCACTACAGAGTAGGGCCTTGTGATATCCCTCCTTCACATCATGTACCATGTCACTTCTGACACAAGTTAGCACTTACTCATCTACGTTAACCTTCTGTATGTGTACATACACACACATAGATACACACATTTTTTAAAATAGACATGTTTCCTAGAAGGGAAAAAAATGACTTTGTCTGTATGGTCTGCTCTGATCCTGAAAGGAATTCTTATCATAAAAGACATAAATTTCCCGTCTTTTATTCTTTCCTTACTTTGAAATGTAAGAACACCTGGCTCCAAGATCATTAGTTTGTGAGTTTAATACAGTCTTGCTTTTGCTGTAAGACTTTGACTAGTCTAAGAGACTTTGTCTTTAGTGGACTACAAAGAAACTGCCAGGAACTATAAGTTCCTCACTAACAGGATTTTTTAAAAGGCCATTTCAATGTAGCTTGATTTTTATGGGTCATGCTCTGAGTGCAGCTGGTTTGAAGAGGAGTTCTTCCTGTGTGTCACACAGGACTCTGTCAGAGATGTCATGAAAATGCATGCCCAGCCCAGCCTTATGGCAGATTTGCAGGCAGGTTAAACAATTTTCCATCTCTCTCCCTGCTGTCAGAGGCTCTGGCTGTCACAGGGAAATGCTACACTGCAGTCAGTTGCTGGTGAATAGGTAACAATGGTTCCAGTTTGCTACTTTAGTGGTGAGCTAGGGGAGATCCCTTAGTCGTGTGATATCACATCTTAGCCTTACATCCTCTTTACAGAAAAATAAAAACAATTGTCCTTTGTGCCTTTGTAAAATGTTTTTGCTGAATACTTTTTTCTCTTTTAGGATGTGTTTGAGTAAACAATTTATGCTTTCAAGGATCACTGTTGATATCAATATGACTGTGGATGCAGTGAAAACTAAGCTCAGGCAGATGCCTAAGCACTTTGCAAGCACTGTGTGGTTTGGAGATTTGGGTTTTTTTGAGAAATTGCCCCTGATTGTTTTGCATACCATCCATTCAAAGGCTTGCCTGTATCAGAAATGATGCTCAAATTGGCGGCTGGATTTCCTGCGATAGCTAGCAGTAGAGCTAATAGTATCATTCATTACAAACAAACAACATAATAACAGTCCTATCTTCTCTCTTGATGACATATAATAAGACATACATTATGAGCAATCATCTGTTTGTGTGTATTTATACTATAAGACAAATCACTTGTTCAAACACTAGCCAGCAATCCCTTTTTTCTCTTTGTAGCTGCTGTCACAGGTATTATTTGCTCTCCTCTGCAGAGAATCTGAGTCTGCTGAGTTGGCTGTTTGATGTGAGCAGCAGTGGTTTGTACTCTTAGTGCCATAGATACCTGTATCCAAGATGGTGTTCTTTGGGTTTTCCAAGAGCAGATGGACATTTTTTGCCAGCTATGAATAAATTGTTCATGCAAATTGTGCAACCAAAACCCAGATTAGTGTTACCTATTGTCCACAGTGTGTGACTGATCTCCTAAAAAGAATGGTTTTATTTTATTTATCCTTCTTACCTGAATGACAGCCTTGGCAGATATATGTGCAGCCGAAAGGACAGGAATAGCAATGGCCTTCTGTCAGAAAACAGCACTTTATTACTGTAAACTGGGATTCATCTGCAAAGAACGATGATGAGTAAGGTCATCACCAACAGGATTTCCTAGGGAGAGTGTAGAAGAGGGCGCACAGTTCATTGCAGGGGACAGAGTCTTGTCCTTTTCCCTCATCCCTGCAATCCCCTGAACATAAAGGATGAAGCCCAACACCAGAAGAGTCACTGCCTTCTGCCATTGACAAGTTTCCCTTTTGTTCCTTTTACTGATCTTGAGATGCTCATAACCTCAGCAGCTGCAGCAGTGATTTGCTTGAGGTGGAAGATAAAAAAAAGGTCATTGCAAATGGATGTATTTTAATTCCTCTTAAAAAAACCCCAAACTCTCACCTTTGTAACTGTGAATTGGAATGTTAGAATGAAAGCTAAGTCATTTACCAAACCTCTGAAACAGCCCCCATATGGGAGTCTTATTTAATTCTGTTTAAATCTAATCTTTAAGAAACTTAATATTTAAAAAACCTTATCCTTCAAAAACAGCTTAGAGGTTCCTATCTTCCTAACTCTCTTCATTCTTTTCCAAGCCTTCCAAAGTGCCATGGTCTGCTTGTGCCCTACCTTAATCAGATCTGTATCTTCCATTTCTTGAATAGAAACAAAGCCAATAACCTGTCCAACTCTTAGGAAGCCAACACAATCTCCTGATGCAGAAACATTCATTTTTAAGCAGCCCATTAAAAGAGATATGTCATCCAAGTTGTTCTAAAGTTAGATAGCAGATTGGATCATAAAAAATTATTACCCTCAACAGCACTATCTGCTGGGTGAGGTCACTGCTGTATTATGGTTTCTTAATAACCTTTTTTTCCCTGTATAAAGCCAACAAATTTGCAACATTTTTCCCTGAACTGCTTAGTGGTGTGAAATCTCTTCTGGTTAAATGGATTTGTTAGCATTAAATGTTCTACTTTTTCTGATGGTTTTTTTTTTTCAAGACAACTGATTTTTTGGATTATGGGAAATGGCACACATACTGCTGACCACCCAAAAAGAGCACAGGCAAAACCAAACCAAACCTTAAAAGTATGACACACCTGCCATGTTGTTGCATCTTCTAGATTGTAGTTAGGCAAGTGAATTCTGTACTGTCATATCAATAAATCGTAGGGGATGAATGCTTCTATTCTATTCTTCTAGATATTTCTACAAATATTTTATAATGCATTATTTTTAAAGAAAACAGGAAGATAATAAAAAGTCTTTGAGATATCCCCTGCAATGACTGTGTACCTCGCGTGGTGTGAAGGAATCCCTGTCTCAGTTGAAGCATTTTGTTACTGATTAAAATTAAATAAATAAAGAGGAACATGTGAGCAGGTGGTTCAGCACTGCTAAACAAATTCAGGTCTCATTGCACCCTACCAATCACCTATTATCAGTCCTCATGTACTTTTACTATTTTATTCTCCAGTCAGTTTAGAGCTCCTGGAGTGGAAGAGAGATGGATTTCTTCCTTAAAAAAACCTTGAGGAAACTGGAGGGAAAGTTTCTTATTAAACTAAAAAAATATTATTAAACTAAAATATTAAACCACTGAGATGTTTTAAAATGGAACAGGTCAGATGGAAAACTTATCTTCTTTTACAAGGTTTTTGTTTGTCTTAAATGGGCCAGTAATTTGTCAGGTATGGTTCAGTTGCTACTTAGAAGGGAGTAGAATACTTTTTATATTCCTCATAATAATTTTTGTGATTATTTTTGACCGTGCAGTTGACATTACAATCTGTTGTTTTACCTCAGGCTTATTTGAATCTGTTTGCAACCATCATCATTTCAAAAGAACAAGATATCCAGGAACAAGTGTCGTCCAGTTTTCAATCTTAGTATTTATCCAAGGTTTCATTCCAAAGATGTGCACAGTTACCTTGCCATTAAAATCCAGGAGACCATCACACCACCACTAAATTACATCTGTATTACAAATTTTACTTCCTGCAGCTGACCTCAGCCTGAGAAAATAGCATTTTTGCACCATTTCCAAAAAAACAGCAGTGAGGAATCTTCTGGCACAGCTGTCTTTACCTTGACCTTCCTGGTCAGTGCCAGCATAAGGGATGTAACTGGGACAGGTTGCCCTGCAGTTAGGCCCACTTGGTTCATCAGGAGAGCTCCTGAGCTCTAAATTACATCAGAGCCTGAGACCTCTCTTTGCCATCCCGCAGATTAAGGAAGCAAAGAAATGTGTACTCTGGACTAGCAGGAGATGCATTCTAGTGTGTTGATAACAGTAAACTGGCCATTTATATTCTGCAGTTCTGCGACTGTAAGTGGGCATTAACTCTGTACAGATGAGATCAAATAGTTTTTTCTTCAAGGTGTGAAAGAATTCTTCATGTCTGTGGTCTCCAGCTCCTGTTAATAAGAGCACATCTGCTGGTGGCTTAGATTTAATCTCTGTACTTCACATTGGGTCTAGACAGCAGTGTCTTGTTCCTGAAGTTGTGTCATATTTCTTGGGAACTTTTTAACTGTCTTTATTTCATTCACCTTCATCCCCTATTTTCTTCACTGAGTTGAAAGGTTTCCTTAAATTTCTTTTAGTATTTTGTAATTTCAGAGATCCAGAGGCCCATGGTGGATGGGGCCTGATTTCTAATGCACAGAGAATGGTGGCAGCAGGAGGTGTAGGGCTGCCACTACAGATACAAAATTCAGTCTCAGACGATGTTCATTCCTGAATATTGTTTTTTGACATGGCAGTACTCAGCAGTGTTTCTGGGGTCTGTTTTGTTATCTGATATCTAGCTTGGGTTTAAAAAATAAATTCCAATTAAATTTTTCACTTGTCCATTCTCTGCTTCACCATGGCTTGAAATATCTTGACTTCTAAATTATTTTTCAGAGAGATCTCACAGAATGATGCCTTGGAGGTTATAGAAGCAAATGCGTTTTCCAACCTTCCCAAACTACATGAAATGTAAGTAATGAGCAATCTAAATGCACAGGAGACAATTATAAAGATTCATTATAGGCATATCAAAGGTTTTGCAGTTTGGTTCAGGTAAGCACAGAAGAATTCATAGCAATATAGGAGCATTTGAAATCTGCCTTTGTCTTTTCCATCTTCTTATTGAACTGTCCTTTTTTTTTGACCTGGTCAACCTAAAACTTATCTTCAGATCACTACCAGTATCAGAAGATGGTGAGGTCTGCCAGTCTGTGGTAGGCTGCTCTTTGAAATCACGCAGATCTTCTGCTGTCAAAAAGAAAAATCTTGGCATATAATGCCACTACATCACAGGACAAACACAATTTTAACATCAATATATTGATATATTTTCTCTGATGTTTCATTTCCTCTTTGCAGAAGAATTGAGAAAGCCAACAACCTTGTGTACATTGATGCAGATGCCTTCCAACACCTTCCAAGCCTCAGATATTTGTAAGATCTTTTGCTCCTTGCAAGTACTATGGTCACTTTGAATGACACACGTGTTTCTGTGCTGAGCACTTTCGGTGATAAGACAGGATAATGCCCTTTCCTTGCTACTAGTTGCATATTGTCAACCCACATTTTCATGTCTGCAGTCCTCAGAAAAGCTAAATAGGTTCCAAGGAGTAGTCCCACACACAAATTCCTCGAGCCTTTCTAAGCAACAGGTTGGAACTGAGTGATGAGAAGAGGAGCTGGACCATTTTATGTCTATAGAAACAGATTAAAGCTGAAATTCCTCCCGAGAGCTCTGGGACAAAAATATCTCTCATCTGTCTTTGCCATGTTACTGCCCTCTGTTATGTGTCATACACATGGTCTTAAGCATTCAAATTCCTATTTCTTTAACAAAGGCAGTGCTGTAGCAGCAGTTTTCATTAATGCTTGATGTGAGATGATTAAATCCCTAAAATACAAATATATTGATGTATGGTATAGCTTTATTTCATCAACCAGCCTCACTGAATCATTTGCACAACTACGGTTGCCACATCTGCTTCCATGGGGTTGCCATCAAAATTCAGTGCTAATTGAATGCATCCTTAAAACAAACTGTTACTCAAATATATTTTCACAGCTTTTGGCACGTGTTTTTAACATGACTAATAATCTCTCCTCTGCATTGAAACCCCAGTGAAGTCCAATGAACTCCATTTAATAGTAATGGTTTTTAATGGTCATAGCTTAAACAGCTTAAATGGTGCTGTTTGGTGACCAAAGGCATATGCACCCAGCAGGATATCAACTTAACTTTTATATGGCTGTCCGCCTGACCACATACACCCCTTCGTATTTTCCTGACTCACACAAGAAACTTTACTCATACAAGAAGCTTTATTTTCCTTACTCATCTAAGAAACCTGGTAATGATTTCTACATTTCAGTACATAAAAATAAGTGTTTAATTGTCTGCTTAGAAGTATGAAATCAGGTCAGTGGTCTAATAAGCATAGCTCCCAGTAAGTTAATGAGTATATAAAGTCTTTGAAAATCACTAGTATCTGACAGGTTCTGGGCTCAAAAATGCCAAGAGGCATTGCTTTGAATCTGTACTATAAGATTTGAGATTTGAGATTTGGACTTTGGGAGATAAGGTGTATTTAGCACTACACGAACCATTATAGTTTAAACCCTCATTGAACCGGAATATGTGATTAGAGTTGTAGTAGGATTGTCGCTCTCCACAGATTTTTGACTGATTTCTGTTTTACCAAATTCATCAGGCACCTTGATTAACTTTTCTGTGTGCATAACTGAAACACAGATTTTCTCTTGACAGTAGGGAAATAAAGCTTGAAGTTAGCATTTTCGTGAGGAGAAATCATATGCCTATTTCATCTCGTTGAGTCATTTAGCACTGACCGCTGTCTTTGGGTAGCTCTGTCTAACTATGAACGAAACCACAGCATTTGTTTATCCCATGTAAAATGCCCAGAGCAAGCTGCTAAGGGTAGTACAGTTGTTGGATGTACAGATGAGTAGAAAGAATGAGAATGCGTTTCTCTCATACAAAATTGAAGAAGAAAAAATGTGAACACGCTAATGAACACACTAATTTCAGTGGTTGTTTTAAATGTGGGACACACAAATCATAGCTCATGAGGACAAGGTAAATTCCCTCTCTAAATACCTGAAGTAGTGAAAGTTTTTCTCTTGACTTTGGTGGATGTTACCTCTTTTGAACATTTGTCATTGCACACTCCCATACACATTGACTCAAATATTCAGAGATTCTACCTGTATAAAAATTCAGCTGCAGCAGCAATACTATGGACTACAGAAACAACAGATTAAAAATACAGAGGATTGCTTGTCTACCTGACCATTCCCCTCTCCTCTTTGTCTAGCTTTACTTGCTAGCTGTTATGAGAGGGAAATGTATTTTGAGTAGGTTTTAAGCTTTTTTCTCTTGTGGGCATACAGGGATGGAAGAGACTCTCCACACTACTGTATCCTATTTTGTCCTGGATCCATTTCATATATCCCAATAATTAAGTGCTATTTATTGACATTCTTGATGCTCTTCACTGTTCCCTGCATTCTCCTTTTTTTTCTGGAAGAGGCTTTTCCAGAAACTCAGTGATTTTGTTACTAAAACATTTGCTTTAATTTTATACATGAACACTTAATTCACATTCATTCTCATGCCAAAGTTTTCTCTAATTTATGCTCAGAAAATTCATCTTTGGTGTTTACTCCACTAATGGATTTATGCTGCATTCCCGCTGTGCCTACCTTTTAGGAGGCAAAACCCCCCAGTCTTGTATGACTATAAACAGTACAAAAGGTGCAGGCTTCATGGCCCAGAGCTTCCGAGCAGATGAATGTAGGTGTTGTGCTAATTTGTGGAAGCTGTTCTGGGCATACAAGTCAGTGCAACACTGCTGGCTTCAGTGGAGTCACATCATTTCTCACCACAGGGACCAGGAGCAGGACACAAAGTCCCTTTTGGAGCCTTCTAGGTAGCAGTGGGCCCAGGTGTAATGCTGAGTTACATCATGCTCAGATCACTCTCTTGCTACAGCCACACCTTCATGCTCTCTCTTGGTACATTTCTGTAGGAAAGACTGCCATTTTCTTCATCTCCTGGTCTCACTCACTAGTGCTTGCCCTTTTAGAAACTGAAAAGGCAGAAAACTTTACTGTTTGAAAGAATAGGATAGTTAATTTAATGAGAAAGCAGAAACCTTGATGGAAGGCTGTAAAACAGCATCTGGTAAAGGTAACTCAGTCCTTGTAGTCATATTTCTATGACATGCAAGGAAGGGTCAGTTAGTGAAAATATAAGGCAAGATGCTGAGGGAGTAAATGGCTTGATGATTTTTCTGTTCAGTTAGTTTTTGTTTTGGTTTGAGTTGGTTTTTTTTGTGGTGGTTGGCTGGGGTTTTTTATACAATACAGAAGTAGAAGATTGTAAACGTGAGGGACTATAATTTAAAATAATTCAGAAATGGGTTAAGCATCTATGTGGATAAAAAAGCCATCAACAGCTATTGCAGAAATGATAAAAATTTTAAGAAATGAAAGAAAACCTGTAAACCCTTGTATGTTACAGACTAATTTTCATATTAATTGCTGGAAGTTAGGAGTAGGACATGGTTTCATCAATATCTTGTCACAAAACAGATTAGGAGATTCTGTCTGACCATGTAAGGAGGTATAGTCAGACCCAGTTGCAATCAGCATGACAAAGCACGGAGACTTGGGTACCTGCCCATTGTTGGATCACTGTGATTCTTCTGAAGTGTCCAGCTATGATGGTAGTCTGGCAGAGTACAAGACACATGGTCTGATTCCTTACACAGTGCTGCGACTTTGAGAGAACTGTCAAAATACAACTGGGAAAAATCTTCCAGAAAAGTATATATTTACTGACAGTTTTCGTATAAAAACACAGAGACTAAAACTAATCAGTCTTAGTGCCAAGACTGAGCCCAAGTACCACAGCCCATCAGTTCCTTGCATTGCTTGCAAGTCTTTCTCTGTGCTTCTTCAAAAATAGTTGTATAGCCACTAGGCCTTATTTATGGGCAGGCAAGAAGCTCAGGATAGCATTGTCATCCTCTCAAGCTTCATGGTCTTGTTACAGCCACCAGCTGTTGAACATTAATATGCTTTTATCTCTGTCACCTTGGGTACAAATACATTTCCTGCTCACCCCACTCCCTTTGTCTCCTGCACCTCATCATTACTAGTATGGTAAAAACACTAAGGAGAGAAAAATACTGAAAAAATGCCATGCTGAATAGCCTAAACCTTCTAGAAACATAGAACTTTAACTTTCTCACCAGTCTTTTAGAAGGAGTGAAGAGAATTGCTAATTGGTCTTCTAGGGTATATGCCAGAGGGACAGACTGCTTCAAAATGGTAACTTACTGACCTTTTCATTGGTACAAGATTATTTATCTGGCTCTCATTAAGGAGACCTGTAGCATTGTCTGTTTAATAATGTAGTGATGGCTTTTCAAACCCATTTTCTTTCCAAAATTAGTTCTCATATGTAATCTGTGTCCTTTGGTTCTTTTTTAGAGGGACGTTGACGTTCTGTATTAAGCAATCTCAGTTTACAATAGAAAGACTTAAATGCAACATTCCTTTCAGGTGAATTTTGAGACCATACAGCTGAGTTGTTGGAGTGGAGAGGAAACATAGGTCGCCAAGGCACGTGTTTTATCTGCAAAAGGAGCAGAGCCCTTTTGCAGAACCCTCCAAAGTCTTGCAGCTGCTTGTACCTGCCTGGTCTTATTTCACGGAGGATCTGACACACGTGTATCTGACACGCTTCCTAAACCCAAACCTGTGCTTGCTGCAGATGCAGCAAAGTCCACATAATTACTGATCCTTTGTGTGGAGTTGACTCTTCAATAAAGAGAAGTGAAGCTCCATTCTTTCCTTTTGCATGGCAGCTTCATGGTTAAAGACCTTCCACCAGAAGTGGATGTTGCAGATTTAAGGAGCCTGGGGTAAGAGAGTCAGAGGAATGTCTTGCTGGAATCAGGCTCATATGCAGCATGAAGTAACCAGTGTGATTAAGAGACACAAAAATAATGCTTCCTGAGTGATGCTGTATTTATCTCTGCCTACCTTGAGTTTGCAATTTAGCAAATACCCACAGTAAATTGATGAGGTAAACTGTGTTCCCAGATTTGTCAGAACAGCTCCTACAATTTGGCATAAAAAAGAGCAGACATGTTGCTATATCTGGAGATAAGCAGCCAGAATCTTCCAGGAATTAGTTTCTGAAAGATTTTTTTTTCCTCTGCTGATCGTGATGCTGTGTTTTCTTAAGTGCTGACTCCAGTAAGCCTTTTCAGAAAGACAATTAATGCTTTGGAAAGCAGCCATCAGCCGCCTGAAAAAAATAGGTTCTTACAAAGCTGTTTATGCATGGCAAGGGGGGACTCAGTTGTAACACAGATTAAAGAGGACACTTGTTTAAAGTGAGGCTACTAAGGAGGTATACATTATATGGTAAATATATTGACAAAGCTGTCCTGCAGGAAAGATATTCAGTAAATTGTATTATCTGCATTCTAAAAAGATTATCCACTTAAAGGCCTCTGGAGATTTGCTGGTTGAATAAAAAGACAGGGAAGATCTAGGCTGCAGTCTAGCTAAATATTTTTTTAGTTCTTCTACTGCATTTAATTAAAAGAACATCCTCTCCTGCTCCTAATCACCATTCCGCACTTCTGTGCAATCAAGTGCCTTGTGCCACCTGTAGCTTTACTTCAATATGTAATGATTTGACAAAAATGCTTTCTTCTTCATCTCATGCTGCTCAGTTGACACCAGTGAAAATTGAGCCCTGAACACTTTGGAAATACTGGAAAGATCAGAACTAACCCAAGGCATTGAGGATGTTTTTTTCACACATGTATGGTGAAAGCCCTGCTAACCAATTTAGAATTTTGATATGCTGGGAGGAAGTTGTCATTGGGAGCAGTGTTTGAATAGGATATGTTAGAATACTGTCACCTTTCATTGCTGCACCATGAGGACTGACATTTTGTCGGGAAAGCTTCTGATGTCTTTTCCTCTGTCCTGCAATAGCCACACACTACTTGACGGCAGTTTCCTTCTTCATTTACCCACTAAAGGAAATGCATGCCTTGATTTGTATTTAAAAGGGCCTTTTAAAAGAATTGCATCAATTTTTAATGTATGACTCATTTAAAATTAAAGGCAGTTTTCAACTAAAATCTTGTATATCTCCAGTAATTTAAAGAACGTATTTTAAAGTACTGTAAGGAGGAGTTAGAGGTTCTTCTCCTATTGCTTCTAATTTTTTTTGGTGAACTCCTTTTATAAAGTGTAAGTGCAGAAGTGCTTTAAGTAATAAGGGCCTTGTGTAATGCACCTGCTTCATTAATCATGCTTTCTATTTAACTGTATGTAATAATTTTTCAAAGGTATTTTTGTTAAGCTTTCTTGGTCACATATGATAGCTGTTATTTTTAAGCTAATGCAATGTCAGACCATCCTGACTCCTGAGACGAAATAGTCATGACATTTCAGCAACTTTCCCAAATTGGCTTCTTGAATATTCACTATACTACTTTAATTTTTCCCTGCATGTAAAGTATTGCTTTCTGTTATAAGATGAGACAGATCAAAGTTGGCTTTTCAACATCCAAAGATACCCAGATACCATCTCAGGGAGCTCAGAGCAGTACTTATGCCAGTGAATGACTATTTTATGGACCTATGTGTCATCCTGAGTTCCCAAATGTAGGATTTGGTTGTCATATGCAGGCGTTCAGTTTCAGTTCAGATTATGAAACCTGAAAGACTGCAACTCTCCTGAAAAATAATCTAGGTTCATAAAAAACATCAGATGAATGATGTTACATTTTTCCACTCTCAGTCAGTCCTTTCTGTTACAATTCAACTATTTCAGGAATGATTCTTAAAAAAAAAAAAAAAAAACAAAAAACCAAACAAACAAACAAAAAAAACCCGAAAACAAAAACAAAAAGAAAAACAAAACAACAACAAAAAAACCACACCAGAAGTCACATCTATTAATGAAAAAATATTTTTTTTAAGTGCCAGGATAAAAAATACCTTCTCTATACTATCAATATATTCCTTAAAGAACCAATATTCTCAGTGGAAAGTCACCTTCTCTACCATCTCATATATTAAAACCACAAAGATATAATTAAACTTTCAAGAATCCAAATTTTTTCTTTGTTTAGTGGAGTAAACATGAGACTTTTTGGTGTCTGTGAAAAACTCCCAGATGGTCAGAGTCCAGCCTGGTCCAACTCCTCCCTCCTGAACTCAACCCTCCTTCCAGCCATCAGTTGTCACCAGTCATCTGCTGCATGGCAATATCATGTTGGTCCTGCTCTTGTTACTGCTCTGGATAACAAAATTTTCTTAAATTAGACATGGTACAGCTCTGTGAATATCTGTGACCATGTGTCCTCACTGGCTGTGGGCAGAGGGTTATCCTTCAAAGTCAGTATTTCTGGGATAGTATTTCATGGACAGGAACTGCAATGCAGAGGTCGTGATGCTCAGTGCAGTGGGAGGGTAGAGGTAGTCAAGAACAGAGTCTCAGGTCCATTTCCACTTGCACAAACTGCTGAAATGTTTGGTTCCTCACTATCAGAGGTGCTGGGGAATAAAGCAACATAATTCTTTCCTAATTTCATGAATTAATGGTATTTCCCATGGAATTAATGTATCCTCTATTAGAGTAGAAGGTTAAAATTGTGGTAATTGAGTTGATACTTTTGTCTTAAAACAGCTACTATGAAAATAATTATCCTGTGTCAGTGCAGTTGATTTCTTAGAATACAGTTGGGAAATTAATATGGAAAGTTTCCTGAGATCATCAGGAGGGACTGTGTAATTATCCAAAGTAGGGTTTCTCCTTTTACTTCAGTGGGGCAGAATTCAGCTTGCAGTTTGAAGAAAAACCTTTTTAAATTACAGTGTGAAGTTTCCTATTGGCAAACCCAACTTTTGTGGCTAACCTCTGTCTTTTGTGGCTGCCATTTTAAAAGTCGAGTGTTCTTTCGTCTTTTTAAGTTATCAGTTTTTTCCTGTGGCAGAGCAAATAATCTTAGTCTGTTCTCTCCCCCTTAGGTTAATATCAAACACCGGCCTTCGGTTTTTACCTGCTGTCCATAAGGTTCAGTCTTTCCAGAAAGTTTTGCTGTAAGTTTGAACATTTGCTTTTTAGTTTTCAAAAGCCCCCTTTGAAAGTTCTTCTGCTCCAGCAAAGCCTTTCAAGACATGATTCCCCTTGCGTTCATTTATTGGCTTCACGGTATCATTTTGGGCTGTAATTTTGCAGGCATTGATGATAATGTGGCTCCAAGGGTCTCAGTTCTCTCTCGGTCTCCCTTCTACAAAGCATTGTAACTTGCACTTTACAGACCACTCTTCCTTAAACTGCACTATGAGCATGTGTCTAGATGGCCCAGGGGACAGTAACAGCCTTTTACTACTCTTTCACAAGTTGAAATCCAAATCAGGATGGTGGCAGTGGAAATTTGTTGCCACCTGGTGACAGTTTTCTGGCCAGCATGGGAAGAGTCACTGATCTCAGATCGTGTTCCATGAAAGGTGGCCACATCACAGAAGAAAGAAAAAAAAAAAAAAGAAAAAAAAATCTAAACTCAGGAAATTATCTTTGCCATGCCTTTTTCTCCCCTTGCAGTAAAACCATCCAGAGAATGAAAATTTTTTTCTATGGAAAATTCAAGTGCCAACAGGGAACAAAAATATTTATGTAAAATTCTGTGTGAAAACAAGCCATTTTTCTGTTAAAGCACCTTTTATTCTGTTAAAAAAAATGTGTATCAGAAAAAGACTGATTTTTTTTTCACCAAAAAAAATTTTGACATACATTTTTCAATCAGTTTTTAGTATAATTCAAAGCATTCTTTTGGACAATATTTATTGTTAATTCACATGCAAAGTTCTGATCTTCAGATATTTGATTGGAAGATTTCTAGCTGCAGAAACATTAATCCTGCAATTGTCTTACTTGTAGCCATTAATATAAATAAAAATGCGTATAAAACGTAGAGATGTCTGAATATAGTATGCATACATATAAGACAAGACATCTATTTCTGTAATACACTTGACATAGGTAATTCTAAGAACTTTGCTCCTCAAAACCGTCAAGCAAATGCATCAGAGCCTTCCACCTGTATCCCATGGCATCCCCAGTCTTAAGTAGAGTGGAATTACTGTGTCCTGCAGAGCAGGAGTTATTTGGTGGTTTTTTTCAGGTGAAACTCCTGACTTTCCTGTAAGAATAAGAAGACCTTGATACCGTTTTAGTCCCAAACTAGGCCTCGGTTCAAACCCTGGTCCCATTGGAGTCAATAAGAAAATTACCATTGGCTTCAGTTGTGCCAATATTTAAGTCCCAAAAATAGGTTTAGATAGGGCATTGATATTTATAAAGGGCTCGTGTAGATCCTTAGTAGAAGGATACAGTTGTATTGTATGGGTGCCTTGCTCCCTCCCTATTCCTGCCTCTGCTGACCTCAGTTTGTAGAATGAAGCCTCTCTGTAAGTGTCACCTAATAAAGAGTGGTGGCTGCGTTGAACTGTCAGCATGAGATAATTTTGGAACCACGCTTAATTTCAAGCTTTGCTGACAATTAATTTCGTTCTGTGCTTTCCAACAGAAACAGCATGGTAACAGCCATATCCCCAGTCTAAATTATGAGTAATACTATTTAACTTCTTTGAGGCCTATTTTGAGCCGGCAACAGAACGTTCCTTTTTTCGTATCAGCCACAACTGACGAAAGATGGAAATTCCTGCTTGTCAGTTCAACCAACTGCATTGGCAGGGCTCTGTGTCTTAAGTTCTTAAGCATATACAAAGCTTATAAGCAACCCTGTTGACATCAGCAGGGGAATGATTCATGGGCTGGTAGGTACCCTACTGAGTCAGGCCAAAAAGGCTAATGGTTTTCCTTCTTCTGGCTGGGAGGCTGTGAGAAGGGGTGGCCTCACAGCCCCTCAGATTGCATTTTCTGGGTAGTATGTTTGCTGGAGGAACTATTTCATCCACCTCAGGGTTATAGACCTACACTTTTATGCATTTTAACGACTTCAGTCTATTTGGGAGGAAAGTATGGGGGTGTTGGAAAGGTTTTGTTCCAGCCTTTTTTATCAGGAAGATTTGTGCTCTGCAAAAAAAAAAGTCTTGAAAACTTACATCATTACCCTCAGCCCATAGTAGTTCCTCAGATTGAATATAAGGGAAAATACTGTGTTTGAAACAGCATATTGTACTGAAAGGCTCACAGAAGTGCAAAAAGGTGTAGTTTCTAATGTATTTTATTTTTCAGAGATATTCAAGACAATATCAATATACGAGTAATTGAAAGAAACTCATTCATGGGCCTGAGTTCTGAAAGCGTGATTCTGTGAGTAGACATAGAAAATTCATTATTCTCCTTGTTACCTCATTTCTTTTCCAAAACCAGGAGTTGAGCACTATTTCATACACTTCCAAATTCAATTTGATGTTTTAGATTTCTCCCCTGCCCCTTAGATCTCTGTATTCTGTTTTTCTGACATGAAAAAATTAATGTTTTGGGGTTTTTTTGTTGTGTTCTAGTCCTACTCTTTATTTTAAAAGTACAGCAGAGAGTAAATTTAGTAATTACTGATACCAAGGTTAAACACCTACAGAAACAGTCCATGTGATACAAATTGTGTTCAAGAGGATGGCATGACTCATAAATATTTACAGTCAGACATTTATTACTTGGACAAAACATATGTAGATGTTGTGGAAATGTGATATATTTGTATGCAATGTTAATGCATTGATACAGGCTGGTTCATAATGCAGTTTCAAGCTGCATGGTTAGATGACTCTACATTTGACTTGAACAGTCATGTATTTTAATGAACTAGCTGGCTTTTTTGATCCTTTCTGTCTGTATATCAAAACATACTGTTTCCTTGCTAACAAGCTGCCTTCATTTCACCTACGCAGTGGCCAGACTGGAAAAATTTCCCACTCTGTGTGTGTGGTTTACCTCACATACTGAAGCAGACAAGCAAGATTTGAATTGACTGATTGGGCTCAAGTTGATTTTGGTGGGAGCAAGGTCAGATCATCAATAATTGAAGAAAGGCCAGTAGCAGGTCACTTAGCTTTCTCTCTCCTTTTCCCCCATCAGTCATGCACAGCCTCTGTCTACTTCAAGTTCTGAAGTTTTAAATACAGACACACAGACCCATACATACAAAGGTTTCCCAAATATATATTCAAGTAATGACACTGCAAGTACACTGGTTCATCTTCTCTCCTATAATGATAATATTAGCTGCTCAGGTGGGACTTTGTAGTTTCAGAGCACTGCCCAACAAGTACTGTGTATTTCCATAATACCACTAAGGGATGAGATACATATCGCAGATTTTTGCTGTGCTTTGACCTCTCTTTGCCACTTGAGCAGACGGAATTGACTTCTCTTTTCTCCCCAGAATGTCTCATTGCTTATATCAGGAAGAAATTCTTTACTGTGAGGGTGGTGAGGCACTAGAACAGGTTGCCCAAAAAAGCTGTGTGTGCCCCATCCCTGGAAGTGTTCAAGGCCAGGTTGGATGGGGCTTTGAGCAACCTGCTTAAATGAAAGGTGTCCCTGTCCACAGTAGGGAGTTTGGAACCAGGTGATCTTTAAGGTCCCTTCCGATCCAAACTATTCTATGATACTATGATAGAATTACTGACTGGGTATTGAAGGATAGTCGTTTCTGAGGACTTAAGGCTGCTGGTTTGTTAGCAAAATTGGCCTGGTGATGTATCATGTCCACTTCCAGCTGCTTTGCCCTGCCTCCTCAACAGCCCCATTGCCATGGGCTCCCAGCACCCACCAGTGCGTGCAAGAGCAGCAAGGGCTGTGCAAGCAGACCTGGCCACCACCACCCTGGTCAGGTGATGTCCTGACTTTACTGTGGTTCTGCCCTGGGACAGAGACCCTGTGTGTGCCCTTTGAGAGTCCCTGATTAGGTTTTTCTTGTGCTGTGGTGAACTTAGCTCATTTTAGATCCAAATTTGCCGATTTTCTATTCAAAACCGAAGTCATAGCAATGCAGCAGAAACTTTTGGTTAAACATCATTTAGTGAAACCTGACATGTCAAGATGATTAAAATTACCCAGAATCCATTGAACCCCCAGATTCTACAGAGAAACAATTTTAAAAGGTGTAGCTGTGGCGGGCTCCAAACTTATTTAAGCCAGTAACTCAGATTGCATCTGAACTCATGCTATGCATGGGATCAGCACAGGTGGGAACTGAGGATACATATGATAATAAAGTGCTAGAAATTTATGGAAGAAATTCACCTTGCTACCAGGTCAGCATAGGCTCTAAGATAGGTCTTTCCTGCCCTGAAATAGTGTATAAATGGTACCTCAGGGGAAGTGACCTCCTGAACTGGGAGAATTTTAAAGCATGTTTTAAAAGCCTGCTATAGCCATGAAATGGTAAGTAAAGGCCCCTATATCCAAGCTCTGGATCTTTTCCTCCGTTGTCACCTGTTGCTAATATAAGATTTACTGGAGTCAGTAAGAATGCTGGTTGAAGTGAGGAGAGAATTTGTCTCAAGAAAAACATGTCTATAAGTACTATAATGAGGTTTTGGGATTTAGGTAAATTTTTTTTTGCCCTTTTACTATTCCAGTGCTATTAGACAGGTGACAGGAGTGTATAGTCCACCCTGTATGGCAACAGTGACTCTATTTTATGACCTTAGTATCTCATTGCATTAGCATCATGTTCAGTAAGAGAATGCAGCTAAGTGCTAATACTGTGATTAAAAACATATATATCAGCCTGGCAGCTACAAATGGATAGGATCAATTTAATATAATAAATGTTTTAAATGCTGTAAGCAGGGACACGTCTCTCCTCTGTGCCTGCTCACTCATGTCTAATAGTGCTTGCAAGTGAAGGGGACGGTGACAGTTCTTCTGATCCGACCTGACAGACATTATAGACACACAGCTGTGTACATCTGCCTGTCATGGTCAAAACAGTAATCCTTTCGGCCAGACCCTTAACTGATTTTCGTGCTGACCTTAGTTCACCACCTCAGACCTTAGATAAGTGGGTCACTTGCGTGCTCAGCTTTCAAAGTGAGTTAGGAAAAAAATGTCCAAGTTTGCTGACAGTTTAATTAAATCAGACCATTTCTGCCATCAATCAGACCTGTCATTGCCTGTTGGAGAGGGCGTGAGCTGCAAAGTGACGTTTAAAGTGAGATGAAAGATTGCACCATAAAGATGATAAATATAACTGACCCAAATGTAAATTTTTAGGACTGTGAAGGGACAGAGGGAAGGACGTTAAACGTTAATTAGGTAATGCACTGGAGTAAAAACTTGGCAGAAAGCCCCAGGAGCATCAATTCCCAGTTTCATTACCTGTGTCTCCTTTTAGGGGAAGAAGCCTGGGGAGGTGGGACTGGGGCAACAGAGCAGGTAGGGAGTGTAATTTGTCAAGGAAGCAGGTGCAGCAGGAATCACCCACTTTCCACAGCAGTTTGGCACCACTGCCACCCCCCTTCTGCCCTCCTGCCTGGCTCAGTACAGTCAGTCTCCCTCCTCCACCTGCCTGGCTGAGCATGTGAGACCATGGCAAACAGCAGTCTTTTTGTCTAATAGCTGGCAAAGATTAAGCCATGGCTCAGAGTTTCAAAAGAGTCTTGCTAAACAGTAAAACTAAGCATCACTGACAGCGCCAACAGGAAAGATCCTGGTCTCATCCCTCTTGGGATTAACCTGGAACAGCCACACCAGCTCCTCTGCAGCCTTCCCAGTGGAGCCATGAGCAGTGCCAGCACCTTCACCAGCTCTGTCCTTACTTCAGAAACTTACTCTAGCTGTCATCTCTGATGGTAGCACTCCTCTGCCCTATTCGTGTCTGTGCTCTCCAAAGTCTTTGTCCAAATATTGGGATTTTACCAGCCAGTATTCATAAAAATTTCACTGTTTCAATATCCATTTAACAATTTTATTTGCTTGAGATCCCTTTCACTGCTTTGAATTACATACATTTTAGTCATGAAGCATGAATAAGAACACAGCTCTCTTTTTCTTTTCTCTATTACAGATGGCTAAATAAAAATGGAATTCGGGAAATTGAGAATCATGCATTTAATGGAACATATCTGGATGAGCTGTAACTATTTCTCTTGTTTACTATTCTGAAAAGTGATAATTAGAAGATAGTAACTTCTGCAAGATTTATTTTCTTTTTTATCTCAGATTGTTTCAGCATAAATATTGTGTTTTTCAGAAATCTAAGTGATAATCACAACCTAGAAAAATTGCCAAATGAGGTCTTCCAGGGAGCCAATGGACCTGTTGTTTTGTAAGTAATATTTGGACAATACTTTTCTCATTATTGACTACCTAGAAAAGATCAGAGAAGAACATACGAATGCCAGTATGGATTTCAACATCTCACAAACCTTGAACTTCAAAACCAGACGTAGTTCTGAATATATTAAAAAAAAAAAATCAGTCTAGATCCTTATTTTCACTTTGTCCTCAAGTTTTTGAAGTATTTCAAGTGAGAGATTTAGATTAAGATTCCTCTCCATGGTTGATTAAACTGTGTAAGAGAGTAGTGCTTTTGCTTTTGGTTATTTTTCCAGAGAAAAATGCTTTTGATTTTTTGTTTGAGCAAAATGAAGAATAGGTGAGTGGTTCTCAGTGCTTAAATCTGGATTACTTGCCACTGAATATCTGCCCCTGTATCTGTGAAGCTTAATTTTAAAGAAAAATTCCTATCCTACGGTGTTAGGGACTGGGATGTCCCATCTCCTGTAGAGATAGGTATGAGACACATCCCATGCAGTTACAACAGGATGTCTTTGGTGGGTGATGAAATGGAAATTGAGATCTCAGCAGTAGAGAATTCAGCAGTAGGATACTCAGGAATCTCAGTAACCATTATCTCAAACCATGGTTTGCCATGGGGTCTGAAAATGCCTGTGGTTGTGCAGAACTGCTTGTTTTCCTGAGCTCAAGCCACAGCATGTAAGAGCTGCAACAGAGATGTAGGAGCCTTTTTTTGTCTCACCTATTTGTCAGAACATTTCCCTCTTCCCATCTATTCCGCTTATCCAGAGAGGACTAAAAGTCACCCAGAAAGAGTGAAAGGGGTCATTGGAGCTCTTGCAAGATTTTACACAGATGTTAGAGTGGTTAAAAATCTAAAATGGAAGGAGAAAAACATCTGATTAACCCTGAGTTCAGTCTAGAGCTTTTCTGAAGGCATTTTGTTTCCACATTGTGATGGCCAGTGCACCTATGATATAAAGAGCTATGGTGTGGATTACTGCATTCTGTTTCACTTCCCTCACTTCCTAAAAGCGTCTTCATTCTTTGGAAAAGACTGCCAATGGAGTATCTTTTCATCAGTAATGTCAGAGATGCTTCTTAGGAAAATCATTGTTTCCTGTAGCAAAAAGTAAATGCATTTTCTTTGCAAGCTATAACTGATACAGTCATATTCTGGATGTTTATCAAATTGATTTGCCTGTGGTTGAGATTCATTTGATAGTTCAATTTCTAACACTGAGTTATTTGTGTAAAAAGTTTTCTGTTCCATTACCAATACATCCACTATTCCATGGATGGGAAATTACCTTTTTATCCTGGATGAGATCATGAAAGAAGAGCCTTCTTGCTCATCCATCAGCGTAGTGTACACCAGGGATGCACTTTCACTTGTGGAATGATTGACCCATAATCATATCTTTGCTGGGAGAAATAGTTTTGCTGCAATCAAATCCATGTTACAGACTGCAATGTTTTATTAGAATGAACATCGGGGGGGTTAACTCTTGACCTTCTTAAACCAGTGTTCTACAGTCAATTAGTTTCAACTTCTATTTTATAATTCAGCGTATTAAAATAATGTGAAAGGAACACAAATAATCAGAAAGCACCAATCTTAGCCCTTGTACAGACTACAGAGTTTCACAAATCAATTCCTCTCTCAGACTTACAGCTCTTAGCTGAATTAGAATATCTCTTTTGGACAGACATCAAGTTTTGAATTAAAAGATTTCAGTGCTGACAGTAGGCAAGTAAATCCAGCAGATAATAAATCCAACACCTATACATATTGCTTCTATACAGAAATACACTGTGTTTCCAGCTTGGAGTTTCATAGCTTCAGTTTTCAGCCATATTGTTTCATTTAATTGTTTTCTGCTGCTCTCAGAGCTGTAGTGGCTTACACCAGCTTTTGCTGGTGTCCTTAGTTCTCTGACTATGTCCTGACTCGATGCAAGGCATGGTATGGCAGTGGTCCATCCTACCCTTGTAATTTGTCTTCAATGGGAAACCCACCTATGGGGGCTACAGGAGAGTTCCAGTAGATCCCCAGCTCAACAGCTGAGTCCCTGAAGCGCAGCCAGAGACCAGTTTAGATACATGGAGAAAATTCTCACCGACCACTTTACCACCCTCTGCTTTCTGCTCCAGCAGCTATTTCCCACCATTTCTGTATGTGCCTTTCAAACCTCATCAGCTGGTCAGTATTTTTGCTAATCCAACAGAGACTCCCAGTGGGAAAGGGAAGTGATTGGAAGAGAAGTCAGATTCATTTTCCTGTTCCTGCACCAGCTGCTGTCAAGGCTGATGACTAACAGCCAAGCAGAAATAACACAGGAACACATATTCCAGTTGGTGATACCTTGTGGTTTGATTTCCTATTGCCACTTTATGATTTTGTTCATCGTGATTATTTAACTTATCAAGCCTCTAACTAGAGAGCAACATCCCAAAGAACTTTTTCACTGAGGTCTGTGTGTGGTAACTCAGTGGAGTAAGTTACTAAACCACCCTCACAATGTCTATGTTTGCTGTTTGGGGGCATGCAGTGGTCTATTGATAACTATCCCTCACAGACATACCAACAAACCCCTGCAGGAGTTTGCAAATCAAATTCCCTAACTCAATTCTGTTTATGTGCAATAATTAACATAAAAAGAAAAATTGTTAAAATAAGAATAAAATATTTTTGTGGAAAAAATATTTAATATTTATGAAATTATTTAGAGATTATGAGAGACCCAGTAACCTTTTTGCTATTTTTAAGTCCAGGTGGTATTCCTATTCGTATTTGCTCATTATTTCCGCTCATTGTAGTAACAGTTTGGATTTGGTAACAATTTTTAGCTAACAAGCCAAAGAAAACATTTTCCATGTTCTTTTTCAGAATTATGAAGTTTTACATGCTCTTAATGACGCCATGAGTGATGCTGTCTGTGGATTTAGGCAGAAAACTGCTGTTTAGTTGTTGGCTCGTGAGCATATACTCTGGGTGACAGTTTTCATTAGGCAGTGCATTAAGGGCAATAGTCAGCCCATGTGAAAACTGAGATTGCTCATGGCAACCTAAGTACCTCTTCAAGTGTCCAAGTCAGAAATGGATAGCCTAAAATTTCTCATTGGTTGCTGTTTTCAGCTCCTGTAAGAAACAGACCCAGGACCTCAGAGCCCTCTCTGTGAGAAGTGTGTCTTCTCTCATTCTGCCCTGCAGAAATTCATAGCATTTTTGAATACACTGGTCTATTTTCCCTTCCAGTAGAAATTATGGCCCTAAGTCAGGGCAGTGGAGTGGAGTCTGTGTTTGCCCCTCTGCTGCCACAGTTCATGGTCCAGTTGTTGAAGATGGTACATTTCTTTAGAGCCTGGACGTAGGCACAGCATGGACACATCATCTTTACCCAACACCAATTTTACAAACCACTTTATCAGCTGCCTGTGAATTTGTTAGGCTTGGCTAGAGTTCAAACATAGCCCTTCCCTGGCATTAATTTTGTTTCTTAAACCAGAGAACAGAGATGCAAATGTGTGTATGGTACATAGCAACTGTCTAAACTTCGTTACATGCTGCTAAAACCTGGTCTCCCCCTCACAAGACACCACTTTACTGTATTAAAATGATAATAAAAACAATTTGTGCATGTTGGGTAATAGAGATCAAATAACATATTATCCTGACATCATACTGTTAGAGATGAATTGAAAACCGTATCTTCGAGGGGACATGGAGAAAACTACAAATATTGTCAGTTTAATTCTCCAATTAAGGAAAAATTCTGTCTTTTCTTGGAGAATTAAGAGCAGAGCAGCCTCAGTAAATGCTGTATCCTGGAGCAGACTCAGCCCATAAGAGCACAAAGGACTAAGGGAGGAGGACAGGGTGATTTTGTGCAGTTCATTTTTACCTTTTAAGAGAAAGAAGTGTGTTCCCATGCTGTCATGATCCAAGGGACACAGTTTGTGTACCAGTGAGGGAAATTTGGAGACGTTTTGCCCCAGCTGTTACACCCTGAAGCTATGGTGAAGGATTCCCAAATATCTCAGCCTGAAGATGGAGCACACTTGGTCCTTCTTCCCTGCATGGCACGAGTCAAGATTTAGTGTTTGCAGAATGTGTTTCCTTTTAAAAGCCCCTCTAATGGTCTCTTTAATACATTCATGGGTGCTGGTTTCATCGCTGCCTCTGATAGCCTGTCCAACACAGTAATTGCCTTCCACATAAATACGCCTCTCCTAACCTCCTGTAATCTTGTCCCATTCTTTGCTTCAGTCTGTGCTTTATTTGTTTTTTAAACCTCTGGGAATGTTTTGTTGGTTTGGTTTTTTTGTTCCTAACAGTCTGAACAATGTCACCCCTGTCTCTCTTTAATCTCCTTTTCTTTCTAATGAGCACAAAACCTGATATACCCAACCTGTCCTCACATCTGTACCCCCCATGTGATCTTCTTTCTTTGTGTTTATTGCTTTTTCCACAACAGCCTTCCCATGATGTGATGATCATACAGCAAACTTCTACTGCGATTTCATCAGCCTTTTTTATCCTGTAAGAGTATTGTGGGATGATTGTTGCATTTACTGGGTATTTACTAAACCCAGTATCATATGGCACTAATGGTTTATGTCCCTGTTAATTCTTACCCAGAACATTATGGGACTTTCTTCTTTATTTCTCACAGACTAACATCATTTGATTGTTGTTTGCAATGCATATTAGTTCAGTTTGCTGGAGGAACACCTAATTTTTCACCGGATCCTCTTTTTAGTGTAGATTTCCAGGTGATCTGTTTCCAACCACTATTCTGAGAATGAGTAGGACAGTCCCTTGTTGAGCAGAAGTAAATTTGCTTTTTACCAAGATTTTCATCTGTTTTCTTAAAGGGATATTTCAAGCACGAAAATCAGTTTTCTGCCAAGTCATGGATTAGAACTCATTAAGACGCTAAGAGCAAGATCTACACAAAATTTAAAAAAGCTTCCTGATCTAAGCAAATTTAGATCTTTGATTGAAGCAAACTTCACGTATCCTAGCCATTGCTGTGCATTTACAAACTGGAAAAGACAAAAGTAAGTGATTTAATTTGTTTTTCTTCTTGGCGCTTTTCAGCATTTGATAGTAAATTAAATAAAATTCCTCAAAGTTTGGATAGAAAAGGTCTCTTTAGAGCAGGTAAGTAAATGGATAGAAATAAATAAATACACAATACATACAGGTTTTTGCATGCTACACAGTGTACTGCCTCCACATTACAGGGAATTGTTAAATTCTAATAGCTGTGTTAGCTTGCCATCAGTATTTTCCCCAGCTGCAGCTCCGTCCCCACCTGTTGTAGGTCCATGTTTCACTGGATCTGCTGTCCTGGATCAACCTGGAGCCATGCTGAAAACATTAAACAGAAAAAGTTTGATAACCTTCTCTCCAGGTAGCTGGAGAGAAAGCTGTGTTTGCAGAGAAGCTGGTCAATACTTGTCCATCGATTCAGGAGGGTAACAGGACCACTGAGTGATGCAAAATACTGTTCTCTCAGAAAGCCTCACTGATATTGGAACACTGTCAAGCCAAGCATCAGAGATACCTTATCTGTTGAGTTGACAACGACAATGTTTTTGGACGTGACTTCTGAAATGGTTAACCTAGAGCAGATTCATTTTACCCAAATCAACAGAGGGACTGTGGGAGGGTATGGTGTCTTTTTAGACTCCAGTTGCAATTTTCCATGCTTATTTTAATTTTCCATTAGTGAGTTGCAGTGAGACTTCAGGTATCAATGACTCTTTTTGAGTATTTTCACCTGCTCAGGCAGTCTTGAAACGTACACTTCAAGTAGTTAAGGAGCCTCCTGAATTTGTGCCACTGGAAAACATGAGGAGCTGATACCTATGGAAACCCCTGTTATTGTTTGAAGTTCTTCCTTTACTGGATGTCCTGAAAGACTTGAACTTTGCCATGGCAGAAAAAAAAAAGTCATGAACCATTGTTATAAATCAAGACATCGTCTTCAGAAGTTGCATAAAACTTCAAAGAACAGTAAAACCATGCAGGAAAAGCATAAACTGTTAGTAGCTTCTATTTTTACACTTAAAATAGCCATTTATTTTACTTTTAGCATTGTATTGTCACCAAACAATGGAAGATAACTGAGTTTGCTTGTGCTGATAGCCAATAAATATCACCTACATGTGTTTGCAAAACTGTCTGCGTAAAGAATGCAAGTGCAATGCTGGAGACTGCAGGGATAAGGGAACTATCTGACAGAATCCATCTTCCATTTTCCATTTTTGTTCCAAAATGCTAAACTGTTCACTAGAACAACTTATCATCAGGAGATGTTTTCACATACTTGTGCAGTCTTATGCAGACACAGTGCTCAGTAACTTATATGTAGGAATGGGTCCAGTCCTTCCAGCCCTGATGACAAAGTGGTGTATTCCAATGAGTCCAATGAAAGCATGTTTAATCCTGAATCTGCAAAGGAACGCTGATGTCACTGCGATTCATATTTTTGAAGGTACTTGGCTTCTGGGCTGCTTGGGCCTAAACAGGACCCAAATCACAGAATCCACCCCTTAAATTAGGCAACTGGACTTTTCAAAAGCAAAGTAAGAGTTGCTATTGAAGGAAGGCTACAGGAGGAAACAGTCCTGATCGTGTGGTAAGCTGCCAGTATCTAGTCCCCTCACTTGGGTTTTAAAATAACTTCCTTGTCACACACTCATCCCAGGGAATTGAAGACCACAACACTCACTTTTCCCCTTGTATAGCCCCTCTTTTGGAGGCCTTTGCCCTGGCAGGCAAGAAGCCAAGGAGAACATAAAACATCGCTTTCCACAGTTCAGGTAAGGGTAATTTTGCAAAGAAATGCCAACAGACCTGTGCAGAGCTCACACAATCCAGGTAAGGATGGCCAACAAGCTGGGCTGGAGTACCATGCAGTGGTGGGGCTGCTTCTGGAGAAGTTTGGTCACAACTTCAGTCTCCTACAGTATCAGGTGTGATGCAATGGGGAGAATATGTAAGTTGGAGATGCTCTTGTTTATGACATATGATATAGGACTACTTGAATGAATGTGCCTGTGAACTGTACCACCCTGGTCAACAGAACAAAATTGAATGTATTTATATATGTCTTTAATAGCTACCAGATGTATTTTTAACTAAATCTTAAGCATAAATAGAAATTTACTAGAACCTATCTGTTAGCTGCTTTTTAACATAATTAAAAATGGTAATTTCTTTCATACAGTCATGTGTCTTGTACTAAAATTGGTGGGAAACTAACATCCTTTCTCCAGCTTAAAGAAAATGGATATATGTGTTCAGTTTGAATACTGAAGATATTACAATACACGTCAAAAGAGATGAGTCACACATGGAGTAGCTACACCAGCTTTCATTTCAAAGCAGTTTTCATGACAGCTGGCACAAGTTGTGAGTGCATTGAAGGCTGCTCAGGATGTTTAAAAGTTATTAACAGTTTGTATAGTGCTTGATCACACAACATGTAATATTTTTTTGGCAAGAGCTGTACTTGGTTCAGTGCTGCAGCATCACTTGTGGTGGTGGGAACTGTGATGTGTCCTGACTTGTCATGCACCTTCACAGGAGACAATCAGCATTCTGTGACTATTTGGCTCTCAGAACACTTCCAGGTAGTCCAGGGAGTATAAAAAGGATGCCTTATCACCCCCAGAAGTGCATTTCTAAGGATCACAGCAGCAGCTGCTGTTCACACGGAAACTCTGGGAAGGAATTAAAACAGGGATGTGTGGCCCCTTTCTGGCTGCCAGTTTATGTTAAATTTTCCCACTTTGACACTTTTGCAGCACTCGAACTCTTAGAAAAAATAAATTGCCATAGCGAATCCTGCTTGGTCACCTCTCCCAAATCTGTCTGCAGCAGAGAACAGATGCTGTTGTGATAGTGGGAAGCTTAAACCTGTTACAGCGACGGTGCTTTCTAAATTTTGGAGAAGGTCAAATCAAGCTCTGCCAGTCTGAGATACAAATTTTAAGACAATTTTGATGTTTTTCCCATTCCCATAAGGACTATATGCTAAATATTGATCTATGAATTGATCACACTTGAATATTGTGATGCTGCCCTAACAGAAGGTAAGCTGCATTCTTAAGTTCGGTACAGTATGTTGAACTCCCTCACATTTTTCTGTGACTGGAAAATAATATCCTTGAAGTGTGGATAGGGCAGAGGTTGGATGTTAAAACCCTCAACTTGACATATACCATTATGAACTTCAGTAAGCTTTTGGCTTTCTTTGACATAAAGATCGCCTTCTGCCAGAAAGAATGACATTGATATGACTCTGTCCTTACACTTGATCGTTATTCTTCGGAGGACCTGTCACTTGAAATCCTACTTTTTCAAAAAATGTGGCAGAATCAGGAGTCATGTTTGGGCCTTGTCTCATGAGAACATACTATCAGTTGCTCACAACTCACCTGATGTCACCTTTTGGTGAGAATGATTGGTTTGAGATAGGGCTTAATACAGAACCCAGGTTAAGACTATTTGTTCTGCTGAGCATGTTTCTCAGCACACAAAATCCTGCTGTCACCAGTTCCAGACAAAGCACATAAAATAACAACTTGTACAAAGGTAGTAATTTTTGTTTATATTTGTCAGAGCACTCTGTCAATTTCAATTTTATTCTCTAAGTTGTCTTTTCTCTAGTTTATTTTTCTAGTTTACTTGAGCAAAATAATGCTAAACAGTAACAGAGTTTTACAGAGTGCATAAGTGGAGTGTATTACAATACCCACAGCCTCAAAAGGAGGTAAGGACCCTCCCATCCCTTGGCAAACAGGGTTTTAACTTGTTGCTCTGAATGTACTGCACAGTCCAAGGAGTAAACATCATAGGGCAAAGATATGGTAAGGGTCAATATCAGAGGATGCCTCTTCCTTCCCATGGGATTTCGCAGCTGCCCCTCTTACTTACTCACAGTACAGGTAACCAGCCTCGTCACCCTCCTCAGAGCAAACACAGCAGCTAACTCCACGGGACCCTGGTTCTACGTGGGACCACTGGCTGTAAAATAATTCAAGAATTAATGAATTGTAGTAATCAGAAATATTTAATTGGTCTTACATAGCAGTCTTGCCAGGGAATAGACTTAGGTCCAGGCAGTGCCTCCATAATTTGGGAAAAGGTTTACTTTTAACTAATGCTGAGAAATGATTGGATACAAACATTTCATTCAGTTCATTTACGAAGAACCACCAATTGCAGTACCCCTGGGTGATTGTTGCACTAAAAATGAGGGACTTTCTGTCCCGTTATTGCTCCTTGGAAGCCTATATTCCCTTTCAGCTAGAGAACTGTTGATATATTGATCAATACAGTGGACCCCTCACTCATCCTTATGCGAGTAGAACACAGGGGAGCAAAATGTAATGCCTTGTTATTGCTATTGTGACCTTCATAGTGCATATTTGACCTCACAGAAAATCAGTTTTCTGCCTCAGTTGACAGGCAAGATAAAAAATATTGATAATGGTAGAGGATGTTCAGAACCTCATAGGAAATGTCTCTCACCTTCTGGTGCTGGGCCTTCATTAGTTTTCCTTTCTTGCAGACCTTTTAAACTCAATTTTTGGAAGATATAGTGAGTGCACAAAGTCAAAGGGTAAAATTAGGTTACAAAGAAGAATTCTACCTTTCAAACCACTACCAGTTGTTCAAAATTTTCAACCTAACTTGTCTGGAGAGTTCTTCTCTTGACTGTACTGAAAGTCAGGGTGGAAGATAAGCTGGGGTCCTGTCCTAGAAATTTTACACCTAAATTGCAGTCTGGATTGTAGCTGAATGTAGGTAGAGCTGAACTGTGTTGGTTTTGCAACACATTTTCCCCTGCTTTATTTCCCAACTCAGATTAGGTCTGCATCCAAAACTATGGATTATAAAATCCATAGTTATAAAACACAAGTTTATTGGACAGCAAAGTTCAAAGGCAGCCTAGGAGAAGCTGTTGTAAAGTCTGACCCTTCATTTCATGTCTATACAGGAATATATATTGATATTTCTCAACTTGATGGACCTACTCATCTTTCTATCATCTCAACCAAAATATTTGTTTCTTTTGTTTGTCTAGGGATGGAGTAGGGCATAGAGCTAATACTCTATGAAATAAAACCAAACACAAAAGTATCAAAAATACTAGTTTAACCTTCAAAGGCTTTTTTTTTTTCTTGAAACTCTTTTCCTTTATTTACTTGTGCTGCTAAAAATTCTTGGAGTGTTTAAAAAATACTTTCTGACAGAAACAAAAGCAACTACTTCTTCCATTAAAATGTTGGTTTGATTTGGTTTGGTTTAGTGTGGCTTGGCTTGGTTTTGCTTCACTTGCTTTCTAATCCATTTTCTTTGAAGAACAGTTTTTAACAAAATGGTCTACCATGTCTTGTGTTCATGTTGGCATCTGGCTTCTAGGTATTATCTGGAAGCCTACATGAGCTTATTTGTGTTATTTACTTATGTTACTGGCCAGTAATGTTATGAGATACTAAGAAATAAACAGCACAAACTGGAGGTGTTCTGTGCCCTGATGGAGTTACAGAACTATGCCACAGTGATGGTCAAAACCTCTAGAAAAAGGGAATTTGAGAATAATATTAAGGGATCATAGCATTATTGTGGTTCAGCAGAGTCCTTATGAACACAGATGAATTGACTAATTCTTCAAAGTTCAGTCTTACATTGCTATTCATCATCATGTATTTCCCCCACGCACAAATCAGCTTATCAATGACAGACTATGTGAGAAATTCAGTTCAAATAAGGGAGGCTTCTTAGAGAGGCTGTTATCCAGGTGGATAACTCTATCATGGGTGTTAGGCAAACATTAGGCTTTTGTTTCCCTTACATTTTATGATGTTTCCAAATCACTTACCTGTTCCTGTAATATTTTGTAAATAAGGACCAGCCAGACTATTAATTTCAAGCTCCAGGTGATCTATATAATCAGCTAAACAGAAAAACTGAGCTGTTAAGGGAAACTGGATGATTTTGTGTTGTATGCCTCACACTGTGTCTCAGCTTCCAACTCCACTCTTTTTACAATTTCAGCACCGAATTACATCCGATATGTATCATGACTCAAGCCAAGAAAGACCTTAAGGAGCAACCTGGTGAAAAGCTACAGATACAATCCGCAGCTGAAGATTATATTTCAAGCTATGGCATAGGATTTGATCCAGCAGAGCATGACTTTGACTACGGTTTATGCAACGAAATAGTTAACGTAGCTTGCTCACCAAAACCTGATGCTTTCAATCCATGTGAAGATATCATGGGATACAACATTCTAAGAGTCCTGATATGGTTTATCAGCATATTAGCTATCGCTGGGAACATTGTTGTCCTCATTATTTTAATAAGCAGCCAATACAAGCTCACTGTACCTCGCTTCCTGATGTGCAATCTTGCATTTGCAGACCTGTGCATAGGCATCTATCTGTTGTTTATTGCATCTGTGGATATCCAGACCAAAAGCCAGTATTACAACTACGCCATAGACTGGCAAACTGGGGCAGGATGCAATACTGCAGGATTTTTCACAGTGTTTGCAAGTGAACTCTCTGTCTACACACTGACTGTAATCACCCTGGAGAGGTGGCACACCATCACCTATGCCATGCAGCTGCACCGCAAGGTTCGATTGCGTCACGCTGTGATTATAATGGTTTTTGGCTGGCTGTTTGCTTTCACAGTAGCACTTCTTCCCATATTTGGAGTCAGCAGCTACATGAAGGTCAGCATCTGTTTGCCCATGGATATAGAAACACCATTTTCTCAGGCTTATGTTGTATGTCTTTTAGTGTTGAATGTGCTCGCATTTGTGATTATATGCGTGTGCTACATCTGCATCTACTCCACTGTGAGGAACCCCAATGTGATCTCTTCCAACAGTGACACCAAGATTGCCAAGCGCATGGCCATACTCATCTTCACAGACTTCCTCTGCATGGCACCCATATCCTTTTTTGCAATATCAGCCTCACTCAAGGTTCCTCTCATCACAGTGTCCAAATCCAAGATCCTTCTGGTTTTGTTTTACCCTATCAACTCCTGTGCTAACCCTTTCCTCTACGCCATTTTCACCAAGACTTTCCGCAGGGATTTCTTCATTCTGTTGAGCAAGTTTGGTTGCTGTGAAATGCAAGCCCAGATTTACAGAACAGAGACCTCCTCATCTGCTCCTAATTTCCACACAAGAAATGGTCATTGCCCTCCTGCGTCAAAAAACAGTGATGGTCCTATTTATTCATTGGTTCCTCTGAATCACTTGAACTGAAACACTTGCATGGATTTGTGTCTGAGGCAGTGTGATAATCACTTCCAACAGTGCATTTGAATAATGACTTCAGCATAGCATGTAGAATTATGTTTTATGAGGAAAGAAAAAATTAATTCCACTTTGCTATTTTTGTTCAATGAACAACCATCAGAGATGGTACATCATCTTCATCAGCTCTTGAAGACCAAAGTGCCAAAGTCTTCTCATAGAATTACCTTAAGAAAGAAATTAGATCATAAACCAGTATCTCCCACCATGCAGACAGAGATTCCCTTCATTCTAGGAAGATGTTAGCTGCTTATTGAGAATTAAGTAGTGTTTATATAAAATTGAAGGAAGAAAACATGTGTAGAAATGATTTCTTTTCATGTGAGGTGTGTTATAACAATGACAAATAATTAGGCTTTTTCATTAATTGTACTTCCTGGGCTTGCAGGAGACAGAAGGCCTACTTAAGCCCTCCTTGAGCAGACTTGTTCGGAACGAGAATATCCTGTCTTGTTTCCATTTCTGTTGACCACAGCAGAGGGACAGAAGACATCTCCAGCTATGTTGATGTTTTCTGTTCCACACTGCATGGACCTGCCTTACTCTGCACAGAAGTGTCACTTTGGGTGGGTTTTGCATTGATGTAGATCGGCAAGCTCAGAGAAACATATTTTGTCTAAGTTTGTCTCTAGAAGTTGATTTGGTTTGGGGTTTGTTTTCAAGGTAAAAAAGCACAAGAACAAAGGCAGGAGAAACCCCTTATAATAAGGAGGATGTTCTCTCAAGTTGTTCTCACAGAGTTGGGTTGAATTCGCTTTTGTGTGTCTGGGCCCCTTGGATATGGCAAGATGGGCCAATGGGCTGCCGTAAGATGATACAAGAGGTAGGTTTACCATACAATAATATCAGTGCATTAACCTGTCTGGCCTGTGTAAAGGACAATGGACCAAGGTATGGCTTTTGAAACCCTGAATTAAAGGTATAAAAGTTTATGGGAAATCCTAATTTTTTGTAAAATATTTTTAGGATTTCCCCTTCCCTTCAGAAAAAAAAAAAAATCCTTTGTGTGCACATTAAGATTTCCTGATTTTAGAAGATTTTTTACTGAGATCTCAATGAATGTACAGACTTTTTACATGATTTGCATATCAAACTTTTGGAGGGTTAATCATTCCAAATTGCATCAAAGATTTAGGGATGGGTAGGATTTTCTCATGCTGATTGTGTGGATATGTGTGGGTATGTGGGCATAAAGAAAACACCAAGAGAGAGGATTCTGGGCTTCATTTCCCCCCACAAACAGTTCACAGTTCTGCCCCATGAGGTTATAAATCTTTGGAGTCTTCATGGTTAAAAGCGATGTGCTTTAAATATTTCCTACCTACAACTCATAAAATTTCAGTAGCAAATCTCGATGCTTCTATCCATAATCTCCCATCATCAGCTTCACATTTCAGCATCTGAACCTGATGTGAATAACTACAGGAGGCGATTATTCATTCAGTCCTAGCCGGGGAAGGAACTGTCTGCTCCCTAGTGCATAAAACAGGGGAGATCAAAAAGAGCGTGTTTTGGGGGTTGTTTTGGGGTTACACAAGTAACACTCCATCCAAGATCTAGGGGAAGGAAGAACGAAAGAGAAGAGCAGGAAAGACAGTTCATCTCTGGGAAGATCTTCTGATTATTCAAAGGAATGATTTTTTTCACAAATACTTTATATCATATATAGTGTAATGGTGCGCAGCCATTAAAACCCATCCTGATAGAAATGACTGAATGATGATGTTCCAAAATGACAGATCTTCTAGTTACATTAAAAAAGGCTCCTGATTCTGTTCTTGGGCCAAAAATGAGGGGTGTTATTTGACAAATACTACCCCATTTTTGTTGATAAATAGGGAAAATTCTTGTAGTGCATCACATCACGCTTTTTTGCCTGGGCTCTGTCCATTTGCCAAGGATGAGACCTGGCAGTTCAGGAAAGCACAGGCATCATAGTCTAGAAGCCAGTTTTGTAAGTAGTCTTGTCAGGCATATGGGCTTGATACATCTGATCTACTTCTTGCAAACCCATTGCCCAGACATTTGCAGAATTAGGACGCAGTTAAATATGCTTTACAAATTAGCATCCCTGAAAAGAGACCTTGCAGGATTGTATCTTGTGTACAGAGTCAGATCAGCACCAAAGGGATGAAGCCACCTTAGCCCACAGCTCTTCCTCCAGAGGATGCTAGATTTGATACTTGAAGAGCAAGTAGAACCTGCATAATTGAACACCTTGCCTTGTCCCAAGCAAGAGGACATGTCATCCTGCCCATGCTGCTCAGGAGCTCTGGTGGCAACTCAGGGTGTGGTAGCACCTCCAAAGCTGGGAGATTGACTGCGCAGTTGCCAAGACAAAAACCTCCTTCTTCTAGTCCTTAGAACCCCTTGGCTTTAACTTTTCTTTGGATTTTAATATTCTTCATTTTCCAGATTTTGAGACACATTGTGTGACCTGTGTCAATGTCCCTGTATGAGACATTGGTCTGTTTGTAGCAATTTTTTAAAGTGTTTTTTGTTTGAAGAAAGCAGTATAACAAAAAAATGCAAGATACATTTTTTTTCATACTTGTACAAAAAGCCTACTGGTGTCTGGTGTGGATTTTCTCAGCACTGAACAACATGTTTATGTTGTAACCTTTAAACTGTTTTACATTTCCCTTTTTGAAATCCATTTTAATAAAACCAATATCACAACAAAGTACCTTGAGAACAAGTGTATGGCCAGAGATATGCTGACAAAGTATGCAATAAATGTTACTGCTTATCTGGAGAGCTCCATTTTTGCGGCACAGCCTCCACAGTCAGGTCACTGTGACCTACAGATGAAGCTCAGCTGGTGAGAGACTCTGCACAGAAAACCCTCCTATAGAGTACTGGAGAGTTAACAAAGCACAGAAAAGTATGTTTGAAACCTCTTCAACAAATAACATACTAAGACCGACCTGTTTTGGGTCTTTTGTAACAAATCTCTCTTCTATTAATTCATATTTCTTATGAAATAAGATATTACCCATTGATAGAGCTCAGAAAGGTATTTTCCTCCTTTTCAGTATATATAGATAGTTCTTGTTACGTGATACATTCTAATTTTTTTCCCCTCCTTTTTACATCCAGCGCTTGAAATTCTATTTTGTGGAGTATTCTGCTCCAACAAATAAGCATGTGTCTGTGTGTGCACACATCTAGGAGAGAGAGGCCACAGGTAACAAGAAAACTGAGTCAAAGCCTAACTCCAACTCACGAAAAAACCTTGGAGTTGTTTTGTTTTGGAGCTTGCTCCAAAAACCACTTGACAGTAGACAATATTGTAATACCTACTGGTTTTCTTCGCTGCCCTTATGTGGCCATCCATTGCATTTTAGACTTCACCAAGACCCCAAAAATGCCCAGTTAAAGAATTATGTCTCGCTTTGCCCTTATGGTGACACCACCAGTGATACAAAGAGACTGTGCTGGCAGTGAGAACATGATAAGCAACTTCTTCATCTGTTTGATAGAAGCATCATTCTTCCAGGCATGTACCTTGTGGGAAACCCAAACCTGACCTCCCCAAGAAACACTCATCTTGTGATGGGAAATGAGAAATGGGACCATTTCAGCTTGGCAGACTAAGGGCAGCATCACAGAAATTGTCACCATGGGTAAAGGTAATAGAAGCAGCTGGTCAAAGGCGTCAATAAAAGCAGAAACCTGACTCAGTAGAGAAAATGAACCATGATCCATTTTCTTTATAACTTTGCTCTGGGGGTTGCACAGATATGCCAAGTAGAGTTTGCTCATTAGAAGGCAGGTCTACATTTGAGCTTGTTAAGAATGCAAGATGAGATTTGCATCCCATTTAGCAAGTCTTCAAATCATTTGACCACATTTCTTTCCTGTAGATTCCCTCCTAATCATTCCACCGAGAACACAGCAGATAATCTTACATTTAATTTATGCAGCTTTGTTGTTAAGAAGAGTTAATAATGTGAAATGATTTATCCTCAAGGAATAATTTAAACATCCCTCCCCCTCCCTGAATGAAAGAACAGAAAAGAAAGGTGGGTCTGGTTCAAACGGTCAAGTAAGCACATACAAACCTCCTCACAGATTTGCATCTTTAATGTGGGCATATGCAATCTCCCATTGTGTATGCAAATGTGAATGGCTCATACACACTCTTCTTCAGTGAGAGTTTTTGTCTAAGTACTTGGTTACAAGCACGTATTTGAAAATGTGGGCCTTGTTGCTTTAAAATATTCAAGCACAGGAGTAGGATTTTATAGCTGTCATCTGGATAATTAAACTCTTCATTAACAGTTGTTCTGAAACCAGTGGGTGACCTTTAATTAGGGATGAAAGTACTCAGGAATGGATTTCAAGCATTAAGAAGCTGCAGAGGAGCCCTTTGCCCCCCACTTTCCCAAGTCCATTGAAAATCTTTCATAAAGCACTGGTTTTCCAAGAGAAATAATGCTGTGTGAGACAAAAATATGTTTCCAGGCCCAATTCATCAGATGTATGCTTCACTTAACCTTGTTGCAACTAAAATATTGTATTTTCTTTTTTCTGTCTTATACAGACTTTGCCATGTGTTACCTGGGTCTTTGTTATCCCAATCTGGACGATTGTATCAAGTTGTACCCCCATCAATAAAAGAACAGGGAAAATTAGCAAATTCACAATGAGAGCAGAGCACAGATGGGGACACACTGTATTTATGAGTATGTTGAAGATTGTAGGGTAAGATTGAGTAATATGGACATTTCTGTTGAGTTATCTGAATATCCAGTGCTAAAATTTTGCATTAAAGGGGATATTTTGGCTGAAGTATTGTTCCCAGGAACTAATAGAAATTTGCATGGGAAAATCCTATGGAGAGATAAACTTTAAAGGAAATTCAAGTCAGGATATTTTATTTCATTGTTGAAGAATTGTGCTAGGAAAAAAGCAAAAGATTGATAAAAAACAGCATGTATACACTGTCTCTCAAAAAAAAGGATAACAGCTCCTTTAGGGACCATCCAGGCACCACAGTGGACCATCACCAGTCACCTTTGCATTGCAATTATTTGTATTGCTTGTGAGCTACAAATGCCTGATTAGCTTTAGATACTCCCAGTTTCTTCTTTTCTTGACTATGTTGTATGGATAGGCATGTATCTCTTGAACATCTGTACTCTTCACTCTTCATTGCCTCAACTTCACTCCATCTTGGTCCTTTTCAAAATGATGGTTTATGCTGTCTGTGCTTAGAAGTGTGTTCTGTTTTACCTGCAATCATGTAGGAGCAGAATCCACACCCCTTAGAAATATTTCTTCAGAAATCAGCAGTTGGAAGATCAGAAGCCTGCTCATAGCTCTCTGTACCAGCGTGCACATGTTTTCTTATGCTGCCTTCCCGTTTCCCTCTCCCGTTTTTGGTTATTTTTTTGAGTGACTGTGGCGAGGATAACTGGCCCTTTCCCAAGCTTAAGACATTCTGCTTTGAAATAGTCACTGTTTGAGCCAGCTGACTTCCATAAATCAGGATGATGAAAATAGATCCCTCTCCCTGACTCTACACATTCCCTGGATTTTGCTGGGGGGGAGAAAAATCTTATTTTTACATAGCGTATATACAGTTTTCCTTTCCCACATTGTCATCTGCATTTTAGCCTTGTCATGGTAGCATCAGGCAACCCTAAGTGCAGCAGGAGAAACTGGGGAAGGAGGAGGGAGGAATCAGTCTCAATAAAGTGGGCCCATCAAAAGCTAGAAAAGCACAGTCAGATTAGAGCAGTTTTTAAAGGATCCCAACATGCTCCAAGGACTGTCAGGACTCATGTCAAGGAAAAGCCCAAATCCATTCTCTTTTTTTCATTTCTGCACTACAGTCTGCACTAATACAGGATTCACTCTGCCTGGGGGTCTCTGCATAGGTCTATATGGCAGTAGGCTGCGCAAATACCGAGTTTAACAAGGGCACCAGAAACAGAGGTTTTCCTCAATGTTGTACCTGTGCTGAAATACTATTTCTCAGCAGAGCCAAGTTGCCTGCACTAGGCAAACAATTGAGTTGAACTAGCCTTTTTTCCTAGGAGAGGCACAGGCATGGCAGAGTGTTTTCAACCACGTTAAATTAACTAAGGTTTGGGGTTTTTTTCCAGCAACTTCAGCTTCTCCTGCTACCCATCATTACCTTTCTCCTAGACTATTTATTCTTCCTTCCTTCCTACAACAGTCACTGCTGTCCACAATCACCACTTTTAGTATCAGTTTCCCTTCCTTTCATGAATGGTGGCATCTTTTTACACCGAAATCGCAACTGAAGCACTCATTAGTCACTGAAAAAGCTTTCAAGGCATCAGTATTCTGTTTTTTCACTTGGAGGTGTTTACCTCATGGTAACACTCAGAATATTTTTCCACACATTTAACACCATCTTTACTATTTCTCAGCTTCAGCATCTGTCCTACAGTACACCATTAACGAAGGCACAGGCTTGATGGTACCTTTGGTCTCGGTTTCAATGTCCCTTGTGCACCTCTGTAGACAAGTGCCATCATTCTCAGACCCTCAAAAGAGACCTCCAAGTTTGACTGCCCTGACTATAGGTGCTAGTCCTGTTTTAAGAGATCTGTTTTCCTCCGTGAGGAGGGTGACCTGTGAAGTCATAAGAAATCAGGGAGGAAACAGGTGACCTGCATTCACAACAGCTTTGTCGTCACCCGAAGACCTCAAAGAGGTGCCAAATCACAACATATGTAATTGCAGTTTGGCATCTCTCCTTGTTGCTGTAGGTAAACCTGCACATATCACACAGCATTAGGGGTCAGCACCACCAGTGCTAAGCTGTGCCCCAGAACTCAGGACGTTGGAGTTGCAGATTGTAAAGCACCGTGGCACCTCTCCTGTAAAAAATATGTGCATGCATTTGACACCATGAGCCAAAAAAGATCACTAAGAGTTAACTAGCTGGGTAATCAGGCGATTAATTATGCAACTAATTAGATCTGACCCAATTTCTGGAAAATAACTATCCAGGAATCCTTTCGTTTGTTTCCTCTCTCAGAATAATTCATCAGCAAATACATTTGTTTTCTTTCTGTAAAGGTCCCACGTGAGTTGTAGCCCAAGTGGCTTTTGGTTACTTTTTTCCTAATTAAAGACCCTTTGTCCCTTTTTTCAAAAGGTGAGAAACAGCTCCAGTGGTGTCTGGCGTCCTCTTGCCTATTAGACACAGATGGTGATGCCTGAGGCTTCAAGTGAGCTGAGGCTGTTTGCATAATGCAATCTCCATGCTTTCCCCACTCCTGCAAAGCTCAGGTTAACAGTTGCATGTAGACAAGAGTGAACAATGCCAGCAGAGAACTATAGGTGTTAGGAATTAGGTGTCCAGGATTCATGGACATTCATGAGGAGAACTCCATTGAAGGCTTGATGTTTTAGCATCCCTTTAGTCTTGGAAAACTAAAGGGAACTGAGGGAAGAGGTTTTGATTTTGCATGAGACAAGATGATCATCTACCCTATTTTAATTAATACTTGCTCACACAAAGGCTGGTCCCCAGCAGTGCTCTTCTTACCCTCATGGTTTTCTCCCCGTCCCAAAAAACTAAAAAGGCTTTTGAAGGGTAAGCCTGAAGAAGCACTCACTGCTAGCAGAGTGAGGAGAATTACAATTGAGGGATAGAGGGAGGGAGGGAGGGAGGAAGATCACAGAATCACAGAGTCGACCAGGTTGGAAAAAACCTCTGAGATCATCAAGTCCAACCCTTGATCCAACACTGCCGTGGTTACTAGACCATGGCACTAAGTGCCACATCCAGTCTCATCTTAAAAACCTCCAGAGGCGGTGAATCCACCACTTCCCTGGACAGCCTTTTCCAATGTCTGATTACTCTCTCTGTAAAAAATATTTTCCTAATATTCAACCTAAACCTCCCCTGGCAAAGCTTAAGACCATGCCCTCTTGTCCTACTGCTGGTTGCCTGGGAGAAGAGACCTCCACCTGGCTACAACCTCCTTTCAGGTAGTTGTAGAGAGTGATGAGGTCTCCCCTGAGCCTCCTTTTCTCCAGGCTAAACAACCCCAGCTCTCTCAGCCTCTCCTCATAGGACTTGTGCTCCAGTCCCTTCACCAGCCTCGTTGCTCTTCTCTGGACCTGCTCCAGCACCTCAATGCCCTTCCTGAACTGGGGGGCCTAGAACTGTATACAGTACTCCAGGTGTGGCCTCACCAGGGCTGAGTACAGGGGAAGAATCACTTCCCTGGTTCTGTTGGCCACACTGTTCCTGATCCAGGTCAGGATGCCATTGGCCTTCTTGGCCACCTGGGCACACTGCTGGCTCATGTTCAGCTTCCTGTCAATCCAAACTCCTGTGTCCCTTTCTGCCTGGCTGCTCTCCAGCCGCTCTGTCCCCAGCCTGTAAGCACTGCAGGGAGTTGTTGTGGCCAAAATGCAGGACCCGGCACTTGGCCTTGTTGAACATCATCCCATTGGAACCAGACCATCTCTCCAGCTTGTCCAGATCCCTCTGCAGAGCCCTCCTGCCTTCCAGCAGATCAACATGCCCAACTTGGTATCATCTGCAAATTTGCTGATGGTGGGAGGGATGGATGCATGGATGAATGCATGGATGGATCGATGGACGGATAAATAGTGTCCACAAAAACAAGATGCAGGAGTTTTTGCCATATTTCAGAAGTAGAACAATTTTCTTGAGGCTGCAACCAGAAACCAGATTGTACTGGAGCAAAATCTTCCATGTCTTGTGCTCTTCAGCCAGTAAAGAGAAGATGGCTGTCTGAGGAGAGAGTCCTAGTGATGCTTTCAAAGGCTTTATACTTTTTTTTAATGTTGGCAAACTCTGAGGAAAAAGTGCTGGGGTAGAAGGGAGGAGGGCAACAGAATGAAATTTCTCTTACTTAAAATAAAACTATACAAATAATTTTTATGAAGGGAGTGAAAAGATTTGCACTGAGGTGGCTCATAAAAAAACCCGATGTTTAATTTTTCTAAGCTGGGCCTCCGAGAGCGAGCAATGCTCTGCACAGAGACTAATATTCATCCCTGTTCAGAGAACCAGCACAAGGACATTTTCCACAATAAATGACCTTTAAAGTGGGGCTGACATGATACGTAAGTTTTGTGCTGGCCCTCTGAACTGCAGCAAATTGCATGTTGAGGAGGGAATGCCTGTCTTTTGCCCATGAAAAATTGCCCATTCCTGCCGTGTCACCCTCAGCCACTCCTTACATACATTTGTTTATGTGCACTTTTGGCTCCAAGGCTCTACATCACACAATAACACCAGAGCAACATGCTATTTTAAAATAAAATGTGTGGTAAAATTCTTCCTCAAAAGATAGGCAACTCCTGCTTATTACCCGGGATTGAGTCAGTGCTTTTTGAGCTGAAAATCGCAGAAAAAAGACAAACAGGCTACAGAAAAACATGAGCTCCCGTCTGTTCTAGCTGTATGGGAAAAAAAAAAAAACAGAGGGAAGAAAGCCTAGTCAAAGAGAAGGTGCACTGGATTTGGTGTCTCAGCTCTCAGCCTCTCCAAACAAACATCCTCCTCTCTGCAAGAGGGTGGTGGAAGGGCTGGAAGGTGACAAGAGGGCAGGGTAGAGGCCACAAAATATTCTGTCTTCTCAAGCGCCAAGCAACTGGGCTCATCATTGCTTCTGACAGGGATTCATATGTCTTCTTACCTAGAAACAAAACCAAATGAACTCCTCTGTTGAATTAGGGCCAAATTTACACACACACACACAAAAAAAAATGCATTTCGTCACCAAGCACCACTTTTACCATTACCAAATGCAACTCTGTCACTGCCTCATCACCTCCATACTTTATCTCCATCTTTTCTTATAGCTTTCATGAAAACAATCTTTTTCTAACCAAGTTCTTCCTACCACTGGAAAGCCTGTTTGCAATGAGCCACTCTTGCTGCCCTCCCCTGCCTGCTCGGGATACTGATATCTCCACTAGTGGCGGAGTAAACTCTCTTCCCACCTGTGTCTGCACAGTGACAGGTATGCCAGGATCCCATCCTTCGTTGCTTCCAGGGCAATAATGCCGAAAATCAACAATCACAGCATCTGCAGACTGACTTTAGCCTCTTCTTCACACCTTGGAAGTCATCTGAGCTGCACGGCCTAACAAACTTACAAATCTGTATGCAAGGCGTGCTCTCCCCAGACTGCAAGTTAGGTGCTGCAAAACAAGAGCAAGACCTCAATGCTTTCGCAGAATTGCTTTTGGTCATGTGCTGCATCAGGGTAACTTACAGAGAACAGCATGTGATCTAATCAGGCATATATTAACCCACCTACTGTGTGGGCACTAAAGCAAAAGAGATAGTGGGGGGCTGCATGGAGAGAACAGGCAGTGGGTTGGGGTGTCCCTGCCCTCCCCTCTGTTTCACACAGGTCCTTTGTTCAAATGCAAAATTTTTTTATGCAATGTGTATGGGGAGCAAGAATGGAGCTGGGGAATGAACATGTTATGTTTTGCTAGTGCACTGTTCTTGCTCCTTGCTAAGAGCCAGGACACAAAACTAAGGTGATGCTTGAACACCATTAACTACACAAAGGTACGACGTTCAGGCTTCCTGAGACCAAGTCGAGCTGAACAGCTACGCGGGGGCCCTGACTTTTTTGGGTGGTGGGAGAGCCTGTCTCCCAAATCTACATATTCTCTACATGTAACATTTTAAAAGCTAAGGCATCCACTTGTTCAGAGAGGAGAGAGCATGCAGTTGGTCTGGTTATTAGGACCAGGCAGCACTTACAGTGCCTACAGCTCTGCTATATTTACAGTTCCTCCTCGTCCTTCATTAGTCACCAAGTCGCACCACATTTCACTTCTGTAATCGCCTCCTGTGTTTTCCTCCACCACCTGAAAAGGCACTCGTGTTGCTTTTCTCTCTCTTTTTGCTCAAGTGCTTTCTTGTTTCTACCCTTTCCCCCTCTGTTATATTTCTTTGAACCAACCCAGATATTTCACTTCTGATGGAAATATTCTGCACTCTTCAAGCACACAAATAGGTTAGGGAGCAGGTTTGAGGGGCTCAAGGCAGGAAGCCTGATCTTGGTCAAGAGGCTGATGGGTGGGACTATTTTTTGAGAGAGATTCAGAAGTAGTAGAAGGATAAGCCTTGGCCTAGCCCAAAGGATTTGTCTTGGTTTGGAACAGATATTTGAGACCAAAGACTGAACCCTTCAGAAGGGCTAGGTTTAGATACATTTTGATGGAGAGGTAGAGATGCTAGCAATTATGAAAACTGGTTGTCACATTACTTACAGGAGATTGGCCAGCATTTTCTAGGTAATAAGAGCAATAGCACAGTAAAGAAAGCTCTGTGCTTTAAAAGCCTTGCCAGAAAAAAAAAGCACTGCTAGGCAGCCTCTGGCCACAAAATCAAGCTGAACTGGATATGTGCACCCCACACTCCACAGGTGGCCCAGCCAAGCTCCTAGGATTGAGAAGCCACTGGAGAAAGCAGAAATGCCAGTTGCTGGGCAATTGCTGTGAACATGCTTTTTTTCCACTCTTCAAATTCCCAGCTCTTAGTACATTTTCCTTCTGCTTGGTAAACCCTGCAGGCAGAAAGAAAGGGCACGGCCTCTGCAGATGGGGACCTGAGGATGAGCTGTCTCCACCAGCTGGTTTTGGCAGGGTCAGAGGACAGGGCAAGCTTGTGCAGTGCACCCGAGCTCTCCCAGCACCAGGATTTTGTGACTGCCTGCTATTTTTGTATTTGTGATGTTTCATCATGGTTTCCTAGACATTCCCTTTAATGGGATTAACTCACAGTTGCATAGAATATCCAGTCTCAACCCATCCATATTAATAATTCAGAATCTTCCCTTTTCTCTTCAAGCAGAAAGCAGCTGTCCTGGATTTCTACAGTATCCAGTGTTCAGCATATGAACGGGCTGGCATTAGCTACACTGCTGCTCAATACCTGTTTCTGTCAAATCCTTCCACATTATTCAACACCTGATTGCTCTGCTTTCTAAACTTGACCCACACATATGCCAGGAGTGGACATCAGGTTTTCTTCTAGGAGAAGTGAGTATTGCTTCCTCCTTTCTCACACCTGCAGCCTCATCAAGTTTTTCTGGACAGTTCGTTTAACCCTTTCTCTTGCCATGACTGAGGGAGAAGAAGCTGTTACCCTCTTTCTCTAATCTTCTTCTCCTAGACCAAAATTATTCCTCCTGTAGCTTTTTCTGGTTTATCTAGAAGAAGGATGTGACATTTTAGTGTAGCTTAATGAAAATGTGTGTATGGTACTAAAAATAAAACCAGGACTGACTTATTGCTTTCAGTTAAGAGAGCAATAGTCTTCACATTGCAACACAAGATTATATTGACCCCTGAGCCATTTTGGACAAATGGTATAAATTTTTCTGCAGAGGCTTAAGGTCCTGACACATTAGAGATTGTTGAGAAGTAAAATGTAGTGGCTTGTACAGCTAGTCAGACCAGAGATCCATTTTGACCTATGATTTATTTTTCCTTCTTGGAAAGTAAGATTCCATAGACTTGCAGGGAGGTGGTTTTTTTTACTAACCAGTTTGATTAGTAAAAATACTGTGTATTAGCAAATCCCATGCTTCCACACCTCAGGAAAATGTATTGAATTTGCCACATAACTCCTGACCTTGCAAGCTTTTAGGTGAGGTGTTTAAAAAAACAAACCACAATCCCTTTTTCATAGTACTGTCCAAGTCCTGGTTGCCATCAGGACACTGCTGGGCACCCCTTACTCTCTTTTGCATCAGTTCTCAGGAGTGCTGGCATTCCTGGCACACGTGCAGCAGTTGGAAACACTCACTCTCCTCTCTGCTTCCTTAACACCTTTGATCAGGTTCAGGCCATCATATCCCGCAGGAATTTATTGTGATGGACTTTCACAGCAGTCACTTTGTGCCAGCAAAGTAGTGAAAATACTAATAAATTCTAGTCTTGCTTTGTGGCTACACAATAGTCTTTTATGTTGAAGGCTCAAGCTCAGAGAAGGACATGAAAACCAAGGCTGAGCAGCAGGAGCTGACAGAAGTTTCTGAGCAACTGAAAACTTTTGAACAGTCTCAGGATCAGATGTTTTGCCTATGGGGATACAGCAGAGCTTGCGGCCAGGAAAGCTGGCATACAAGTGATGGGCATGCCCTGTGGCAACCTCAGGTTCTTGGGGTAATCTCTGCATGAGGCAGAGGCTCACAGTCCCAAAGAGGTGAGTGAGCAAGACCCTGAAGGGCATGTCCAACCTGCTCAGGATCATCACAGTGCTTCAACAGCTCACCCATGCCCTGGTCTATGGAAAATGTGCCACTGATACCAATGAGAGTGTATCAAGCTGCTGAACATCAAGGGAAATTTTTCCCATTGTCCAAAGAGACACTGATATTTTCAGTGCATGCTTCATGCACCTCAGGCTTGCAAGGTGGTGGGAAGGGTCCCCCGTCATTCCTGGGAAATGTCTGAAATGTCCCACAGACAGAACAAACTGCAGGGTACAGCAGCTCCCTCCTGCTGATCTTCTGGCTCAGGAGAAAGCCATGGAACCAGAGGTGAGAGGAATGAGCTGTGTGAGACAGGTCCACCGCAGAGAGCCAATTCCACGATGCTCAGCTCTGCCTCATTCACAGTATGCCTTGGGGGGAGGTTATGCCTGGATCCACCATCACTCCCCAGATGGCAAACAGCAGGCAAAGCAGCCTCCAGCATGGCGCTATCTCCTGGCTGCTACCCCCCATCCAATGTCAGCTCTGTGCCAGAGAGTTTCCTTCTCAGCACTGCTGTGCCTGGAAAATGAGTTACTCTGAGATGACATTGCAGTGTGCTCCCACACACAGCTGCAGAGTGAGTTATTTAACAGCACAGATATTATTGAGGCACAGACTGTAACGCCTGTTTTCTTTCTGAAGTGAAAAAGGAGCATTACATCATGCCTATACTGAGAAACACTCCTTCCTTAAGGACAACAGCAGAAAGTTTATCTCAAAAAGCATGATTAAAATGAAAGGGTACTGGCAGCTAGGGAAGGGAGAGGACAACTCCTTCCACCCTGATGCTCGTGACCTTGCCTGTGTTGTTTCTCTGCTTCCCACCTGTGGGAGATAACTGTTTGAAGATAGGATGGGGTGTGTAAGAGAAGTTTTGTAGTCCCACCTATATAAAAGCAGCAAGGTGCCCAGAATCTCGTGGGGGTGTGAGGAGAGAAAAGAACTGTGAGGGGTCCCTGCAGTGCACACTCAAGTTTGACATGGAAGAATGAGAAGGGACTTCAGGGGAGGCTCATATTTTTGGCCCTGACCCATGGCCAGCCCTGTTAACCCATCTCCAGAGGGACCTAAGCATAGCCAGGTGATAAGAATTTATCCCGTCTACAACCATTCTGCAAATGCTCAGCACTTTGCTGACTTCTGCATGTCAACAGCATCTGAAATGTGCCCAGGAAAAGAGCTATAACAGGGCTGAGTCAGATAATTGACTGTGGCTGGGGTTGTAGTTTCTCCTGTGCTGTGTAGAAAATCCCCAAATTTCAACTCTGCTACCCATGCTGTTGAAGCTGACAGGAGTTAGGATGCATTTGATACCAGGTGAGAAGCTGGAGACAGTGCTGCACAGGTGAGTGAACCCCTATAGGAGTCTGACAAAAGAGATTCACTCGCAGCAAAAGGGCAGGCATTCATCTTGATATATTTTTTTGTCACATACTGCTGCAAATATGTCATTTTGTTGCTCTCTCTCTTCCTCAAATAAGCACTACACCTAGAAAAAAATTCAGAAAAATGGATTCGTTTATTTCGAGCCTTGTAAGAGATGCACATTCACTTCAGGATTTCTCTCTCTGCACTGGTAAAGACTCACATTATGCTTTCAAGGGGTTTTTTTAATACATTTCCAGGTTTTTCCATTTATGGGACAGAAGGCTTATTATTTATCAATAAAAAGGCAATGTGTTCTGGGAGTTAGGTCTGCTATAGTGAGGTTACAACTCCTGTAGAGGGACCATCTCCCTGAGGTCCCCAGTAATTCCTGCAAAATGCTCCACGTGCTCAGTAGGATGAAGATCCTCAGAATTCCCTTGTGAAGACCATGAAAATAAGTGTTTTCCATATGCCCTTGGACAAAAGTTGATGCCCAGGTTACAAATTTTGTATACAGGTAGTTTAAATGGGCTGCAGTGGTAGTGCTCACTGCAGATTTACCCTTAATCCTTTTAATGATATCAGATACTATTTGGAGATTATACTGAGAAACTGGTATTAAATCTTCTTTAATAAGAAAACTTATTTTTATTTTTCTGAATTGTTAGCTGTACTACAATAATCTAGTAAAATACCAAGAATTTAAGTGTTATTTATTGGCCTAGCATGTTCACAGTTTGTATGTGAATTATAAGAGATACTTTCTATGAAAAATTTAAGAAAAGTCTGAAAATTAAAACAGCAGCAGCAAAACCCCCACAAAATGAAACTTTAAACATTGCCGACTGTGTTCCTGGAGCTATTCTTGGAAAGGTTGTCATATTTGTGTGAAATCCCGAGGAGGGAATGTATGCAAGCATTCTGCTCAGCATGAACCCCAAACACCCACAACACTGATAGATTAAATGTAATAATGTGTTTCAAAAGGGAGAAACACTGCAAAGCAAATTAGGCAACCCTTCAGTGCATTTTGACACCCAGAAGGGAAAGGTGCCAAGGGAATATTGGTTTTCCACCAAACGCACCAGATCCACAACAATGAACCACAAGGCTCCAAGACAAACATACAGCCAGTTTGCCAACAACAGTAAAACATGACCTGAGGAAGAAGGGGCTCTTCGAAGGAGGGTTGCTCCCATCAGAGCTGTAGCTATCATCTCCAGGACTGTAGGCAGAGACACTGCCCTGGGAATATTTATTTCCTTTTAGAAGAAATGTTATTGAACATACATGTCCACTGATGAATGAACTTATGGTTTGGTGTAACAGGAAAATCAGGACATGAAATAGAATTCCTGCAGACCCATTCCAACAGGAGTGCCTGAATTTCATTAAATAATAAGTAAAGGAATATCTGCAACATGAAGTTTGCTTTGCTCATATGCTCTTAACATATTTGGTTTTATTATTCCTTAATGTTTCCTTCCTACCTAACATCCTCCATCACTGAAGCTTGCATGATATATATGATTTACCATATGAACATACACACTAACACCACAATCAGAGTGCGGGGTTAATCTTAAACCCATGAAGGGACAAATCTAGGTAACTCATTGTCTAAATCGTGGTGTAAATCTGGGCTGAACAACCCAGTTCTCCATTAGGTATGCACATGGTGCTTTTCAGATTGCTAGAAGACTATATTCTTCTCAGGGCTAGCTCAAGGCTCCTCAGTCATTTTGCTGCCTCAAGGATGAGGACAAAAATAACAAAAATAACTAATGCAGACACAAAGCAGAATCACAGTGAAAGCCCTCCAGATCCACCCAGCACTGGCTAAACCAAGCCTGACTGATTTAAAAAAAAACTCCTTCTTCTTTAGCATCTGCTTGACTGGAGGGTCATGGGCAAAATCAGGCATTTTTTAAAATATTGCTACACGTTACATTATTGTTTTTGTTCTAGAATCTGAAGTGACTGGCCTGTCTTTATTGGAACAGATGCTCTATGGCATCGAATCTTGTATTAATTAATTGTCTCCTTCTAATTAATCAGTGTGTCCATTCCTATAGGCAGGTTGGGGAATTGTGGTTTACAGACCTGGGCAGCCTTCCACATTTGGCTCACTTGGGGGTATGAAAAACACAAGGAAATAAATAAGGTGGAACATAACAAATATCTAACAGGGATTGGCACTGAGACTATTCTATCAACTCCTGTGTGTGAGCTCAGAAGGCCCAGAGTACTTGCCATGTGGATTTTATTAACGATCATGAAACAAATCAATGGAGATTCTGACACAAGAAAATTGTGCTGCTCTGGAGGCAGCTAAATTATTCCGTTTGCAATTTCTGCTGAAGTTTTGCAGTCTCCAACAAATTTGAAAGAAAATCCTACTGGAGCTAGAACCAGAAACCAGTAGAGTATCACATGACTTTGGATATGATGGAAAATCTTTCTCACTGCTGGGTAGAAGTGAGTTACTGAATTTAATTATTTCAAGCTGCATTCATAAAAGGAAAAAATTCAGATATATTTGTCTACTTCCCAACACAGGAAGAAAGAAAAAAAATGAAGAAAAAAAGTGAAGAAAAAAAGGAAGAAAACTGCTTAATTTGAGACTATTGTCAAACTGTGCTAAAGGTGTTCGTTAATGTTGTTAGTGGAGTCTGAGTCAGTGTAAAGAGGAATGCTTTAAATGTGTGAATATATTCAGCACTACTGCATATGAGACCCAGTTGTTTGTGGTGGCTGCCCCCTGAGGACAGATACCCTCTGGAGTTAGCACTGCATGAAGCCACAAACCCCTCTTCCCAGAGGGTACACATTTCCTTGTCTCAAGCAGAGATGTTCTGCAGAGATGCTCTGCCAGCTCAGAGGCAAAGGCAGACACATTAATGATGTATTAGTGCACCAAAGACTGTTTTTCTAGGATTCAAAGCTGCACTCCAGTGTTGTAGTGTAACCACAGGAGGCTTGTGCTGAGTATTGAGGTTACGCAGGGATTCTTCTTTCAGAAGTAATCTCGCTCTCAGCTTATTTTCCTTGGTTTCAGTGTTTTGTTGCACAGCCTAGGAAATAATGAAATTTTTGTTTCTAAATTTCGTGATTGATCTGAAAAATTACAAGAAATTTGTTTCAGGTTGTACCAGATTATTTATGCTTTTACCTGAAAAATGACACAGAAAAACTCTGAAAAAGTATATATTCTGGATGAGGTAAAAAAATGCCATATTGTCTTAAAAATCAAATGCTCTGAATATATTTTTCTGTTATGTAATCAGGTCTTATATTTTAAAACAAAATTTATATCAAGTTTAAATGAAAAATAACATGTTTTGTGGAAATTTTAAAAAGTAGTGTAAAACATTGAAACAAAACCTTTCATTTAAAAAACAAATAATAAATTAAAATCAATTCTTCAAAACTATGTGATTTTTTCAGTAAATTAATTTTCAGCTATATTTTTTTTCTTCCTTTTCTCAGTTGGTTACTAATTAGCAGCAATGTCAAATTTCTGGTGTCACAAAAAGGAAGAGGTTATAAAAATTGCTGTGATCACTGCTGTAAGCACACAGCACAAGTCACAAATAATTCTAATGATCTCAGGAAAAATTACTACTCCTGTCTTACAGCTGGTAAACATGGGCCACAGATCCTGAAATCACTTGTTGTGGTCATGCAGGATATCTAAAATTGATCAAGTGGCACAGCTCAAGAAGAGTGGAGCTGTAAAGAGAAATATTCAAAGTCCATGATACTTGTGTTCAGTTCACAGCACCCACATGGAGCAATCCTTGCTACATATTTATTTCTAGTCAGGGCCCAAAAAGCTAAACCCACACTGACAGGCAGAGTGCATTAGGTGCATGTCTCTAGTTTGCTCTGAAAAGGCCATGTGGTCCAAGACTACCACATAGTTGGAACCAAAAGGAGAGTGAGGAGAGATGGTCAGGAAGCTGCTCTCAAAACCCACTCTGGTTCTGCCTGAAGATGCTAATGCAGATACTGCATTGCGTGTACTAAGAGAGCCCGGGTCTCTGAAATGCTAATTATGGACTCATAGCATTTTCTCACTTCTAACTTGCAAGAGGTCTATTGTGAAATGGTTTGAGTGTTTCAGCAGTACTAGCCAAAAATGTAAGTTCCAGAAGTAGTTGCAGTCACAGGCAGTCAACAGTTACTGCTCCTTGCCAGAAGATGTGGGCTGTCCCAGTTCCATTTTTCAAACATACAGTTTTCTTGGTGACATCACCATTATCATAACTATGTATGAATGGATTATAAAGCACATATCAAGGAAATAAAAATTGTTTAAGAATAACACTGATACAAAATCAAATAGATATGAGAGAATCAAGAACAAATTCAGACTGGGAAATGGAAAACTTGGTCTGATTAACCAAAAAAATTAAACTGTGAAGCAGTCTACATAGAAGATAATGAGAGCTTGGACCTCCCACTGTTTTGAAATGAGGATGATATACTTACGGGATTGCATAAAGAAGGGATTAAAACATAGGATTACTGTATCAATCCCCAAACTCCCAAATTCTCAATATCTTCAGAGCAGGGAGTTGATCAGAGCTCATTTGTTAATAGTGCTTGTTCACATTTTATTTATTTTGCACTTATGCGTGCCTCAAATCTCTGAGAGTACTAGGACAGGGAACATGGGAGCTTCTTTTGCTTTTTTCCTTCCTCATTATGCATACATAACCTGGATTGTGAAGGGCTGGTCTTTTCTCACCTTCTTCTGAAGCACAAAAACTTGTCCAAAGGACAAGTACAGCGTGTGCTCAGTGATATTAAACCCCTCCAGGTGCCCATCTGGCATGTTTCCCTCATTTGTTCAGGGTTAAATTAATCATCTGGTTTGGACTCAAGCCTGTTTTTATCCAGATCAGTTTGCAACAATCATTTTTTTTCCCCGCTGACTGCTTTCAGTTTCTTTGCTTTCCCCTTTTTCTGTCACTTGGTATGGCCTTCTTCATGGCAAACTGGGAGTTTTCTCCAGCTAAAACCTCACACTGTATTTGGTGGTTTTGGTATTTTACCACATTTCTTCAGTTTATTTTGTAGCTGGCAAGGAGAAGAATTGTATGTGCAAGGGGTGTTCAGTGGTTCCTTGTAATCTGATGCTTAAAACATGTTGTCTTTGATGGGGAGGGCCTGGTTGGTAAGACAGCTCTTTTCTTGCAGTCCCACTTTCCTGCATGGTAGCACTGACTCACTACATGTTGTTTCAGGCTAAATAAGTAATAAATAAATGTAAGAACCAAAGGAGATGCTGGAAAAACTACTATAGTTTCAACCTTGACTCTGTGTCTGCAGTGACTGGAGATGAAAGCCAAGATTCAAACAGTATTGAACTCTAGGCAAAACCAGAGTCTGACAGCAGATTTGTGGTACAGTGCAGGATTTTTAATTTCTAGTTACATCTATAGTTTATTCTTTGTGCACCACTCTGTGACACGTTTCCCTGAAAGATACTTGTACAATTCGAAGGTGAAGCCAGTGAAGAGTACAGACTATGGCTGATGTTGTGGGATTAAGCTACTAAAGCAAAAGGGACCACCTCTTCTTTACATTTCTTGTGGATTTTGCCAGTGGTGGATAATGTCAAAGTACCACTGAGAGGTTTGTGCACATGTATTATTCAACACATGCACTTTTTTGTAATAACTTTTATGAGGGGGAAGCAGGGATGAGTAAGATGTACTATGTAAACAATACATGGAGAAATTATCAGTATGTACAAAATGATAACATTAGGCAATAAAGGTGCTACCAAAATTGATTGATATGCCTTAATAATGCCTTTCCACTTTCCTAAGGGAGACAGAACAAAATGGAGCTGAGACTTTCCTGTGTTGGAGATGATATTTTGTAAGTTCATATTTCTTTTCAATCACTTTCTAGGAAAGGATTTTGCATCAAGAGTGTAATCTTCTCTTAAAGAACTCTCCTAGTGTGCTTCTCTTTATGAACCGACATTAACTGTTATTAAAATACATATTTATTTACATGGAATTGAAAACACTCTTGTTTCATTTGGCTTCTACAAGTATATGGTAATGGTAAATGTGTCGGGTCACTGCGCTCTTTGCATGGTATTATCTCTTTTTAGATTCTGCTTGCAAATATAGGAATAGATTAGAGCAAAATATATTTTAATATATAGCAAAATGCAAAGTTCTTCAAAATAAAATCATTCTTTTCTAACTGCTTTTTTTTTTTTTATGAGTTTTACCTAAGGGTTTGATTTCATAAGAGCTAGATGGGTATTCTGCAGTTTTTACCACCCAGAGACTTTTACTGAAGAGATGAAGGTTGTAAAGGTGGTTTGAGATCTCCAAATTGAGCACTTGTGTCCATAAGAACCATTCTCCCATAATGACAAAGTTACATCTGTACAGGATCATTAAAATTCTGGAGGAGAAAAAAAAACAATGTGATTTTGTCAGTGTAAAGAGCAGTACCAATGAACTGCTTTGTCAGAAGACCCCAACCCTTCACTGTATTTAACTGCCCTTAAACCCAAGCCTGACAGCAGATTCCCGCTACTTTGTCAACTGAGCTTACTCACCTCTTCACACTGATGTCCCTGCTCATATAAACCAGTGAGACATTCCTCATTTCTAGGATTTTAAGGCCAGAAAGGCAATACTGACAGAGGTATCTGCATGGCACAGACAACCTCACCCAGCATCATCTGCAGCAAATTTATAGCTTTGTTGCGCTTGTGCCAAGTCCCCTGGAAAGGTAAACTAACCATGGTTAGAGGTCTAAGTAGCATAGTGACCCCAACATAAGATGCTTACATGAGTGATTCTATCACTGTTTAAAGAGAAAAGAAAGAAAAGCATGCCTTTATATATTTATGTCCACCCTGAATCATATCTCTCCCGTATCCCTTCTTAGTCTTTTTTCCTGCTGCATTACAGAGCTGGCTTTTACCAGCACCTTCTCCTTTAGGTAGACATATACAATGAACAGCTTGCCTCTTTGCCTTGGATAAACTAGACACACCCTAGCAATAAAAACAACTTTAACCTCTCTTTTTAAAAGAAGTTTAATGGCTGTTAAAGCTGTCTGCACAGCGAGTGATCGAGCCTTTCTGATTAGAAACTCACTTGCACTGCAGGTTTGCTGTCTTCAGGGCATGTTTTCAGACTTGCACATAATCTAGGCGCTCTTTTCTGAACCCTCTCCAATTTCTCAGTGCTTTGGTGCTTCACAGTCAGGATGTCAGGACAGCGTGCAGTGCAACATTAACCACATCACTGCTGCTTCACAGAGAGCTACTGCCACAACCCCATCCACTCTTGCCAGCCTCTCCCCTGTACACCCAAGCAATGCATCTACCTGCTCAGCCTCCACAGCCCAGCTGGCACATACGTCCAACAGGCTGTCCACTGCCAGCCCTGAGCAGGTCTCAGCATTATTGCATTGGAAGATCTAATGCTGTTAACGAGATGCCCGTCACACTTCCTCCCTAAACACGTTACCTTGTATGCCTGCTGCTATTCCCTCCAGCATTCTTGATCACTCCACCAGTTTCACCACTACTGCAAGCTCTACAGGTGATCATTACTCCAAATCAGTCATAAAGTTGCTTAATAGTAGTTGTTCAAGTGTCAAGTACTGGAATGAATTATTGTGGAGGGCCAACAAACATACTCTCCATTGGATAACAGTTTTCCACTCACAGTTACATTTTGCAACTAAGAGAATTGATCAGCATATGATCCAGTAAAAAGGCCCCACCATGGTATCTTCAGACCACTAATATTTTCATCAAGATGGGAAGTGTCAATTGTTTTTCAGAAATCAAAATATACTGTGTTGACATCATTAAGCTGAGCAAACTGATGTTTCATAAACCTAAAATAATACTTCTTCCATTATTTTTAATTATGGATCCTCTTCTATTTTACATGTTGTCTCCTTCAGAGAGTCGCTAGATTAATTGGTCTATAGTTTGCTGGGTCATTCAATTCACCCTTTTAAATTGTGACATAATATTCTCTCTGGCATCCCTCAGCCCTCATGCTCCAAGACTTGCTAGAAATGAATACAAGCAGTTCATAAATCTCCTCAGGCAGATGTTTCAATGCTTCTGGACATAAGCACTGTAGTCCTGAGATTTTAAAATGTTTAACTTCAATAGTTGCTGTTTAACATCCTCCCTAATTAAGAACAGAAGAGAAAGTGTTACCACACCGAGATGTGAAACCATCATTCTCCTTCTTTCTGAGCACAGAACAAACAATTATTGAACAGTCCTGAGGCAAAGCTTTCAGGGAGAGATCATATCTTTGTTAGACTAACAAATAGTTTTGATCATACTGATATAGGAGGTCTAATAAAAGATTTTATCACTTCCTGCAAAATATACTTTATCTTTAATCATGGTTCCAACAATATCATTATGACAAACATTCCAGTTTATTAGTATCAGGATAATTTTATCCTCCTTCTCTATGACTCTCCATGTACCAATACTAAGGTTTCATCTGCTCCTCATACATTTAAGGAATCCCTTTAAAACAAAGAGGCCTAGGCTGTTCAGCACTGGTTTTAGCCTCTTTAATCAACTTTCTGAATTTTCTATTAAATGAAAGAGCCTCACATTCCAATTTCCTATCTGGGAATGTGTGTGAATGTGTATACACATATTTGGTTTCACATACAATCACTGCTCCTGCTTCTAATCAGCAGGAGACTGTGGCCTGTTTTTCCCCCACTGCTGAGTTGCAAGGGCTTGAAATTTAATAAACCTTTCCTAAAGAATTATCTATGTATTATTGTTTGTATGCTGGTGTTTCAATTCTTCTCATTATGATTTCATCTTTTGAGAACTATCCCTTTTTAGAGCAGAAAGGAACCAAGGTAGAGAGGTTGTTTGATATACCTGTCTTCCAGTTAGGATCAGCAAATGCAATTTAGTTTGATCGCTTGCATTTCAACAATGCTTTTTACTTTCTTCTGAAGTAATCAAGCTACCTTATTCAACAGAATAATATCTAATACAGGGTTTTCTTAAAGATATGTCAAACACATTGGGGGTTTTTGTCCTTCTGTCCTTGCCTATCATGTTTAGAAACTCTAAGGTTATGGTGTGAACTGAAGAATGTATATGTGCTCCAAAATTTGACCTCCTCTGCTTATTCCCTCTGCTTAAGTCACTTAGACTATTAGAGGATGCTACCTACATCCTACTTGTGGTGACCTACAAAGGTCTTTGACCTTCACTTTCTCCACCATTCAGCCACTGCCTCCCAGCCCTTCTTTATCTAACCCTGTGACCTTCAGCATGTAAGAACTCTTTGCCTTTTAGAAATGAGTGCTCTGAGGTTCAAATGGCATCTTTAATACAGAGAGCTCCTCTCAGCACCCAAAATACACACACTTCTGCTGCCCAGTTTAATGTTTCTACAGATGTTATGGCCACTATTTGGGCACTCCAGCCATCTTGGTCTTCCAACCAACTTCTCACTACTCCTAATAGTATTTAATTTCTTTTCACAAATGGCAATGTGTAATTCCTCTTATTTATTCCCCAAGCTTCTCATGTTGGTAGAAAGGCTGTTACAAAACTGCTTTTCTTTAAATGCCTCAGTGCTTTTACATTGCTGTAACCTTGAGTTTAAGTAATATGACTAGAGCAAATGTGCAGTGTGTCTCTTAATTCACTCTCATTTGTACGCTGCTTTAAAATCTTCTGGGTCACTTTGGTCAGGCAACTCCCCAGAAGATGGGCAGCTGTCTTAGACCCAAGGCAACTCACATATCTTCCAGCTCTCTCCTGTGGCACTCCCCTGTCACCCCTCCTGTGGGCTGTCACTTGCAGCTCTGCGGTGCCAACACACACAGGTATAAATGTCTCCCTTTCTCATTTAAAAGGCAGTTAAAAGTAATGGTATACAGAATCATACCCAAACCCCTTCTCAAATGTACTTCCTCCTGTATCTTCATGTCTCCAATCTACATTCTGTGCTGCTTAAGCCCAGAGGTCTCCTCCTCCTCTTGAGTACACTCGCTGCAGAAAGCTTTTCTGGGTGTCCCTATAGCATGGTGGCAGATACCTATTACACTGAAATTATTAACTGTGCTGGTTTTGCTGACTACTGTTTGTGCAGTTCACTGCTGTAGCACATAGGAAGTGTCTCCAGCCCCATTAATCACATCATTTCCCTAGGATGTTAGACATTATGGCCACCAGGATATGACCTGCTGCTCCTCTGATATCTGCAGGTTATGGGCAAGCCACCTTATCACAATGCAAATGTGCAGCATCAATAGAGGCCTGAAAGACTAAATATTCAGTCTTTATTATACAAACCAATATGGAGAGCTCTACCATCCCCCAAGCACTGTTCCTCCGGGTCTTGCTGCTGTTATAAATAAACTGCATGCTGGCTATTTTGCTTTCACAGACTGGTGTTCCTCAGGCAGTACTTCACAGCCTTGGGATGAGCTGCAGATATTAGCTCCGGGTGTGCAGCCCTCAGGGATGTATTGTTGTCACCTTTTCTCTTTTTTTTTTTTCTGCAAGGGAGAGGAAATTTGACAAGTGCATCTAGTCCTGATAACAAAGCCATTATGGGAAATCAAGTGAGAGTGGTGCCAGTTGCTGTGTTGTGTCTCCCTCTGTTCCCTTGGTGCTTATGAGTCTATTTAAATTCTTTCTTGTGTCCATGGACCAAGAGTGGGAGAGAGCATTGTTGCAAAAACCAGCCTCCTGTCTTCACATAGTAAAACATGAGCAAGTCACTGCAGAACATTAGCTGGGCTAGAGAGCCTGACTCACTGTCTGAGGCATCTTGCATGCTTTAGCAAAGCCACCTAGAAAAAGTATTTGCATTTTAAAGCAGCAGCAGGATGAATCTTCCCCTGGCTCTCTACGGTAAACAAACATTATCTTCAGCAGGACAGATTTGCAGATAAACAGTTCAGTGTGAGTTCTTAGTACAGCACTGTGGCCCTGGACAAATGCAGTCATTAGGTACCTAATTAAAGAGTATTGATAGAAGCAGGGAACTTAGATTTTCTCTGCATATGAGACTTACCCATCTGTGATGGAAATGCTGCATCTGTCACTCAAAAAAACTCTGAAAACTTAGAAAAGATTCCAAGAAATTTCCTGAGAATGACTGAGGAATCTGAAAGCACATTTATGAACAACCAACTCTAGGGGTTCAAGCTGTTAATCCCATCATGTCTAAGGGGTTATTTCAGTAGGTCCTAAAAATTCCTATCTAGGGAAAAAGAATTTGAGCAGATCTCAATTTGTTACCTCCCAGACAAATATATCAAAGATCAAATGGCCAGAATCTGAAACTAGAAAAAATGAGGCTCAAAACCTAGTGCCGTTTTTGAACAGGATTTGTATTTAATCACTGGATCAATTTCCCAAGAGTAAATTGGATTCTCCATCACAGAAAAATGTTGCATTAAAAGGTTGGTTTGGTTTCACTAATTATTCAAATAAGAATTAACTCAGGGCATTCCTGTGGCCTTGATGGTTGTTCTGGGCTTTCCAGTATGTCGGTTTCTGTTCCTGATGCACAGAAGAGGCGGAGAGCTGTCCTGCCCCCCGGCATTGAGCCCCCCTGCCACGGCCAGCATAGATCCCTCCATGGGAAATCACAGCAGACACAGAAAGGGACCACAGCCACAGCATCCCCTTCTCCTGCCACTGCAGGCAGGGGGGCCACTCCAGATCATGTACAAGTCTATTCGTGCCCTGATTCCCTTTTATTTCATTTCCTTCAATACACTGTGCTCAGACACTTCTGAATATACATCCCTGTGGGGTTCAGCTCCTTCTATACCTACTGCACACTGGCATATTTTTTCTTGAAGTGGGTAATACAGACCTTTTGTCATTCAGCATCCCTGCCTATAGCAAGACACTCAGGCTTACAGCTTCAGTAAGAAAACTGGACAACACCAGGAGGCAAACAGCAAATGTGCCCTTTAATTCCTATATGACTATTCCTGGGGTGACTCTAGCTGGCAAGGACACTTACACATCCTCCCTCTCCTGTATGCCTGGGTAGGGTAGAACTCCCCCCTTTTTAGGATCCTGTTTACACATACATGCTCAGGAAGGTGAAAGCAAACCTACAGCAGGCAGGAGACGATGAGCATAATTCAAAGCACATTCAGTCTTCAGGAAGCTGCTAAGGTGGCTTCAGGGTCCGAACACATAGGATCTGCAAGATTTAGCTGGCGTGACAGAGGACACTGTCTTTTCCACCTGCCTGTCCTCTCCACTTATTTCTATCACCAAAGCAAGAGCATAGGCAAAGGGGAAGTTCTAATTCCTGGTGCCACAGTTCATTGCCTCGAGAGTTAATCCAAACTGCAATTGATTGTGTGAGCAATTAATAAGACAGAGTGATAACTGCAGCACTCACTGCAGAGAGGTTGAAGGCAGGCCAAGTTATGACCCCGCTAGAAGAAGTCTCCAGCTAGAGGAGGGAACAGATTGCTAATCGGTTAAATCTTCCCACCATGAATCACTGGAGTTTGTGCAGCAGAGTCTTTAATTCACTATAATTTAATTCTCCAAGGCATAAACTACAGAGATCTACAGCCACTTAAAACTTCTGAGCGAGAGCATCCAGGCATGCTATGAATTTTCCCATGTCTTCACACCTCCAGTTCAATTTCTACCTCTCACAAAGATGTGGACCTAGAGCCATGTAACTACTTTGCAGGCTCAGCCTTGTGCAAACTCCCAAGGAGAGGTCTTTTATCCAAAACCAATACATATTTATATTTTTTATGAAGAGTTAAAACTAGGCTTTAAGATAAATGAATTCTTTATATTTAAAACTATAACTTGTAAAATTATCCTTATCTCACCCCAGAAAGTTGTTTCCTTTAAACTGTAAAGATGGTACGTTCCTATACTTTTATTTATAGAGAGATGGTAAGGAAATATTTAAGTCCAGTACAATTTCATTGCACTTATGAAAGTTACTATGCTTTTATGTTTACTTCAGAAATTTTGGTTGAGTATTGGGCTGTTTATTTTTAATAATTTTTTTTCATACATCACCAGTATACAATTCTGAGTTTGCATAAATTGCCACAATGCAAAAGTAGCTGATCTGTCCCAGTTAGGAATTTACACTCATATAGGTTAATCAGCTCCTGCACTAATGCAGTGAGTAATTCTTTCTGTTCTTATCTGATCCCTTATAGAAGAGGAAATGTTGAAACGGAACCTGGAATATCACATTATAAATGTCAGATGCAATCAGCAGGCCAGGTTAATCAACTGTTTCCAAATTCCCTCAAGTGACACCTTTTCTGCAAAAATTTAGTGGTGGCCTCCAAGCACAGGAAAACCAATTAGGCTGATAATTCCCACAACAGCAGATGAACCTCAAACACTTTGTAGTAGCTTCCTTGGCCCATCAGCTTCCACCCCGTCCACAGCAAACCTGCAATGCAGATGTCCAAGCACTGCTAGAGAGTGGATGTGTACCACATCAGCACTTCTGCAGTATTCACCCCTGTCCATGCTTTTGCCTCTTGTCTCTCTATAACTGAGGACACTCAACCTTACATTTTCTATAGGGTGGCAGCACAGTTGTGGCAGTTACCAGGTACAAGCCTGAGCAGTATAGGCTCGTCTTTCCTCTCCTTGCACTCATCTGGTCCTGCTGCTAGCAAGCCTTCAGAGCTCAAGCAACAAACATCTTTGGAAACAAAGGCTTAGGCTTTGTCCTGATTTCACTCCAGCTCCCTGCTGACAGGTACTGTGAACAAGCCCTTACAACCTGTCTCACTTTTCTGATTAAAAGCATTATCTTTATGTGAGGCTAGAATTTAAGGCATCAGATTGGAGTCCAGCCATAGCTAAGTGACGGTGTTCACCAGATAAGTATCCTCAAAGTTTTGCAGAGGGTTTGCTCCTCTGAAACAAACTGTAATGATACCATAAATAAGAGCACCACACAGGAGGGCTCAAACTGGATTTCAGCCTTATTTGACTGATAAAAGGGCAGCACCTTTTAACTAGGTTACAAAAAACTTTTCCAGAAATTAAATCCAATAAACACATACAATTAAAAGAGAAAGAGAAAAGCAAAGGGCTGTGCAAGGACAGTCAGTTTTCTCAGGTAAAATGGAGATAATAAGAGAATATGCAAAGAACCCAGTTATAAGAAAACATTTATGAGCACATCACTCACTTTAAACCATAATCCCCAAGCAAGTGCTAGTCTTCTTCTTATTTCTAAAAATAGAACCAGATCTTTAACCCTGTCAGAGGAGTAGATAATAAGCACCAGGAACCCAAAGAAATGTGACTACCAATGTTGAGATTCTCCTCTGTATGAGAAACAGCACAATTTTAGCTTTCCAAGCTTAAATAGGAAGTGGCATAGGGCAAATCATAGTCTGCTGAGGGGAATATTTTTTCTGGGTGGGATAGTTATAGTTTTTTCAGGCTTTGTCACACAATTAATTGGTTCTCTTCTTTCATTAATGAATTTCTATCTTTGACTTTACACTGAACCAGACCTCATGAACAAAGGTGATCTAGAAAAAAGTAATACACTTTATATTAGTAAAATCACCCATTTGAACTGTTGTGTGGGAGAGGAGAAGCAGATCTGTGGAAGAAAGAGCTTCTCTCCCATGCATCCATATAAATGAACGATTTTACTAATGTAAAGAGAGGTCTACCACTGTTAAGCCTTGTCAATGAGATCAGAGACAGGGCCCTGCTGTCTGCTCTTTAAAGTATATTATTTTTTGTTAGATCACCTTTGCTCATAACATGGCCATTGAGAATTTAATGTTCTTACATATTTCACTGTCAGACTTTATTGCACATTCACGAAGGAAAGTAATTTCATCAAGTGATAAACTATGAATGATACTAAATATAGATTTATTGGAAATTCCTGTAGAAGGTAAGTGAATTCTTTCTGCCAGCTGGAATAGAGAGCTACAGTCAAGCTATTTTGTTACCTGTCCATCATTCTCAGCATAAAGAAAATGATGACTGCTAGTTCTAAAATCAGATTAACACTGTAGTGTGTATAAGCTCATTTTTGAGTACCCAGTGTTTGCCTTACTTCTGGAAGAAAATCAGTTTTAGTCTGTAGACTAAATATTTGACCAGAATCTACTGATTACAGCAAATCATTAGGAAAAAAATAATAATTCCCTTTGCAATGAAGTCAAATTTCTACGTCTTCTCCATAGCAGATAGTAAAAATATTTGGTAGCACATATTAACAATTTGGTAACATAGTTACCAAACCCATGTGAGGATGTCCACAGCTCTGCACAGCCAGAAACCAGGCAAGAAAACCTCCCTGCTGGGGGGTGAACCTCAAAATGCAGCCTGGGCAGCTGTAAGAGAAATCGGACGGCTCCTGGACCCATGGTTCATCCCTTGAAAGGAAGACATGCACTGACTGACCAGGCGAAGACTCCCAATTAGCCAGCTAGGGGTGTCACAAGTTGCTTTTGTCTCTGTTTCTCACCATTCGACATAAAGACTGGAGGGAGCAGCAGGCAGTGTCCAGCCAAAGCAGACCTGCCAGCAGGCATCAGTGGTCAGAGGAAGGGTTGCTGGCACAGCCTGTTCACCATGTTACTCCTGGTGCCTGATTTTTTGCCTAAAAAGGATGGGTCTATAGTGATATCCTTCTTGGGGATCACACACTGCTGGCTGTGTGATTGCCTCTTTTTCAGATAGTTCAGCACTCACTGAAGATTGTTTTGGGCAACATCTAAAATGCAGCCAGAGCAGACTTCAGCAGGTTAGAACCAATATTTGATACATTTAATATTTTCCTCCTAGTATACCATGGGTTTCCTTTAAAATAATTCCCAGCATATTTTATTTCCTAACTTTTCTGCTGCTACTTTCTTATTACATGCACTGGTTTGCCTGCTGATGCCATGCAGCCTCACACATTTGCATCCATGCTCTACCTGGGGTTTACTCTTGGTAGGCTACTCCTGTAACAAGACACAATTACATACACTGCACTGTAACCAGTGGCACATCTGTGATTCCCAGGGCCAGCAGAAGATGATGTGAGCAAGGATGCCAAGTGTTTCCCTGTGCTCTCACAAAGAGTTAAGTAACCAAATACCATATGCATCTTCTCTATCTGACCATAGAGCTGAGCAGGGTGTTGTTGCACCTGCCCAGGGTTAGGGCTGATAGCCCTGAGCAGTGATTTGGCATGTTCAAGCCCAGGATTAGGGCTGTTGATGGGGAAAGATTGTCTTGCAAGTGATCAGCAAGTACAAGCAGAGGGAGACTGAGTTGAGATGTTTGTAATCCTATTACAGGATTGTGCTAGTCATTTTGCTTTTTCCTTTTCTATCACTTCTTTGTGGGCAGGCAGAAATGTCCCTCTAATCTGACAGGAGCTGCGGGACTCAGCCACCCATGTGCAACTTTGCCTGTATGTGGCTGAAAATACTTGTGCAAATCCCCAGGAGGTGAGAACTTGACCTGAGAACTGATTTCTGCCTCTGAGGAATAAATATCATGCTTCACCAAGAGTTTGGGTCCCCTCCAGCGGAGAGGGTGCCCTTGCCTGAGCAGTGTTGACAGCACAGTTGTGTTGCTCACTAGCAGGCAGCCTTGAGGCTGGCCTTGCTAGGGCCAACCAGAGGGCTGTTCAGTTCATTGCCTCTGACAGTGACCAAAAGCAAATGCTTACAGGAGAACAGAGAAGCAGACAGCACTGCTTCCCAGTCTCCAGGGATGCCTTAAGGAGACATTTCTGAACTGCCTTCCTCCCGGTCGCTCTGCCTGCCAACTTCATCCCACCAGAACAGCTCGTTCACTGACCAGCAAGCAAAAGAGGATCTCTGCTCTTTTGCATGCCCCTGTTTTTCTAACATAGTTCCCTAAGACCCTCATGTACAGAAGAAGAGGAAGTTGGTTACTATTGTCCATTACTGTTCTGTGGAGGAGAAGATGAAGAATAATGAGGGAAGAGATGTGCAGCTGAAAGGAGTAGGTGACCTAAAACTAAGCTACAGGGGGAAAAGGTAGTGAAATAGTATGTGTGATAACCAGAGAAGAACTGTAAAATAAGAAAAAAAAAAGAAGAGTGAAATAAAATAGTGAACAATAAATTTGACACGAAGGAGACAGTGGATAAAGAGAACAAAAAAAGGTTATGGATGCAAAAGAACAAGATAGAGTAATAAAAACCCAAGCCACAGGTGGAGAGAGAAGGCAGTGAAAGAGGAAGAACTGGGAGCAGCTTTATATCAAATTACAAAGTTGCTATCCTTAAACCATCTGATAACACGATACTCCCAAGCCACTCCATTCAGTGCACTCTAATAGAGTCCTGGCTTTAATTTTGGTGGCTTTTCATATGTGTAGCAAACACATAAAATAATGGAGAGCAGCAGACATCCAGACTGTCTTCATGCTCATGTACCTCCAAGTCCTGGAAGCTGGGCTCTGCTCTGAACCACCACCTACAGGTACCACTTTTCTCCCATTGAGTTTGAACAGAGTCAAAGATGCTCCTCCTCCTCAGAATAAAACTAGCCAGGATGACAACATGGTGACATTGTTTAATCCAGAGCTGAATGCTCCAGCCAACTGTAGAAGGAAGAGTATCTCTCTGTCAGCACTCACAGATTTTGGTCTCTATGTTGTGTTCAGTCATCCACTCTTTTATTGATAATTACTGAGATCAAGAACAAGAAGCTGAGGTTATAAACTGACACATAATCATAGGGTATTAATTTTAGAGCCTTTTAAGTTTACTCAGGAATATGATTCTTGATCCCCTATCTTGACCCTCAGTTATGCACAGCCCTTGCATACTATAGGTTTGATAAAGAGACTTACTACTTTTGACATTCAGAGGAGGAGGTTTTGGCCTACTATATGGGTGTTACTGATGACATTCATTATCAAGTCCACTCTCCTATCATTCTTATTTTTCTGCCATCATCTAGTTTGAAAAAGCTATTAAGCAGGATTTATTTCGCTTAACAAATGTGGATAAAGCCTTCCCAAATCTTTGTTTGCGAAGCCCAGCCATGATTTCGCTTAACCTCTAAGAGCTAAAATAATTAAGCTTTTTATTTCATTCCATTTTCACGAACAGTCAGGAATATATCTGAGTGCATCTATCTCAGATTTTATCATTTGAGCTAATTAGCTTAATTTGAACTAACCACATTGGTAAAGGGCTGGGTGTAGTCTCTAGATATTATTTCCAGACTAGTAAAGCTACCAGTTCACCAGATGTGCCCACCCAGCCCCTCCATATAAAGAATGAGCTGTATCACCATCCAGGTTCCCTTTGATAGGTCAGTGTTACCTGCCCATTTCACTCCACCGATTTTAACTTTGTCACCAGATGTTGTCCCTCCATGTGGAAGGTAAATCTATCCCAAGGTCAGCACCTTTATTGGAACCACAGCCACAACAGCAAAAAGACCTCCAGAAGCTCACAAATCCTAACACATCTCACCAGCTAAGCCTGACCACTACTACTACAAGAAAACACAAGTTACAGGAGGTAGGTGTGATGCATTAACCAAGTTAAGGGGAACAACCTCTTCTGTTTGAAAGTCAGGATTCAGAGTACTCAGGTGTTAATTTAGTTTACCTGAGTGCTGTACAAGGACGAGTTTGAGCTCTACCTGGAGACATTAAAGCACAGCTGAAAGGACTGACAGGTTGACAGACCACTGCACTGTCCTGCTAATACCAACCAGTCTCAAATAGGTTCTGATAGTGTTCAGGGTGGTCAGCTTGATCAGTGGTATAGAGCTATTCTTCAATCAAAGTTCTCTTAAGTAGGCCTAAGATTAATATTTATGCATGCAAGAACAGGTAGATACAGGTATAGATGCAGATGGTTTAGATATCATATAGCTTTCATAGGTAGAATAGGATAAGGATAAATATCAGTTTAACATAGAGTAACATAGCAGCCAGACTGTGTCAGTGTAGCATTAGACAGGCTAATTGGAATTTGGATGCCCAGGAAATGCTAGAAAATCCAACTAGAGATGAGGCTGACAATTTTAGTCCATCAAATGAGGAAAAGACCAACTGGCTTGGATGGCAACCAACAGTAATAATTTTTGCCTTATTTAGAATTATTTTAAATGGTGACATCATATCTGATTACTATAATATACCTTTATAGTAGTAACAAAGAAACTTAAGGAAGGGCCTGGGAATGACATTCACATAACCCTGGGCCACTATATATCCAGAGGTTTCTATGTGAAGATGCCCAAACACCTCTCAAGATATAATTGCTGTGTTTGTTGGGATTTCCACCCCACCCATTATTAGTGCTCTTCAGGATAATCTTCCTATGGATCTGAAGCATCTATGCTCCATCCCTTTACATTTATTTTCCTTCTCATTTAATGTTCCCATCTTCCCTCGCTGCAGATGCTCCTCATCGCAGAAGCACAGGAAGGTGTTGTACTCTGCAGTAGGGCACCGCTCATTCCTTACCCTGTGTGCTGCATGATTAGGCAGTCAGATCTCATCCTTTCCATCTATCACCATGACAGCTCAATCATCTTGGGAGGCTTCCTTGAACTCTCACACTTCCCACACAATGGGGTCAAATAACAATTACTCCAGCTAATGGCATCTACAACGCACCTGATGACAGCACCATTTCCAACAGCATCCAGCAAAGAGTTAAGCTCCACAGAGAGATAAAGATAGAGCCTGATGCTCATAGACCAAACAAATTGCTTAGTGCCTGTGTAGGCCAAGTAGCTGAAAGGCTGTCTAGCCTGCCAGATTTCACATCCACTGGCTGGCTTGGGGGGACGTGCAGTAGCCACCAAATCTGACCTACACCCCATCAGTGTCAGCTCATATCAGAGAGCTGGCAGGACCCTGGAAAAGAAAAACAAATGTTACTGCTGCCTGACTCTGTCAAAAGGGGTATTATAGAATTTTATCTTGGGAAGATGTGATATGAGAAAAATAGAAGATGCTTAGAAGCATTTTCAAAGAGAAAGTGACAAAATCTTGCAGGGAGGGATTAGGGAAAGGAAAGGGAATATAGGATGGGGACAGGGAGGAAATGGGACGTGTGACAGGTAGAAAAAAATTGAGGATTCACAAAAAGGACAGAGGTGCACATAAGGGTAACAAGAGGTTAAAGATAATGTGACAGTAGAGAGCCAAGCAAGTTAGGAAGAATAATGGCATAGCAACTTTCAAGCTCTACTTTCTTCTAAAAGATGAACTAGAGGATGGGATTTTCTTGTATGATTTGGGATCTCACTGTCCTTGTCCCAGGTGGTTTCTGTTCCCTTTTATGAGCTGGAACTTGCAAAAGGACACCCATATGACCTTATACTCATATTCTGTATGTGCTAGATATGGTGTGTCCCCACCCTTGGTAGGGCCCTGAGCCCCATCCTTGCAGGCCCACAGGCTTAGATCTGGAAAATCCTTTCCCGTGTGTGCCAGAGCTGAGTTGCACACTGAAGCCTCTACCAATCCCAGCAGCCTCAAATAAGGCAAATATTAGAGACATGCAAATATCACAACTGTCACAGACCCAGACAGTAGTTAGAGGGGAAGGAGGAGGCTGTGAGAGGAACCCAGAGAACCTCTGAGGTGAATGGGGGAGCCCTACTGCTTGGGGCAGGTGACATGGGCTCTTCTCATTCAGCTCACTACATCACATGGAGTCAAATGTGGCACTGCATAAATCTCCCAAACACCCTTTCTATTTAAAGGCCAGATGCTGCACACCACAAGAGGCAGAGTCTAACCAGAAGTGTGGAAGTCAGAAATGCCCAGAGTACAGCCCCTACTCACACTCCTCTAGGGAAAAGTGTTTCTTATTTTCTTCCTATGCACACGATCAGCTGGACCACATTTCTAGTTAGAGACTTAATCACCTGGCATTCACCCTAGCTATGGGGCATCCCTGTCAGGAAGTAAAAGGGAGTGCTGCTCTTAGCACCAGCTGAACTCCTCCAGCCAGGGATGATGCAGCTCTTGGGCTCAGGTGGGGGGTGCAGGAAGGGGGTGCAAGAAGTGGGCGGGGAGAGGTCTGCGTCAAGTACTCAAAGAGTTAGCATCACCTCCTTAAAGTAAAATAAACAGGACTTTCCAACTGGAGAAACTGGTCTTTGTAGATCCCTTCCAACTAGAAAATCCCTTCCAACTTCTGTGTTTCTGTCAAAATTACATAGACCTCTCATCTATGCCATAGCATGAACTGAAAATATGGATGGTAATTACAGCTCCCTCTATAGTCCTAGCTCTTACAAATAGTGATTTTATTCCCAGCAGAGAGAAGGAGGGATTGATTTGCGAAGTGAAGAGCTAAGATTTGTCGATTGAACTTTCCAATTCAGGAAAAGATATGTCTTGAAAATCAGGAATTGGTAAATGAATGTAAATCCACATAAGGCCTTAATTCTACTCTGTCTGAATGATGTCTCTGGATTCCCTTATCACTCTACTGCAATTCTGCTTTTGAACTGAACCGAACATGAGCCAACATCTCCAGACCTGTAGGCTACCACTTAACTTTCTGAACAGAAAGAGCAGCACAGTTGCTAAACAGTGCCCTGAGAACTCCATCCCTCTTACATCCCCACCGTCTTTTGCATGCAAGGCCACTGATGCCGCACTTTCCTCACTGTAATTGCACCAGCAGCCCGTGATCACCTCCCATTGAACCGCTGGCAGTTCCTTGGCTAAAAAAGCACTGTGCCCTTGTATTTCTGCAGCCCGTATGGTGCTGTGGTGAAATTGGAAAAGGCACATTGGCTCCTTCCAGGGAACACACCAATATCTTTTTTGGCACAGTGGTCAGGCAGAGGGCTGTGGCTTTCCCAGATCATTTGAAATGGGGCTGCTCCAAAGTAACTACTCGCTATGCAATGCAGCTGCCTCTGATTCTACAAATGCAGATGGTGTACTTGCCACTGCCAGGTTCAGGGAGGCCAGCTCACACTTACATGTCTATGCTTTGCTACTGAGCTTGCAGAAATGTGTTATTTATAGGTATGGACCTTCTGGAAGGACCCAAACTCCCTGAGACATTGGGCAGAGTCAGCTAAGTTTCTTATTTGATCTAATCTGAAACCTGCTGTAAAAGATCGTAGTGAAAAGTTTTATTCACACGTTAAACTCAGTGAGTTTGCAGGCTGTGTAGGACCTAATATATGAGGAGAAAGAAGTAGAGAAGGGAAGAGTAAGATAAATTATAATGAGGTCTGAAATGCAGTTAGATATTTCATACACAAAGAAGACGACTGTGCCAAACTACCCTTCTGGGCACGGTCTTTTCCTGACACAGCACATGCAGTTCTGATCACCTGGAGAGAAGGTTGAGATTTATATTATTTCCAAATTAAATTAGGAAGAAGAGTTTAAATGCAATTTACATTTGTATTGCAGAAGAAGGGGCTGGAGGCATGTTTCAATTTGAAAGCCATACAAACACAGCTTGAGAATCGCTGCTCTTGCAGCGAGCTCAGTGTGTGATGCACCAGGAGTTGCCACCCAGGCAGAGGGTGCCAATTTGCTGCCACAAGGCAAGCAAGAGATTTACTCATTGAATTTCCCACTGACCCAAGCATCATCTATGGTGCAGGATGGTAGTGGTGGTAGTTTTTGCATTAGAAAATCATCACCAACTTCCTGAGGCTGTAGAGGGGAATTAGTGCCAAATGCCTCCAAACTGAGCTTTTGTGAATAAAGACTACTCTTTCCCTATAAAATCTTTTTAAAGTATTTCTATCCCCGGGATTGACCCTTTCTCTCTTCAGATGCACTGTGTGATGTTCTGTGTTGTGATGCACAGCGCTGGGTACTGTCTGTCAGGTCATGTTAAGCTGAAGGAGTGGCCTGCAGCAGAGACTCAGAGCCATTCTCAATAAATTGTCAGCAGAGTGGAAAGCAATAGTTGCCCATAATTTGAATTTCATGCCAGCTCGTCATGGAAAGCTTATGTGACAGTTTGATGTGCCCAAGAGCTTGTTCAAATAGATGCCTGCATCCTCAGAAATTCTACTTGCTGTTTTGTGCTGCCCACACAGCTTGCTGGACACTCATTGCTCAGCATAACATTGCTCCACCAGCATCATGAATTTTAAAATGAAAGCTTTGTCGGTAGTTTAGAAGGTACAGATCCTAATTGTAACAGCTGTATAGAAATGCAAAGCTGGAAACCACTGGAACTGAGTTTTAACTTGGCAACAAAGTTGCAAAGAAAAAAAACAAATTTACATGTTTTGGTCCTGGCTGAAACAAGGCGTACATGTGTCATCCCTCTGGGCTTCCATTCTGGTTTAGGCTCTGTTGCTGCCCAGGACAGCTTTCTCTTGCCTCTCCATGAGGCAAATACTTCTGCATCATCTCCTCAAGGTCTGCAGGAGTTCTGCCCATCCCCAGTCATATCGGAATTCCACCATTCACACATGCCAGCTTCACAGGAGAAGAAATGAAAGCAATACAAAACCATATCATCTGCTGGGAGAAAACACCGAAATACTCTCAGTCATTGCAAGAAACCGTGATCTATGCACCCAGTGGTCTGTTATTCAGGAGTTTCTTGTGGGTATCATAGCCTAGGAGAGTTTTTAAAAGGGATTTAAAGGAAAATAATGAGGGAGTTTATGAATTTTTACAGGAAGTTTATTCAAGAATGAAAGACAGCATGGAAGAAGACAGAGAAACATTTGCAGTGTCAATAAGGTAAAGGTATTGGAGGCTGCTGCCTTGGGCAGGAAAGAAGCAGGAGCAACAACTTAATGAGAGATAATACTAAAGGGTAAGATATGTCATTCACTGAACTCAGGACAAATAACAAGTATATTTACTGCTTGTCAGCAAAGGGAGGGCTGTGGAGAAGGACAAAATGAAATACATAGCCAAAGGGATTGGTTAAGAAAATTCTCTGTGCAACAGCATTTGGGACTGGTACCTGCAAGCCATAAATAAAGTATATATATAAAATAAGTATGCCCATTTTCATACTTAGCACAGATGTGAATGAAACTGAGAATCTTTCACTCTGAAAAATCCCTGATGAATTCTACCCTTCTCACATCATTTCACAGGACAGCTAGAACAGCTCCAGGACACTCTGGTTTGTTCTCCAGATCATTAGAGCTTTTAATTCAAGTTCAAGCTTTTAATTCTAGCATGTGTAAATTCTATAGGTTTCCTTTGGTGCAAAGTAGGTCTCAGTGACTCATTCCAGCCAACATTCATAGCATTAGGGTGTTCACTCCAGCCTGAATTCCTTCTTTGGCTAACAGTTGATCAGCTATTTAAGGCAGTAAGCAAATCTCAAAATTATCAGGAACCCCCCTATCAAAACACTCAGAGATCCTTCAACCTTTGTGTGAACACCACCATAAATTCAATTCACAAGCCAAGTTAAATAATGACAAACTACTTAACCTCATCTGGCAACTTTCCTGAAGTTTTAGTTATGGGAAAATCCATCAGCCTCATGAACAGATCTGAGACTGGGCTTCCAGGCACAAATACAGCATTGCCGTTATTGCTGTGATGATTGCTTCTACAACTACTTGTTCTTTAAAAATGAGACATCATATGCATCTAAAGTTGAGAGTGCATCTGAAATAAATGGCAACCTCTGATCTCTGCTGCTGACACAGGGCAGAAAGTACATGCCAGCTCTTTGCTTACGATAATAAGAGGGCAAGCAGCACCTTCCCATTTTTTCAGGGAATACAGAAGGTGTTTTTCTCTCACATTGCCAATGAACAGGTTGAATCTGTTTATGATGCCTTGTAGAAGGCAGGTGGTATCTGCTCGGGGTGCCAAGGAACAGGTAAGTGGCATCTGCTCATCATGCTACCCAATTGTGAGTCAATTAACATTAGAGTGGATGTTTAAAATTCTTTAAGATGATGAAATCAGAAGTCAGTTATGTATTAAAAAAGAAAAAAGCAGAAAAATAAGAGTGACATTTTTATCCCAAATAATTTATATCTAGCAGTTTGAAGACTATCTCACTGACATTACTCAACCTATTGCAGGTAACAGTTTAAACCAAACTCCTTTAGCATCACCTCCTGCAAAGTTTTGTCACACAGTTGCACTGATGAACCAAAGAAGCTGAGCAATGGACCAGTATCTGTGGAGGCAAAATACTGCAGAGTAAGACAGCACTGAAGGAAGGACAGTCAGTGTGGTCTGGTTCCTCTCTGCATCCCCCTTTTTTTTATAGTTCTGACATATGAAAACCCCAAATGCTAAACGTATCTCACACTTTTCCTCCTTGGTAGTAAAAAGGTATATAGAGGGAATTCAGTTCTTAACGACATGCACTCTCATAAATGGCCTTCAGACAAATTCATACCCTTGGATAGAACCTAGTTTTGCCACATACCCTCTTCCAAGAGCAGGAACAGTGTGAGAAAACTTCAGACAAAATTATACTGAGTAACAAAGTTTTTTTAAAAAACAAAATTGAATATTTCACTTTGTAACCAAAGCTGCATTTCTAGGTCATTCAATTCTTTTCTAGCAGGTTCTTTTCACCAGCTTCCCAGGTTGTTTTCAAAAGGATGGATGCACTTACTCAAGTGGTCTCCTGGAAAATGATGGCTGTTGTGAACACCTTGCAGTGCCTATCAGACCTCCTTTCCATGTGTTTCAGTTCTGACCAGGGCTTACTCAAACACCTTCCAGGGAGGAACTGCTTCTTCAGTTCCAGTACCAACTCATTTGTGCTAGAAGATATTCCAATGGACATGGTAGTTAAATACAGGCCAAAAAGGAGTTGCACAGAGAGGATGTCAGTGATTCAGGTAGTCAGACACTGTCTCTTCACAGAACAATAGTCCCTTTGGAAGCTGAGGAGGCTCCAGCCAATGCTGACAGTTACTGGTGAAGGGACAAAGATCAAATCCAGTTATTAAGCCCATTGATCTTAAAAGCTCATACAAACTCTGTGTCGAGACCCTATAGCAGCCCACTCAATTTCTAAGCCCCTAGAGCAACCACCCAGGAGAAATATTTATTACAGTGAAAATAAACACACATGGACTCTCCCATTCCTACTTCAAAAATGTGATTAAAAACTAGAAACAGTCTCCCAACTTGAGGCCTATATAAACCCTCAACCTTTTAATTAAATGTTTTATGTGTCAGCAAAACCAAAGTTATTGCAGGAGATGGCTAAGGCCCTGACTTGTAATATTAGCTCAGCTCACCACCTTTTGAGGACTATAAGAACAGGCAGAAAGGATAGACTTCTTAATTTTCCTAAAACATAAAAATAAGTTAGATTAACTTAAACCTTCAAGTTCTGAGACAGGCTTCTGACTGACCTGTTCTCACACCTCTGCCACAAGTCAAACCAAATCTACATTTAATAAGGAAAGACATATTAAGTTATACAGGTTCAGTCCACTATTAGATAAATATTAAATATAAAGCTAAATACAGCTGACAAAATCAGGCAGAAGTAGCATTAGCTCATCCTTTTCATGAAACATCAGTAGGCACAAGCCCTGGTAGTCTGTGATTTACAGTGTAGCTGAACATTACCTGTATTTGACAAACATGCATTAGAGGCCATCAGCTCAAATGAATTTCAATGCCTTCGGAGGAATAACTCCATTTATTGTTCTTTTAGTCTCTGAATATACATGTTCTTGTAAAGTGTTCTTGAATATGATGTTTCCTCATGATTGTACAGCAATAATTGCTGCTATGGAGTGGAAGCATTTCTGAAAGATGTTTTGATATTTTAAGTTGCCGATTATAATTATGTGTTCCCAGCAGTTTAGCTGGAAAACGGGTACTTCAGCCTGGCATCGTCTCCTTCAACCCCCTGCTCCCAGCCTCAATTCTCTTAACACGCACAGACACACTCGAATAAGCAGGAAACAAATCTTATTATGCTAGCAGGAGGTCTAGGGGGTTCTGATTTTTAGAGCTCTAAGATGCTATTTGGGGACTGAAGCGCTATGTGAAGAGAATTGCAAGTTGGAGTAGTAGTAAAAACTCCCAAAGGCAGTTAAAGTCCCTTCTGTGAAGAGATAGGATCTTTGAGCAAGGGCAGTATATTGCTTCCCTTTTTGAGGTTTGCTTGTTTGCTTCACTGCAAGGTGTGCTGCACATTTCAGTGGAATGGAGGAGTGCAACCTGAGCCCTTCCCCAGAGCTGTTCAGAGCCATTGCTGTCTCCCTTCAGCAGGCTGTCTGTCTCATCGCTGGGATGACGGGGTACAAAAAAAAGCCCTTGGCTTCCATGCCCTGTTCACACAATATCCTTCCTGCTTTCTGCCTTTTTCAGGGGTGAGTAGAGAGAATAGGACACCACTGACTGTCACAGTTCAAGCTCTGTGGCAGAAATCACGGTATGAGTCAAGCTCTCCCACCACTCTCAGAATTACACCTTTGCTTGTAAAGACACAGCCAATAATATGCTTCCACATCTCCCATATAACAGAAAAATAAATTCAAGCAATTCAAAGCTAAATAGAAATAAAATGCAGGCTTTGTGCACACAGTGAATTATTTATATATAAAAAAATCAGTCTTTTAGGGTTGCTCCTGCATTCAGCTTGAATTTCAGACAACCCCAAAATTTTTAAGCACACTCATTTATATTCTTAACAGCTATCCGTTGCAGCCATGTTGATTTCCCATGATGTTTAATATTGGCTGCAACAAAGTTTTGTCTGTGTAGATTAGTGCAAAAGGACTGTTCTTCGTGCAAGCATCCGTTTATCCCCACAAGAAAAAAGTTCAGGCTGCAAACAAGATCATATGTGATTAATTATTTAGCAAATGCTATCTCCCAGTCTTTCCATTTAAGAATTTTAAATTACCCAGCCAGAAGCCAGAAACAACTCCATTTAAGATAGCTGTTCTGTTACACAAAGGTAACAGGAGACAGTGAGACTGAACAGTCTGAAATCGACACAAAATCTACAGACACTTAGCTCAGACTGGGAAACATTTAAGAATACATTACCAGAAAAACCCTGTCACTTCAGCAATTTCATGACTGCAAGACTGCAGGGATGCTAATGCCATACGACTCATTAAAACAATACAGGCACAACACACTTTTCTGCAAGTCTGGATGACAGAACAGGGTTGTCACCGAGACATTTCTCCACATTTCTCTACCTCTACCAAAGGTACCATGTCTTGTGTTTCCACATGCATGTTCCCTGACACTGACTGTGGCTTGAAATGCACATGGAGCCAATTGACAAGCCCATTTGGAGGGAAGTCACTTCTTTACCCACTACACAAGTGGGCTGAAACAACACAAGGAGAATCACATCTCTGCTCCCACCTCCATGAGTTGCCAGATGGGAACATTTCCAGATACCACCTGCACTCACCACACTGCAGGCAGTGGGTTATTTTTGGAGTCTGTACTACAGTCTGTACTAACATCTGTACTAGAGGATGAACCCACTTTACTGCATCCTGTAGAAGACGGATCTTGATGCCCCAAGACTGAAACTCAAGGGATTTTTCTTGGTGATGGGCTAGCCCTCAAATTCATCTGAGATTGAACTACCTGGCAGAGCTGGTCTGCAAGGGGTATTCCTACTCTTTTCTAAATCTAATCAATTTTTGTGGGTTGTAACTCACCAAATAAATCATCAAAGATGAAAATCCTCCAGAGTGGATGCATATTATAACTGTGTAAGTGTGTAACTGTGCCTAGTTACTACCTTTGTGGTAGTGACTATCTCTAACCCTAAAAAATGAAATCAAGGTATTAGATGTAGAACCCTTTTATAGTCAGGCAAAAGGCTGACAGTCTCAGGAACTCAAAATTGAGTTTTGACATTTAATATTTCTGTTTTAGAAAGAATTGTCCTTTGTTAGAAATACTGGGTCATTGTCATCCCAGTGTCTATCTCCCTCACCCTTTTAACTTTTCAGATAATGATGTACTCTTTTAGAAGCTGTCTGTTCTTGTCTGTTCACAAGTTTGGTCCAAATTCTCATTGATAACTATAAAAATTAAATGACTTTTGGGTGACCATTGATGCTTTACAGGGGCTTTCCCAGGAAGCAACTAACTAACCATTTTACTAATTCTCTGTCACTAATAGAAATAGCTGTTCCTTCCACTGGTTAGTATGAAAGCTTAGCAAAAGCCCATTCTTAGGGGAAAAAAAGTGCTTACCTCTTGAACAGATGATATCAGAGACAGAGGTTTTCATAATATCTTCAGAACCACTGGTCAATTTCTTAAGGCACCTTAATCCCTCTTCCATCTTATTTCTTTGGGGTACGGATGCTCACAGAATTTTCTGGGGTTTTTTTAATCCCCTTAGCAAGAGGTCTTGCTGCCCTGTGCAAAATATTGTTGTTGAGATAGTTCCCCCCCCCAGCTTCCAAACCAACAAAATTACTTCCCTGTGTAGGAGCAAGAGGTACTGTTTGCTGATGTCTGAGACCCATTGGCTGTGACAAAATTGATCCACTCCTCTGGTTCAATTCGGGACACCAGAGCAATCCTTAGACATTTGAATATTATTTCTGCAGGTCTTAGAATAATTCAGTCTTTTGCCTTTCTTCCTCTAAGGCATATTTAATATATCCTCTCTGTAAGGCATTCAAAGGCTCACAGAAATTACTTCAGAGCCTGCGTGAGGCTCGTTGGGCTGCAGAAACTGGCCTCAGGCCTTTCCACCTGGTGCTGTGATTCTGCCTGATTTTGCAGTCCAAAATCCACGTTGAGTTGGTAACTGGTGGGAATATGTGTTGGTGCATATGAACAACAGCTGTCAAGGAAACTCCTATAAGCAGTGGAACCCATAAAAAATTGCATCTCTAATATGAACCTCATTTTCCTCACTTTTGTTCCATCGTACAACATTCAAAGCCTTCTCTAAGCTCTTGTCTGATTTTGTGTGAAACTTGCAAAAATGGATCTTATGTTTTACGAGTTTTGTTATACTGAGTTTTGACCAGCTACTCTGATAGGGGGATTTCTTCCAGAGGGGTATCAGCTCTGAATAATCCCATCTCTGGCTTTTCTGCACCCCATAGTCCTGTAATAACCGTGATAGCCTGCATCTCTCTTTACAATTTCGGCAGTGTCCCGGCTGTTTACGTGGAAAAGTATTTTGCAGTGGTTTTGAGGGAGCCAGCCATCTGGATACACTCACTGAGCACTGAACACAGTATAACAAGAAGAAATTTAGCAAGAGGCATTCCTGTCCTGTCTGTAAGATGTGCCTATAGAAACTATTTGTGCTGTCTCCAAGGTCACATGCAGGTATCTTGATCCAAGCCAAATGCAGACACTCCATCAGCTTGGTATGTTAATTTTAATTCCTCTCAAATATTCCTATATTATCACAGTCTCATCTAGAGCTGGGCTCCAAAAGTGAGATGAAAACCGAGCAGCTACACAATACTGCAATGTCAAGGCATCAAAGAAACTAGGGGCCCCACAGAATGTTAATCCCTCATTCTCCTGTAGTAAGGACAGTGATTCATGAAGCTGTGAGATGATCTCCACCTTCATGTTTCAGCTGTGGCTACGTTCAGATGCCTGGTATTTACATCTGCATCCCTCAGCTTCACCAATGCCAAGAGCTGCAGACAGAGGAGTCTCCCCATGTTTGTAGCACAGTTGTACAGACACGACAGGATTGCTGGCACAAGTCCTTGTCACAGCCCAGTCCCTCAGAAGTGTTCAAAGCAATTTTGAACTCATGTCCTACTTGGAGAAATGTATTCAAAACCACAAATCACATCCTACCATCCAAATAGCTGAGAAGTCCAATTATTAATTAACAGCCCTTTTTATACCCAGAGGATGAAACCTTGCTGCTTCTGTGCATCTGTGATTCTTCAGGAAAATCACAACTAGTTATATAGATTAATCAAGACAGCCTGAAGAGCTGCAAGGCTGCTAGAGTCTCCCTGCCCCTGAAAAGCTGTACCCCCTCCACACATCTGGCAAGAACTTCAGTGGGGTTGGCAATGAGGGCACCATGAGGTGCCTAGAAAGTCACAGGAGTCATGCTGTCAGAAGGCTGGAGCTTGTGCTCTCCAGCTCAGAGCAAAGTGCTGGATAGTCCTGGGTGTGCTGTAAACCAAACCCCCATGTCTTCATCTCGGTATGCAGACAGGGATATTTTTAACCTGTATCCCTGTGTCGTAGTTTATGATCAGTAAAGCAGAGTTAATGCGTGTCCAGGTGAATGGCATAAAAATCAGTGCATTAATATTTGTGAAGCATTTAGGTACTGTAACAGCAAACGCCAAAGGAGAGCCCAGGAGGAAAATAACAATTGTTTGCTGAGTAAGGTTTGAATGGTGTGTGCAGATAATTCATGGGGCTGCTCATGGAACAATGAGGAAAACACAACTAGCGAACATCTGCTCGTTCTTTGAGTACTCCTATTCTGTGCACTGAAGATATGGAGAACTTGGTAGAAAAACAGTGTGCAGGCATGTAAATATTGCATACAAATTCATTGGATTTGGGCAGGCAGCCTAATTCTCTGACTTCTCCTTTTGTAGGAAGGGGACTTTAAATAGTAGGTAGGATAAGTGGGTAAAATGAAAGAAATTATATCAAATATATGTTTTTGTCATACCTGAAACTATTTTTGCCCATCCAACCCCAAAATATGGCTTCACTGCACTGTGGTCCCCAGCAGTATAGAACTAAGTTTGCTTCAGGTTCAGTTTTCTGGTACAAAACATATTTAATCCTCAAACCAGCAGAAATGAGGAAGAAAACAGGTTTGATTCTAAAAAGACATGTGCCAGGTCCTTTGCTGATGAAGGAGGCTAGCAAGTGTTTAAAGACTTTTGGTAGAGTAATTCTATACAGAGAAGAAATGCTTCAACATACATCAAGATTTTTTCTCCACCTTTCTAACTGGGTACATTTGTAGAAAGTATTTTGTGCTTTGAAGTGCCAATTTTGGTATTTGCTGATGAAATAATATAATTTTGTTGATCTATGCATCCTTCATTTATGTAATTCCATTGAAAAATGGTGGACTTGCTCAAATATTTGATTGTCAAGAATTTAACATATGCTACAGAAGTATATCCAAACCAGATATCAGTGCAGGAGACAGGCCTGAGAGAACAGGTGCTTATGGCCTGTTCTGATTCATTAAAATCAGGGGAATTGCTGGAATTTTTTTCAAGAGGGCCAGGTAAGCACATTCATGGTGGAAGGATGACTTTATGGAAAAGGGACCCAGAAACCTGCTCTCTATTTTTAGTCCTGACACAGAGTCTCATTGCCATCCTGATGTAAGTCACTTAATCTGTGGAGCAATAATATTAATCTTGTGCTTTATAAACTCACCTGACTCCTCCACAAATTTCTGCAAATGCTTTTACGAGACTTAACATGTTTCTGGCTTTTATTGATCAAACTCAAATCCACAGGCCAGGAACAAAGCATCGTAAAAGCTCAAATTCGAACTAGCACAAGGATATAAGCATAGTGCAGGAAGAAATGCCAACTGCCTGTTAAGAGATGCACCCAGTTTTCTTTCTCTGCCTCCAAACTTTGCCACCTTCCTCACACAACACATCCTTTCCCATGCAGTTCCTGCTGGCCCTGGTCAGACACAGCACTCACCAGGTCTGATCTGTTACCCACTGTACCTTTGTAGAGCAAGACACCAGCACAGCCTCTGAGGCATGATGTGAGAAGAAGCACTCTGTGTGGAACAAGAGGAACACACAATACTGAAGTTCTCATTCAACAGAAAAGCCACAGCACCTTCCCACACTGATTTTTTTTTTTTAATATATTTTTTAATACTACTGGATTTACTGCATTTATTCTTTGTTCCTCTTGCCTGCAAGGTCCTGGCCATGTAACTCTCTAACTCATAGGTTACTCAGTCCACCTGAAGTCACAGTATTTCCAGAAAGTCAGTGCTGAAAAATGATCCCACCCTTTGTCCTCTTTGGCCTCAGAAGTTGTGGAGTTGTACTAGCATGACGCTTAGTCTGTATTCTCTTTATAGAAATGACATGAAACTTCTCCTTCCAAGACACTCCAAATTCTCCCATATGCCTGTACTCTCCTAACTTCCAGATCTGAATTACTTCAACACAACTTTACGATGAATTTAAACCAGTTTGCTGGTTGTTACTTATTGCACGGCACACAATTCTTGGAGTTTACTGGCAGGTTCACAGCCATAGCACTCTCCCTCCCGTATGCTCTCAGACACACTTTTCTGCTGAAGTTGATGAGGCTCATCCAATTTCCATCAAAAGAAGTGGTTCCTAAACCGTATTTATTTGTTGTTTTGTTTATGAACAGTTTGAATTCAAATATTTTCCTAGTGAGGCAGTAGGTGTAGAATCTACTGGATTTTGTGCAGTAAAATTAAAAAGAGCTTATTTTAAACTTATAATTGTGGTGGTTGTGCTAAAGAGAAATAGATTATTAAATGAAGGCAACAATAAATCTGTCAGAGTAAACTGCAGAAACCATTGCCATAGGGTGGTAAAATGGCTGTGCACTGACTATTGTTTTACTGTAACAGCTACCATTTAAACTGCAGTTTTATCACCACCATTATTGATTTATTTTCCTGAACTTCCAGAATACAGCCCTGTTAAAATCTTAATTTAAAGTGTATTTCTTTTTTGTTAGCACTCAAAGAAGAAGAGTATCAGGACTCTCCCCTTAGATCAGAGGCAGCTGTGTCACTCACACTGGACTGCCTATAGCGCATAATGTTTGAGCTTTCACCTGGAGGTGAAGCTCTGGGCTAGGGAATTACCTCCTCAGTCAACACAGAAAATGAGAGGAATGTGTGCAGGCTGAGCAGGACTTGGTTTACGTGGGTGCTTTTGGCCGGAAGAAGGGACTGGGCTGTGACTTCAAAGGAGCTCAGTCACCATAAATCACCCAGCTGAGGAGCTCAGCCTGGACCCCAGCTGACCAGAAACCTGATAATATCAGTCAGAATGATCCCTATCCAGGACACCTGAACTTGTCCAAAAGGTGCAGTGACCCAGTCACCCTTCCAGCAACGCTTGAACAGATTGACACCTTGAGGGGGATTCTTGGAGGTTTTCTAGATTTAACGAGTCAGGTTGGAAACGGATACTTAACTTCCAGAGAAACTCAGAGCTTCATGAATTAATTTTGGCTCTGGATTACTAAGGCCTATCATGCCTAAGTCTTGTATAGATGTAGACTGAGCAATTAAATCAATGCATAAAAAATAGAAAGTTGCCCAACTCTGTCATAAACCCTACTTTTAATTAAACACTGAGGGGAATGGGAGGAGTCTTGCTCTATTCATCCATGAGCGTCTTACAAAAACCTCACATTTAAACTACCCTAAATTTTCTATTAATAATGGCAAGGCCAACAATGTATCTACACAAACAGAAAAGCTAATGAGGAAAAAACTATCACCAGGGACATCAGATGATACAGCTACTGCTGTAAAAGCAAAAAAAAGGTAGCTGGCTGGGTAGGAGAGAAGATTGCTTTGCCTTTGCTACTCTTTCTATTGCAGTGCCCTTTATATATGCGGGCTGAGTGGAATACATCATAAAAGGTGACATTTTATAACAGCAGTTTGTAAATTTTACAGAAGCTTACTGCCTGTAAATCACACAGCTTATACCCTCACTGACTTTACTACTGCAAACCCAGCCATGGATAAACTCCATGCCAGTTTACTTGAAATTTATCTTTTTTATTCAGACCTAACTGAGGTCTTTTAATATTCCTTTTCTTCTAATGATAAAGACATCCTGATAATCTTATTTTCTTTATAGACATTTTGAAGGACTCTATTTTATCTTGAAAAAGCAATTCCTGGTTATGGTAGTTCCTCTCTTAACATGTACTTCTGCTATCAAAAGATGTGCTTTTCCCCTTTATTTCAATTATGTGTATTTATTTGTATTCCAAATCCTCCTAACACCTAATCCTTTGCCTTGCTTCACAGCCAGACTTCACAGACTGGTTTTTACAGACTATGCACAAACCTGTTCTTTATTTGGTAACATCCACTTTTATTTCATAGCAGAGCTACTCAATTTATTCTCCCATCTGTGCAGCAGATATTTTCACGGTTAATCTTCACAGGCATTAATGGAAACCAATGGCAAAAATTCCTTGTGCATCAGTGAGAGCTTTGTGAATGAGGTGGTTAGTGAAATATCTTGTTTTTCCAAAGAGCTTCATGAAGCAGAGTGCCCCAGCTAATGAGTTTCCCTCTGCTTTCAGCAGTTCTTATTCTCTGCTTATGGTCCTGCTCATACTTCACTTTCAGTCCTAACAGAAAGCAAGCCTAGATTCTGCTCAAAACCTTGCTTCAAGGGTAGAGAAGACCACATTTTTTTGGAAACCAATGGGGAAAGCTATTTCTTCAGAGTGGTTCATAACGCAGTGGTTGGAAACTTCAGACCTATTTTCCTTGGCAAGCTGAGCAGGATTTGTAATCAGATTAGATGTAGTGCTCGCATCTGGAGCTCAGGAAGGTGTTAGCTGTGCAAAGGTGTCAATTGCAGTGGAAGTCTGCCAACATGGAGCAGTAAATGACACGGCACTTCTTCAAGCTCGGCTGCTGGCTTCGTGCCCGTTTGGAGATCACATCATTTTTTAAGAATGGTATGAAGTTTCCCTGACACACCTTGATTTACACTGGGGACTTGGCACCAGAAGCTAGCCGGTTTCCAAAATCCCTCAAGACTCTGAAGAGCATCTCATAACCCCTTTTGGGCTCATGAGACACTTTGCTCCCTAGCTACAGAATATTTGCAGCGTCGGGGAAGATGTTACATTGCATGGATGAAGCCATCTCCCCTTGTGCCTTTTCTAGCCAGTGACATCGGACTAAAAATTAAATTCTGTAGTGCCTGATTGCCTTCTCAATTATTTCCCATGAACTGGGGAGTAACCTGACCAAAAAAAACATTAAGTCACATTTTCTTCAAGAGAACAAGCAGTTTCACCATGGTATGCTGTGTGGTTTCATGGCTTGGTAGAAATGTGGCTGTGAGACTGCCCAGGCAGTAATAATTTCTTCTGGATGCTTGAGAGATCTGCTACAACTTTGAAGTATCATAGGTTAAAGACACCTTAATGTGAGATTGAGATATTTCTAAAGGACCTTTTGGTCCTACAAGTGGAGGGAAATGCTTACTGGGATATTCTAAAATCCTAGGAGTGGGGGTTTTCATACGCTAATATGTTGAGGCGTGCAGATGGTTTGCTAGGTTAGTGTGAAAGTGACCTTTAGCTCTATCATCACATCCACTGACCAATAACCTCAATATCTTAAGAAAATCTGTGTCAAACACAACAGGCATTTATTTCGTCCTCATCCACAGGGATGAACAGCTTCTATGAACACACCACTGAGGACTCCGTAGACATGCATGGGTGCCACTGCTGCAGCCTTAAGCTGCCATGGCAATCATGAAGGTGTTCAGCTAATATTTACTGCTGATGCTGAAATGGAGATTTCATTTCCCAGAAGACTTCCTCAGAGTATCCACAAGCAAAATCCATTTACTTCATCTTTGGTCCGCAGAGATGCATCAACATATAAAGGCATTTAATTGCTGCATTTTAAATGCCCTGCTCAGAGATTAAATATTGCACAGAAAAATGGATTCAATAAAACGGAGCACAAATCATTACAATTTCAAAACATAAATCTCTTTGTTACTGCTCTTTTGCTGCTGCTGCAAATTGTTGGCGTGTTTTATTGGAGCTCTTTTTGTCTGTTTTTCTTTTAAAGTATGTACGTAGAAAAGAGATTGGAAAATGCAGGTGGAACGTGAGGGCATTTTTTTCAGCTTGCCACAGTGAGATGAGGAAATATGTTTGTTTTATAAAATCATATGTTTGCAGGGTTCTGCTTCCATATGGGAAATAGAAGAGTTGGATCATTTGGAAGGGAGTTCCTAAAGATATTCCAAAAGAATGAACTTTTGAGATTATCCATTCCATGTGCCAGGACATCTTTTTTTATATGAAATTTAATCAGCATTTTGTGATGACATTACATTTTATATTGCAAATTGCATATTGTAATTACCTAATTACACATTGTAAATATATGATTACATGAATTTGCACCAAAATTCATAATTACACTTAATTACGCTAATTGCATCAATCTAAGCTAATCAACTACAAAATACAAGAAAAAGTCACACAAACAAAGCCTACAGAAAAGAACATTTTGAGAGTGAGCCCACACTCCCAGAGTACCCAGAGGCACAACACTGCCTTATATCTGGAAAATAATTCATAAGTAGAGCTATGTGGGAAACAATTTTTCTGACCTAAAGGTGCTTCTGAGCTCTCAAAAAACTGCTTCTGCTCTGTATTAGGGCAAACACACAACTGTATCTTACAAAGTTTTGGAAAGGTTTAATTATTGGGGGGTTTTCCCTTTCTCTATAAAAATACAGGAGACTTCTCATCTGCCCCAGATATAAGGATCTAGGGAAGGATTTGGTTTCAGTGAATTGCCAGTTTCCACCAGAAAAGCAGGTACATTTAATACCAGCTTCACTGGGAGCAGCAAGTGGTTCACATTTCCTAAAACCTAGCCCTAAATCTCCCACTACAGTATCAGGGGAGGATTTACCTCTGTTATGCTGAGGGCAATGGTCTGAGGAGATGATTTAGTTCTGGAGCACAGCCTTGTTCATTTGAGGTTCATCTAGCAGCCCTAGTCTTAAAGTGCTCCTTCTTGCAAAATTAATACTGGCACATTCTAACTCCATTAGCGTGGATATGGCATTGTCATGCATGATTATAATTTACTTTCTTCACTAATTAGTGGCCTGTTTTTCTCTTGGGTGCTTATCGTGACTCCAGGAAAGGTTTCAGTTATGGAAACATATAATGCTCTTGAGGTGCTTTCAGTAGTTTAATCTCACCTTACACATTTATGTAAGTTTCCTTCCTGATCAGAAAGACAGGCAAATATGGATCATCCTTTCCTTTCCTTTCCTTCATCACTGCTGTATCGGTAATTAAAACTGTTGTACTGTAAATATAGCTTTACACATCTCAAATGAAAAGGAACTGTTGCCAATAAAGCCCACAGTGTGCGCACACAGTGTCATCGTGAAGGAAACTAACAGAGAGATGCAGTGCATTTCCCCGTGAATGCACTCTTGAAAGTCCCATTAATACTCATGATTTAATGATGGGGTGAGTGAAACCATGCTATTCCAAGGTATTTAGAAGTGACACAACTCAAATTGGGTGTAGTAGATGTGCTTTTAAATGTCGCATCCCTTCTCCAGCACTCTGTTTCCCAGGAAAATAATCTCTCTGGCAGTTTTTCTGATTTGCCTAATAGATCTGAAAAAAAGAAAAGAGCCTTTTCTCTGCAAGCAGCAAGAGGTGAAAATGCACCCTTTGTCATAAGTGCCCTTTTCAAAATGTCCCCTTCATCTGAACCAAGACAGTATTTTGCAGTAGATCTGTTGTGACCCTGGGACCGTCCCTGCTGGCAAGCAGGGGACTGGGAGATGTTGGAAAACAGTCCCTCTGTTCAACGCAAAGAAAACTTCACGTTTCCATGCCCCCTGTGTACTACTATCTTTAAAGGCCTTTGTAAGGCTCTCAGCGAGTTGTATGCTGTTATTCTTAGTGATATAATCGTACTCTCACATTTAATGAAAACAGGAGGGACTGACATGATGTTTGCTGTTCAACCAGAAGATCCTATCCCGAAAAGACTCGACTCACCAAAAGCCATTACAATAAATATTGCTCATGTTCAAAACCAGCAACATTTCTTTATCTACTGCCTCTAAACCAGCATCAATCACAGAAAATATTTTCAACAGAGCTAAAATTTATCATGTTTCTATTCAAAGATAAGTGACCTGACATTAAATTTATCCATGTAATCTCAGTCCTTGCTGTGTGTAAGTCTTTAAGCACCCAGTTATGCATTTGATTTTTCACTGGATTAACCTACTTGGAGGTCTTCAGCAGGGCATCACTGCTTGCATCTTAGGTCTAGATCTGCAAAAGGACTCAGGTTCACAGAGTGCAAAACCATGATATCCTCAAAATCCCCTCACTGTTTCCATCTCTCATGGGAGACGTCTCAGGTTCCCAGAACTTAATTATTCCACATCTGTCAGTAAACAGCCTTAAGGACTCGAGGCAACCTCTGAGGGATATGTGTCCTGATAACATTGAATATCTTTGCATCTTCATTCCCAGATCCCATTGTGATCCCACTGGGATCTGGGAGCAAATTCATTGTTCCCCTGTCTGCTTTCTCTGAAGATATCTAAAGCACATTTATGGGGCCAATCCCAACACAAAAAGAGAAGCAGAAGAGGAGAATATTTCCCCGTTTATGCAAGAGCTCAGGACACAGAGGTCTCACTGAAGGTACACAAGATCCATATGCAGCTCTCCTCTCTGCCCAAAAATATTTGACCCTCTCTGTCCCCTCACACAAACATTCAAAACAGGTAACACAAGGGAACCCATTGCTGCTTCTGGGTTTGCCAAGTTTGTTTCACTTAAGCTCTTTCACTGCATGTAGTTTAATCCAACATATACCAAGGCAGAAACAAAGCAACACCAAGTTTCAGCCTGTCTTGCAGTGTCATCTCCAACAGGAGTGGCAGTGCCAGGTACTGAAACCTGCAAGCCCTCTCCTGGCTCTAGATCTCACACTTCTATCCAGCTGAATTTTCTTACTGCTTGAATGGGGTGAAAGGACATTATTTCACTTTGCAAAGATGGGCAGCAAGTCATGGAGATGAAATTATCCAAAGTCTCAATCAAATTTGCATACCTGTTTGCTCCCCTCTAAGTGTTGCCTTGTTAAGTTCAACCTAGGTTAGTTATTTTAGGTCTCTCAAATTATCCACAGGTTACCAGAGAAAAAGAAGGAAACATTTCTAAAGGTGAATTCCCTGGCTTACCCTGAGATGCACTTTGCCTGTTCCACATACAATGCACCAGAGTAGACTTTCAAATGCTGCTGGCAGTGGTTTTGCACAGAAGTGAAAATGTGATCTTTGCCTTCCCTTCACCTGACACTTTGCATAATGCCAACTTAAAGGCCTCCTTAGTTCTGCCCCATAGATCAAACTCCTTTGTGAGACTGGGAGTGAAGCTGATGACTACACCGCTGGAGAAACATTTTCTGCACTGTTCTGCTCTCACAACATCACATTTGAAGCTGGGTAAATATGAATCAATTTTCATTTTAATGTCTGTTCCTGAAGGAAACATATTTATACACTCAGTCAAATGAAACCTCTCATTCTGATTTTAAGCTAGCATAAACACTTTAACACAAAATTATAGGATTTTTTCCTGAACAAATAGCTCTTTTATCTTGAGTAATGGATACACTTCCAATGTTTTCTCAGGCTCTTTAAAAAAAAAGTAAATGTGAACCTATTTCTCAAAAAAAATCAAAAAATCCATATAGAAATATCTTAAACCACACTGCTAATCGTAGTGAACTTTCAGACAGGTTTACACTGCCTGTTACCCTCAGGTATGGGAGTGATGGTTCTCAGATGTCTTTGCTCATTCACTTCATTCTCTGGCCAGTCTGTGTGCTTCAGTCTTCTTGACAAAACCACTAAGAAAAAACTAAGTACTCAGAAAAACATCAGTATCATTTCTGTGTACAATGCTGTACTGGGCTGATAATGTTATCATGAGATATATGAAGTTATGGACATTGAGAAAACAACTGCAGTGATGTATGTAAAACAACAGGATATTGGATAATTTTACTTGAGGCTGTTCTGCATTGTTCTCTGGAAACATCAACTCAGTTATCAGCAAGAATCAAAAAGGCAGGTATAATGTTTGGAAAGAAAACGAGAAGAATTAAATCCCAGCATTACTCCAAATCATATTGCTTCACATGATGTCATATCTTGGATATTATGCAGTTTGGCTACCCTGTTTTGTCCCCAAAAGAGGAAGCACTAGGAGTACGAAAGTTTATGGATGTGCCTAAATAGAGAATGGCCCCACAAAGGAGCTGGGAAACAGGTCAGACTTCTACCTGGACAAAGGATGGCAGAGGGGGCACGTGTGGGAGGTTAAGCTTGGTAATTATGTTCAACTACAGTAAAGCCAATCTGGAAAGATTGACAACTATTGTTTATAATCCTGGAACTAGAGAGCACCTAATAAAATTATTAGGCATTGGGTTTAAAACACAGAGAAGAAAGTATTGTTATTACATGATATAGAATTAAAGCACAGACCTCATCACCACAGGATGTTGAAATAGCTGAAGGTATAAATGGATCTGACCATGTAAATCCATGGTAGAAATCTTATCTGAGAGTATTAAATTGGAGCACTTAGAGGCAGCCTGTATCTCTGCCTTTCTGATGCCTGAAATTTGGGTAGGTAATAGATTTATATTTTTTCCTCAAAACCATTTCTTAAGTATCCACTGTAGTCACTGGCAGAGGAAGAGCACTGAGCTGAACTGGTCAGAGTATGTCCAAAAGGGAAGATGTGGAACGAAAGGAAGTGATAGAGACAGGGTGCACCAAGCACAGTGAGAATCATGTTGATGGAAAGGTTACCTCTCCACTGCTGCCAAGAGCATCCTATAGGAGTGTTGAGCCATGGCATGGTTAAAGATAGGTCTGAGAGCCCTTTGGCTCCATGAGAAGGCAGCCTGCTTTCAAACACTCACACCCCCAGCCTGCTGTACATTTATCCAGAGCCAGTCTTTCCAACCTCAGGGAGCTTTTGTTCCTACAGTGAAGCTCACTCTCATTTTCTTTGTCTCCACAAAGGCAGACAGCTTAATTTGCATCCAGGTGTAATAAACAATCTGCCTTTCGGGAAAGCCAGAAAAGGAAGCACCTTAATTCTTCCCATTGAGAGCTGAAAACCCTGGCACCAAGGATAAAAGCCACAGGAACCAAAAAGCACTCTCGGAACTTCATCCCACTAAACAGAGACATCCGTGTAAACAGCTCTCCATAACAAGCAGCAAAAAATGATTAGTCTACCAGTTAACGGGAGTGCACATGGCTCACTTCTCTGGCTCAGCCACAAAGGAGGCAACAGCGACTGCAGCGTTTGAATCGTTTCCTTACAATCACAGCTGGGCAATTAGACTCCCGCCTTCCTTTGATGGCTAAGTTAGAAAATCGGAGAAGGAGGCAAAAGGATCATTTGGGGGAGGGGGAGCATTTACTATAGTGTATTTGGGTCAAGCCAATGTTGCTTTATTATTTTTAAATTGCATTATGTGACATTTCTAAATCAAATGTTATTTTTCTAACAATTTTTTGTAAACAAATGCCCCCATGCTATTTCCTTTGCCCAGCCTGTTTCTCAAATTCACCACATACACATGAATAGTTTCAGTCACCCTAAAACTGTGGGATTGGATGAGTTTTTCAAATTTTTCCAAATGTCTTCATCTGAATTTTCTCTAGACTTCCCCACTCTCATTATTTCAGCATAGATGGGCTAGAAATAGCATATCCATATTCTTACTCTTTAGATTTATTTAAAAAAAAGAAAAAGGTATACTCTCTTTAACCTACTGAAAAATCATGCCTTTGCACAGTGGCTTTGATCCAAAGCTAAGTGAAACAACAGGAATCCTTCCCTTGACTTCAGTGTTTGGGGACTTGGCCCTTATGCTTTTGCTGAAGAATAAGCAAAAGCTATTACATTGGCAGCATTGAGATAATTGTTTCTTTCTTCTGTCGCGGTGCCCCGGCACAAAGCCGAGCACACATCTTGCTCGGCACAGCCTGAGATGCATTTCAGAGAGGCCTTTGCCAGGGCTTTTTCCAATCAAAGCAACAAACATGAGACAAATGTCATTGCTATATTCAGCAATAACAAACTCCGCTTTATTAATACGTATTTGTGGCTGAAAAAAAAAAAATCCGTGGGCTTGCAAGTCACTGTTTGTTTGAATATACAGTGCAGTGCAGAAATCATGGAGTGCTGTCAGCCAGACAATAGAAGTAGAACTGCTTTTTGGGTCTGCTGGGAGCAAGGGAGCACAGGAGGTTCATCGTGGCTCAGGACCGGGAGGATTATGCGCAGTAGCCAAACGCTAGCAATGGATGGGAACGCAATAAAAATTTGCATTGGAGCAGTCAGCAGGTGCTGATACAGCAACTGGCACTCACCAGACATGGACTCCATTTTATGACTTCAATTTGTTTTACTTACTCATGCAGCTCCTGGTTTTAAAGAGGCTATCTGAGCAAGGCAGGGACACTGAGGTCCATATTTGTAGCAAACCATTCCCATAGCAAGGGTGAGGGAAATAATGATGTGTCTGTGAAACAGTTGCTTCCTGAGGGAAAAAAATAAATGAGGAATTAAATCCTCATTTTAGAAAAAAAGTAAAAAAAAAAAAAAACCAAAACATGAACAAATGTTTTTTGCAATAAACCTCTCATTTAAGTTTTTGTGTGAGGCAAAGTGCTGCTGTGTGATTGTGTGTTTCTGCTGCTTGTTGCTCACATCAAGGTCTAGGGAGGTTTGGTCTCTGCTGTTGGAAAATGCTTGTTGAAGGTACCATACAGAAACCAGGGGGTGTAAATCTGTAGTATAATGTCAGTGAATCATACCACTCTGAAAGTTTCCCACTAGACTGGGGCATGGCATCATTTGCCAGTAGAAATGGTCTAAATCTCTAAACGTTATCTTTATGGAAATTAATTTAATGGAAACTTGAAAATGGGACATTGATAAGGAGCTATGAAAGGCCTGATCTGGCTCCAGCGATGATCTCATTTCTCCTCAGGAAAATACCAGGAATTGTTACTGTGCATCAGATGAAAGGTAGGGAACCTGGGCATCTAGGATATGGTCTTTAATAAAGGGATCAAAAAGAATCATGTTTAGGCTTTTCAGTTCAGCTTTTTATGAGTTCTTTGACTCAAAAATTCTCCACAGATAGGTTTCTTGATGTTGGTCATAGCACGGCAGGTTAGCTAGGAAACTGAACAAAGCAGCCCTCTAAGAAACCAGTGCTTTGGTACATTGGATGCCCTCCCTTCCTCATAATTTTTTATATGAGAGAATAGAAAAAATTCTCCAACAGGTACACAGAAAGTATATATAAGCACATTTTCTTCAACAATAAACATCTCCATGTACTTGATACAAAATTTCAAATATTCTAAGATTTTCCATCAGACCTCATGATCTAGAGGATTTGTTGAGGTCACAAATCCAGAAGATTTCACTATATCTTGGGATCAAGCTTCAGCAGGGCATTTTTTAGTTTCAAAAAGTCTTGCTCCCTTTTCCACTTCCTCCTTCAGATAGATCCTGCCTTGAAATAAAATAGCTACAATATCTTGGGGTCATGTATTAGGAGGACATCACTAACCTGCAGTGTTTTTGTACACCATATTCTGAAATATTGTTGATGTTTCAGAACTGATCAGTATCCAGAACACTATTTTGGAGTACAACCTGGTGATGACATCACATCTCATTATTCACTAAGTGGGAGATAAGGGTAGCCAGTAATTTCAGGTGAGTTCTCCCCTTTTGTTTAAAACAAGCAAACTCCAATACAACATTTTTTTCCAGTGTGGCCTCTTTCCTCTTGCAGTGAGGTTTGGAGCCTGTTGCTAGGTTGGGAGATGTACAGGATGTGGGGCAACTTGCAAAGTGTGGAGGCTGAGATTGCAGAAGAAAATATGAGACAGAGGTAGCCAAGTGTCCACAAGGCAGGTGAAGCGATATCTACACTTCTGCTCTAGTCCTCAAAGGTAGAAAAAAGGCACTAACACAAAGAAGGAAAACAAAGAGCCTCTGTTAAGGTTACTACAACAGTATTAATACTTGATATTTGTGTAACATCATCTATTCAAACTTCAATACTACCAAGTCTCAAACTGCCACTGAAGCTCTTTGAAGGGGACAAGTACATGGACAGGGGTGACCCACTGTTATAATCTACCTTCCTAATGAATTTTAACCAAGTCCCACTCCACAGGCTTTTACAGAAACTAAGCTGCAATTGCATAAGAATGAAACCCCTGGTTTTAATTATTAATTGATTAAGGCACAGGAAACCCAGGTACCAGCTAAAGGTCAGCTCATGCATGGGTGAGAAGTCACTAGAAGAGCTCTCCGGGGAGCTGGGTCTGTGCTGTCCAACATATTCATAAGTGCCGTGGGAAAGAGGTGAAGGAAGGAGAGATGGGGTGGAAAGGCAATGGATTGGCAAAGTTTTCTGAAGAAACTTGGTGATAAGTTATGAAAGGAAAGTATTCAGTGTAGTAAGGGTGAACCATCCGTGAAGACCCTTTCAAAAGACCTTACCAGACTCAGCGACCAAGCAATAAAATGACAGATGAAATGCAGTCTAGATATATGTAGAGTGAAATATATGACTAAAAAAATCCCACAATCCTAGCCTGGCTTATAAAATTATGGTCTCTGAGCTGAGCTTACCCCCCATTACTATTAATATCTTGGGTTCTTGATAGATTAGAGAATGGTTTGGGTTGGAAGGGACCTTTAAAGGCCATCTTGTCCAACCCCTATGCAATGAGCAGGAACATCTTCAACTAGATCAGGTTGTTCAGAGTCTCATCCAACCCTGAATGTTCCCAGGCATGGGGCAGCTACCACCCCTATTCCAGTGGTTCAGCACACTCATTGTCAAAACTTCCTTTCTTATATCTAGTCTAAATATACCTTCTTTTAGTTTAAAACCGTGTCCTTGTCCTATCACAGCAGGTTCTACTAAAATATTTGCCCTCATCTTTCTTGTAAGCCCCTTTTAAGTACTAAAAGACTGCAATAAGGTCTCCCTAGAGTTTTCTGCCCTCCAGGCTAAACCATCCATATTCTCTCAGCCTTTCATTACAGGAGAGGTGGTCCATTCTGATCTTTTTGTGACCCTCCTCTGGACTGACCCCAACAAGTCCATGTCCTGCTTCTGTTGCAGTCCCCAGTGCTGGTCTCAGCACTCCACGTGAGGTCTCACAAGGATGGAGTAGAGGGGCAGAATAACCTTCCTTGACCAGCAGGCCACGCTTCTTTTGATGCAGCCCAGGATACAGTTGGCTTTCTGGGCTGTGAGTGCAGTGCACATTGCCAGCTCCTGTCCACCTTTTCATCCACCAGTACTCCCAAGTCCTTCTTGACAGGGCTTCTCTCAATCCCCACATCCCAAGCTTGTATTGGTACCAGGATTTGCCCCAACTCAAGTGCAGGACCTTGCACTTGGCCTTTTTGAACCTCATAAACCCACAGGCCTTTTTCTCAAGCTTGTCCAGGTCCCTCTGGATGGTATCAGACATACCAACTACACCACTCAGCTTTGTGTCATCAGCAAACTTGCTGAGAATGCACTCATAGATAACTGATGAAAATGTAGTTCAATGTTTATTACAAGTAGCTCAATAGAAAGAACGGAATAAAAAATATTTGATCCCCCTACTTCTTGGACACTACATACATTTCTAGGCCATCTGTCAGGAAAAGTCCATAGCAAACCCTCAGAGAAGTTCAGCAAGGCTGACCACAGCCACAGAACAGCTCCCCAGCAAAGATCAATGGCATTGGAGTAGTGCCATTTGTCTGGAAAGGTTGAGAAGGGATGTGGCAGGAGTTCATGAAATCATATATTGCATAGGAGATGGCAGAGGGTGAATGAGGACCAAATGGACATCAGTCTAACCCAGTACAATCTTCCTTCATGCTCCGTCTTGGAGGGGAAAATGAGGCATTAATTGCTTGTCCCAAAAAGAAAGAAGTCAGAGGGAAGAAGGACAGAAAAAAGGAAGATTTCTGGTGAGTCTACTGAAAAGTGAATACCATGTTAAGGCCAAGATATATTCCATCCACATCTCAATCGGCTCAGCCTGAGGTACCTCTGTGACAAGTATTGTAGTCACCACTTTACAGAAGGAAAAACTGATACACTGAAGTTTAGTAATTGGCCCAAGGTTATGCAGGATGTCTGAGGGAGAAACAGGTCTGCACTCAGATCTTCAACTTCTATCTACAAAACCCAACGTGAAGTGCTGAGACAAGGAGAATGTTCCCGGAGTGGTACAAATTAGGGAATGGCACATACAGTGTGCCTCATTGTAAGCCTGTAAATGAATGTTAAACATGGATTTTGAATGCAATTATTCTGCCCTAGTTACAGAATATATTTTAAAAGGCTAACTGGCCCATGTCTGCTTTCATCACTGAGGACCTCTGTAACCAGCTCACAAATCCAGGGCTACACTTATGTGATTAAAAGAGATCTGGGGGGGAAAAAAAAAGAGAAAAAGAAAAAAAGAAAAAAAACTTAAAAAATCTAGTCTTGGTCTTTCATAGGGCTCACCACTAAATGAAGCACTTTCTCAATTTGGGGAATGTGGGCCAGCAAGAAAAATCAAGATAAGATTGCAGATTGCAGGACAAATTCTGCACTGTCACATGCAAGAGGGACTGCATTGAAATTGATGGGAGTGTACTGGTGAAGCCACAGGGAAAAAAACCAACCTGACATCTGTACAAAATGCTCTTTTTGTGGCAAAATACCAAGATATCCGTGTGGTTTAGGGATGAGATATAAACACACAAACAAAATAATGCAATCAGGTTTTAACTGTTAAACCGTAAGTGTTTAATCTTCCTATCCTCAGTATTCAATGTCTTCTTGTGTAACAATTTCAAAGTGGGAAGGGGGTACTCAAGTTGAAAAATAAAAAATGCAGGTATCATCATTGTTTATTTCAATTAGGTTGAAAGATGAGCTGTATTGTCTGCAAAAAGGCTGCTGTGGAATATCTTGATCCTTACTCCACCCAGCAAATGCCCTGCAGAGATTGCTCTGAAGTGCTTCCTATGGAGATCATGAGGTTTTGCAGAGGATAAACACAGTTTGGCAAATAGATTTGAAATGACTGATTTACTCAGATTTCCATGTTTACTGGTTTACCACTGCTATAATTTGTACTTGTTGTCATGTCTCATCTGACCACATTCTACATATTTTGTCGGAGTGGGTCTATGAGGATTCATCTTTTGTAACTTTAGCACCACCACATGGTTTGCTGTGTTTAAAACTCCTGTTAAGAAATGGTAATTTTTTTTTTCCTTTCTTCTGTTTTTTCCCCTTTTTTTCCCCAGGATTTTTCACAGATACTAAATAAAAATTTGAAACCATTTTCTACTTGGAGTGTCTGCAAGGTAAAACACCTCATTCCTGAGCAATCAAAATATGAAGGGGTTGTAGTCACCACTTTACAAAAGGAAAAACTGATACAAAGAAGTTGTAGGTTAGGGTTGTAGGGTTTCTGTTATTTCCTTCAAAGCCCCTAAAAGCAAATGCCATTCTGTGCTTAAACCTATTGGCCAAAAACATTTGTAATCTGACAGCAAGAACACTGAGTTCCTTACTGCTTTGCATATTTCTCACAGAGCATTTTCCAAAAAACTGACTAAGGTTGCAATGAATAAAATCTCTTGTATTTTAAAGAAAAGGAGAAAGAAGGTGCCCATGGTGATGGCAGCAGTGGATGCCAAAGGGAAGAAATATAGAGATCATTTCTCTAAACACACTGAGAAACTACCTTCCCTCCCAACCCCCTTGCCAGGTACATGTGTGTAGGCTGAGACACTGAACACCCAGTTTTTCCTAACATGAACAAATATGATGGAGTTTTCTCAATATTCATGTTAATGAGGCTATTTAACTGTTATATCATTTTTCTAGATATGTGTCTGTAGCACTGGAAAGTGTTCACGTTCCTCTCCTTGTTCACTACATGAATAGATCTGATCAATCTGATCTGAGACAGATGATAAGAAAACACCTCAATGTAGCTGAATTCTGTTGCATCTCAAACATCTAACAAAAAATGCAAAAGAAAGAAAAAAATGAGGTGAAAATCAGAGGAGATATACCAGGGAAATATTGGTATAGTGGCCACAGGAAGATTTACAGAGAGGATTTGCTTTAGGGAGAGGAACAAAGATAGATGTGACTAACATTCTGCCTCTTTTGAATAATTAAAAGTCATCTCAAGCTGCACAGTAAATGCAAATGGCAAAGTCAATGTACCATTTATCTCCAAAGTTTGCTCCTCACTGGAGTTATCATTCCCAAGGACTTTTTATCAGTCTTTGAAGGCAAAACAGGTGATGGTGCTACAGAACCAACCTACATTGCAAGGAATATTTACAGGTGCTATGTGCCATCGGATGCTCTCTATCTGACCAAGCTGCCATCCTTTACAGACACAAAATGAGATGCCCTCATGGATCAAGTGGAGCTGTATCCTCAAAAGAAGAGGCACTGGCTGGAGTCTCCAACCTGAAATTACCTGTGAAGTTTAATTTAGCACCCTGTTGTATTTATTTTCATTACATGATCCAAAAATAAAATGTCAGTGTCTGCAATCACCTAAGAACCAGAAAGACTGGAACCAAGAACTACACGAAGGAGAGTAGAAAATGAAAACAAAGACAAAACCAAAAAAAACCAATCAAACAAAAACAAACAAACAAACAAACAAACAAAAAAAGAACCCATACCATTTGATGTTAAGGGTTTCGGTTTGGTTTTTTTTTTCAAAATGCATGAAAAGCTATCATACCAGTGTGTAGTAGGAATCTAAACTCCCAGCTGGACTGGTGTATTTAGAACCAAAAAGGGTTATTGAAATCAAAGGAGTTCAGGCTGACAGAAAGGTCTGCCCAGAGGGATTAGAATTAAAGATCAAGACCTTGTATTTTAAGCTGACACCTCTCAGGAGAAAACTACTTTTACCGAGGACTGACAGGGGTGTTTAGACCACATTTTAGCATATCATGTTAGCATAGGAGGGCATGTTCACTGTTTCACAACCTGTACCTCTTTTACTGGAGTATTTTTCCCTCTGTTCTTGGCAGAGCAGAGATGAGAGGCAACTAACATTTTATTTCACATTGTAATATTACAAGACTTAGCCAAAACCCCCTTATTTCTGCCAGCATAATTTGGACAACAAAGACAGCTTTGACTGACCCTCTACTTGTCACACTATGTTCCTCCAGGTTTCATTTTCTTTCTTTCTCCTCCATGTTTAGTTTAGCACAGATCCATCTGGCTCCGCCGAGGCAGCCAGGGAGAGGCACTGTGGTCCAGTAGATGCAGGACTGGCTCCTGCAAGAAGTTGTGCCCCTGCCCCTGGGGTCTGCGGAAGAGTTAATGTCCCTAAGACAACAAATTGCTGGCAGCTCGGAGCCCCTCTTTTCAGTCTTTTTGATTTCAGACTCTTTGCAACACTACAGTCCCAGCTCTCTTATACAGGGTAAGCCACTTCGGTGTTTTCATATCCAGTTCTTGACAGGTTGCTGCATTGATTTATGAAAAGACAGTAACAAAGAAGTAACAAAGACATCATCCCAGACATTTCCTCTGCTGGAGCATGGGGCATACTCAATGTCTGTCTTTCAGCCCATACTGAATCAGTACCATGTCAGAGTAAAGACACCTTTCCTTCTCATTTTTTGAATTGAACAAAACAAAAAAATTGCCCATATCAAATGTGTCCCAATTTTCTCCTAAAAGCCAAAGTTGGAGCATCTGGACAATTACATCCAATATTTATTCCAAACATTTTGCTAATATCTAATAGAGAGTACAGAACTGAGTGCGTGTTTCAAGGAGGGAGGTGTCATCACTAGGAAAATGAACATGCACACAAGTCCAGCATATTTTTGTCTTAGGTGTTCAGAAGTAAATAAAGACCTTTCCCATTTGATTTCTTGAGTGTTCAGTTGGAAACAGCTTAAAGGGCTTTGCTCCTTAGAGACTGAGTGATAAAATACATGTCAAAAATATTGCTCTTCTAACACATCTCTTCATCTGCACTCCAAAAAGTAGTTCCTGCCCTTCCAGAAGCTTACTCTCTGTCTTATACAATAAACGCAAATTCACAGTTACACCACAGTTGCACCTCTGCCTTTAAACCTGAACCATGGGACTGATGTTTATGCCTACACACAAACACTGGCCACCTTGGTGCTCTGCAGAAGGGAGCCCTGCCCTCCCAGCACACACAGAGAGGAGCTGCCTATCCCAGCCTGTATCTACCTAATCCATCCTGGAGGCCAAATGAGCAGGTTAGAAACACTCATTCTAACTTCCCTGTAGTTTTCCACAAAGCCTCCCAGAAACTGTAATTCACCCTATAAACCCACTATAACAGAGGAGATGTCTAGCTGTAGGTAGCAGCTTGACGCACATAAATCCTGCTCCCAGAACACAATGAGTCCATCAGAAAGCAGGCTATGGAAAGTCAGAGGGCATCACCCATACAAAATAAGAGACAATAGCAGAAAACCAATGGACCAACCACAAAAAGTGAAGAAAGAACAACTTCCTAGCACTTCAAATTGTGCTTCAGTTCATTTCAAGGAGAGAAATCTGAAAAAAACAGAAAGGAAAAAAAAACACCCAAAAAAACCCCTACATGATTTACCCCTTTCCAGTAAATAGTATAGTGATTTAAATAAAACTCTACAACCCATTACCGAAACTATTATTTCTCTGCAAAGTTGCGTCGTGAGATGGGCCTAAAAGCCATCTGCTTGATTTTCCCTTCAGATCATTTATCAAAAGACATTTTTAATGTTTTAGCCCAACTAGTGAAGACTTTTGAGTTTCAGCCAATCGGCAAATCCAGACGAGTAATAAGTTGTCACTGCTGTGCATAATCTTTCCTCGTGCAAAAATACGCTTTTAAAGTTAATAGCAGCTGAAAATAGAGGAAGGAAATGAAAGTTTGGGAATTAAACCCTCAGGGCACCCTAGCAGTAGCACAGCTGATCCAGGTGTACCTCTCTACCTACATAGGAGGCATGGGTTGGATAATGATCATCTTATTGCTGTCAACATATGTACACTGAGGTCCGTCCTTGACAGGCTATGCAAATCAGGCAAAACCAATTCCTTCCATTTAAGACTTCCACAGAAGTATACAAGCACGTTTTAGATGCCTTCTGTTCAAACCAGAGAAGACATAATTAAATTGAAGTAGTGCACAGAATATCTGGCAAATATTTTCTTGCTATTCATTACTATGGAAAAGCTGATGGAGGGAAAGCTTTGGGTAACTACAGTGTCGTTGTAGAGACCAAGATTGCTGAACATTACACTTGCGTGCTGTTTAGCCATTTAACAAGCACCAGTATTGTCATTCAATCCAATGGAATGGACCTTGAACCCTCAAATGATTAAACTAATCATACTAGGGCACGATAATGTGAATCAATAGGATTAACATGCAACTCTTCTGCACTACTTTCCAAACGAGCCCCCTCAAGCATTCACATAAACATTTAACTAAGCCTTGTAGTGCCCACAAAAGGTAAATAGATATTCCATACCGTACTGATGGAAGCCTATTCAACCTAAGGCGACTGAAGGCCCACACCAAGACCTTAAACCATCTTGTCCGGGAGCTGCTTTATGCTGATGACGCTGCCCTTGTCGCCCACACAGAAGTAGCTCTGCAGCGTTTAACATCCTACTTTGCAGACGCTGCTGAGCACTTTGGGCTGGAAGTCAGCTTAAAGAAGATAGAAGTTCTCTATCAAACTGCACCTCAGGAAGTCTTCCATCATCCCCATGTCACCATTGGCCAATCAGAGCTCAAATCAGTCCAGCAGTTTAATTACCTAGGTAGCCTCATCTCCTCGGATGGTAAGATTGACAGAGAGATAGACAACAGACTAGCGAAGGCATATAGTGCTTTTGGAAAACTCCATAAAAGAGTATGGCATAATAAACACTTGAAGAAAAGTACCAAGATCAGCATTTACAGAGCCATAGTGCTGTCTACTCTCTTGTATGGTTCCGAATCATGGGTCATCTACCGCCACCACCTGCAACTCCTAGAACACTTCCATCAACGCTGCCTCTGTACAATCCTAAACATCCACTGGTCAGATTATGTGGCTAATACATCTGTTCTAGAATAAGCAGCAGTCACAAGTATTGAGGCCATGTTGATGAGAACACAGCTGCGCTGGGCAGGGTACGTCTCCAGGATGAAGGACCACTGGTTCCCTAAGATCCTGCTCTATGGTGAACTTGCCACCTGCTGCCACAAGAGAGGAGCCCCGAAGAAAAGATACAAGGACTCCCTGAAACAACATCTCAGCCTTGGCCATATTGATCAACATAACTGGTCTACTCTGGCCTCAAATCAGGAGGCCTGGAGAAACACCATCTATAACACTGCTGTCTCCTTTGAGAACGCACGCAGGATCATTCTCGAGGAGAAAAGACAATGCAGAAAGAACCGTGTCTTGCAGAATATATCTCCTAAGGAGTCTTTCTGTTGTGCCTTTTGCAATCGGACATGTCTGTCTTGTATTGGCCTCATTAGCCACCAGCGTGCTTGTAACCCATGTGGATAGAGCCTTTCCCAAATCTTCATTCGCGAAGCCCAGCCATGATAATGCTTCTGCACTACTTTCCATACGAGCCCCTCAAGCATACACATAAACATTTAACTAAGCCTTGTAGTGCCCACACAAGGTAAATAGATATAATTAAACCAACGTAAAGATTCATTCTTAAAACCAGTCTCAAAGGGCAGGGTAAAATGTTTTCTCCTGAAGATTGAACGGGGAGCACTGAAGACATTGCCACTCCTCCCAGCTCCCACTCCTCCACTGATGAGCATCCTTCCTTAACCAAAACATCCAGCTGCTGTTGTGAGTGTGAGGAGAGACACCTCTCGCCTCTCACCATTCACTGTCTGAAGACCATGCCTCTCCACATCCATGTTCAGCATATAACAGCAAACACATAGTCAACAGGCAATAGCAAAAGTGAGTAATTTCATATCAGCATCAGAAGTCCCACCAGCTGCTTTCCTCAGATCACAACAGGAATACCTGCAGGCTAACACTGCACACTCATCAACTAAATTGAAAGAAAGGTATATCAGCCAGATAAAAAGTCACTTCACTATAGCTAATCACATTTTACACTTAAATAGTGTAAAAGCAGTGCTGAAAAATTCAGCAAAGCTCACAAACTGTGCAACAGGCCAAAGTGCTGGCATTTGTAACTTGGCAAAGCAAGAGTGACCCAGCAGACTCAGAACAGTTTATGCCAAGTTTGTATACATTTATACAGGTTATAGGTGCACACAGATACATGGATTTCATTCAGCTATTTAGCAAGGCACTGCAATATGCAGCCACAATTTAAGATGAAAAGAGATTTTACTCTTTTCATTCTAGAATCCATGCAAAACCTACATCCCCACTCAGGGATTTAGGTACATAACGCAAGAAGGAATCTGGTCATGACGCCCGGCTCCTCAGAGCAGACACACTCAAATTCTCAGGTTCTTCTGTCACCAGTGTTGTTGAAGAACCAGATCCATACAACTATTCAGTTCCCATCCTGGAAAAAGCTTTTTAGCTGAAATATTCCTAAACTTTCCTAAAAAATTTTCCTAAAAAAACACTATTTCTTCAATGCCTGGGAAAGACTAGCAAAAATGCCCTGTGATTTTTTTGTCTTTTAGCATGTGGTTGCTAGGTCTCTCCCTGGGTGAAGGCTGGCTAAAGTCTCAAACCTCTGAGACAGTTCAGCCATCAAAGGACTTTGGAACGTTGATTTTTTTTCATCTGGCTGATTACCACTTAACATCGACGCTGGAGACTGTGGAGACTGTGTCATGCTTAGTTTAAAAGAAAAAAAAGAGAGGTCGTTCTTTGAAGCTGTAATTTTGGCCTTTAAGGATGCCCTTTGGCATCCTTGCAGCATTGCAGGGATCCTACCATCTGAGGAAGAAATTCCACTCCCTCTGACCTGGCAGTTAATTAATCTTTGAAGGAATCTACCCCCTTACACACTGAGGAAGAGCCAAGAGTTGATGAGGAGAAAGCTTTGAAACCAGTGTGTTGCTGCTCCGTGAAGAAGTGCAAATTATTCCCAGGTGATGAGTGTAGGAACAAGGCACAGTTTTTACATGATGTCTGAGTCAAGGTTGGACAAAATACAAACCATTTATCTCATTCATCATTTACCTTTAGAGAGGTGAAGATTTGTGCATCTTCAATTAAAAAAATAAAACATAGTTTGATAAAAGTATGTGAAGCCCCACCACAGCAAGTCTTGCAGTCATTTTGTACATCGAACAAAATATCAGCCTTTTATTAAGTCTATTACATTTCTTAATTTGTTTTAGACTGTGTTCACTTCCTTGTTATTGTTTTAAATTCACAAGGGATAATTTTAAACTAATCTTCTCATCTTTTGCAGCAAACCCTCATCAATAAGCACTGAAAGGATGATTAAAATATCACTCCATGTAGAACAAACTAAGTCAAAATTACTGTGGGGAGTAAATTACCCTAACAGAGATGTAATGTCAATGCCTTAATTTTATAAAAGATTTATTATTGGAAAGAAAAAAAAAAAAAAAGAAAATGTAATCCCAGTGCTATAAGCAGGTCTTTATCAAAATAGCTTTTTTAAACAGATAAATGGCATGGTTTGGTTTAATACTTCTTTATCCAGAATGAAAGAAAAACTCAACAGAGGAAAAAATTATAATAGCCTTATCACCATACTATGGGTATATGTCCAAGTGTCCATAACGCCTGAATCTGCCTCTCCAGCCTGGAGGGATGTGGTGGTACCAGTTCCCTTCGTCCTTTTATCTCACATCAAGAGCTTTTCCATCTCTGGAGCTGTTGTCTCTATCCAGCAGTGTCCCCATCCTGCAATCAGCCAAGCTCCCCTAGGGTACTCAATCCCACCCTGTCTGGCAGCAGCTGCAGCATCTTGGGCACATTACACTCACCATGGCTTCTTTCCCTGGCATGGGCCAGAATTGCCTTCTGTTCAGCCATGGTAAGAGAGGGTTGGCTTGTACATGAAATTTCTTACATTATTTTAACACCATTGAAAAAAAAAAAGAGTAATGTGGTCCTAAAATATTCTGGCAACAAGTCTTTAAAGCTGAATGATTCCTGGGCTCATCTTCCATTAACATTCTTGCACTGTATTTTCACTCCAACTGCAGGCAGGAGTCTGCAAGGCTTGGAATATTTTTTTCTGGGTTTGGGGGTTTTTTTCTTTGTTTTTTTAGGTTCTTGTTTTGGGAGGTTTATTTGAGGGTTTTTTCTCTTTCTTTTTATTTCCTCCCAACAAATGTTCATTTATTCTCTGGAAACACTTCCAGGATTGCCTGCTTAGTTATTTACCTTTGATTTATACAGAATCAGAGATAGTTTGTGTGCTTGTCAAAATAATTTCTGGAACTTGCTATATTAACCTATAAGCTTTAAGGATATTTTTATTTCTTTAATCTAGATATGAATATTTGAACTCTGCAGCTATTACATCATATTGTTCTCAGCTAAATTCTTTAAGGTTACCTCACATTTTCATGTTTCCCTCTAGTTCCAACTACACGGCAAAAAGGAATATGACAACATTTAGCAGTCCTTGGCTGGTATAAAATACACCTTGAAATTTAGGATTGCAGTTTCCTTGAGTTAAATTGCTATACCCATTCAGATCTGATGCATCCTTTTTTATTCTGCTGCACTTAAGGTGTATTCATAACAAGAAAAAGATAAATGACCAATATATTTCTGAATCCTGCCAGCCACTGTGTTCATAAACTGACCAAGTGCTAATTTAACCCATCAAAACAATTCTCAGCAGACCTTTTGCTATTATACAGTCAAACAGATTTCCATGATGGACAGTAGATAAACATCTAGGGCTGGACTGACTTAAACACTGTCAAATATCTGTGATGAGAATTTATTCTACAGGATGAAAGCAAAAAGTATAGCTGCCAAAAATTAAATTATTTTCTTTTGTCCAAATTTCCTCCCTTTTCAGTTATTCTAGCAGTGCAGAAATTATAGTTATCTGGCAGTCTCTTGGTGGTGAACAGTAACTGCAGTCCTGTAGATACTCAGACAGGGCCTGCCTCTGACTAAACCCCTGGACAAAAAGAACAGACCTTGTCCCAGGAGACCACCAGTACCATGGCTGAAACAAAGATATAAGCAGGCCAATTACATATCACAGAGAAAATTCCCAGGAGAACCAGAAAAGGAGACGTGGCGTCAGCACTTGTGTCTCAGTGGTGGGTTTATTCTTGTTCTTCCCCCCTTGCTCCACGTGAATGTCCCTTGCCCTGCCCAGGAACATTCTCGTTTCTGATACATTGAATTTTTCCCATGCTCCTCTATGAAAACAGACACATAATTCATTTATTTATTCAACAACATCTACCACTTCTGTTGCAAAATTACCCTTTCCATTTTGCAGAATCCCTGTTGCCTCATTCACTTCTTATTCTTTATCCGCTTGAGGTCTCTTATTTATTTTTACCTCTTGTCAAATTTTCATTTTACCTTCTATCTTTCCTACACTTATGCTTCCTTTAAAATCTTCTAGTTTATCCTGTAATTTTTTCAGATCACCCTTGAGTTTGGTCTGTCATAATTCACATGTCCTTTGCTGCCCCTCTTCCCAATTGAAAGTCCCTGCTAGCTGCATTATTTTAGTTTAACGGCAAAGTCTTGCTCTCATCCCAGTTCAATGGCAAAACTCTTTATTGATTTCAGTGGAAATGGGGTCTTGGAGTATTTATGGCTTTGCGCAATACACATAAGCCCTGGGCGGGGGGGAGACAATGTAATTAAGCAATATGGCATGACAGACTGCACTGCACCACCGATTAATGGGTGCATGGTGTGTGTAATAAACGTGAGCCTCTGGCACACCTGAGGTGCACATTAATCAGCCCTACGGTACAACCTGAAAACTCTGATCATTATAAAATGGGTATTTAAAACATTAAAATGCCCTTTTTTAAGTGATAGAAATCATTAATCAGAGTAGAAATCTACTCTTATGTCTATGACTCCAGCAGACTGCAGTGACTCCATCACTGTTCCTCTTTATGTTGCAGAAGTGAAGGTAGGACCCAGTATTTATTTTGAAAGGATAATCTGCCTGTTTACCTCTATGTCTCTGTGACTGTATTGGGGGTAACGTGTCACAGTAGCGATCAGGTAACCATCATATTTCTTGGTGATGAATATCAGAAGGGAAGTGAGGGAAGACATTCAAAGGAGCCTCTACAGCCAGTGTACTTAAGTTTTCGGAACTGTCATGCAGCAACAGTCACCACAGCACCTGCCTGCAGGCCACCCTCCACCTGCCTGAAAATATAATGGGACCTTGCTCTTACAGCTGTGCAATCAAGGAGGACTGTGTGACTCTTATCAGAAGACAGTAACCATCCTGATGATTGCAGTACCGGGCAAATAAAACCAATTTGCTCTTGTGTTTTGCTTCTCCTGACAGCCTTAGCCGTAGCTCCTCCACTCCTTGTGGCCACAAGAAAAAGCTAAAGCTGCTGCCCACCTCACCTGAGAAGGGCTCTGTCTGAACCTGAGGAGGGATGATTTGTCCTGTTAGCATCCCTCTGAGACCTATGGGAGCTCCTGCCTTGTACCACCATTCAAAGCAAACATGGTCATGTCACACCTGTTAGGTGCTCTGGTCGCAGTGGGGGCGCTCAGAGAGGTGCACCAAGTGTGACCACATCGCAACTCAGGCACTGCCTGCACTGTTGTTTGCACAGGAGAGAACTGATAGGTACTTTCAGAGTCAATCTCCGTGGGTCTTAAATTCATTAAGCTGGAAATCACAACCCTGCTGAAACAGTAGTGACTGTGTTTTGCACTAGGGATTATGTGAGGTACCTCATCCTGTTTGCAAAACCCAGCACTGCATGTCTCTGCTGACATCCCACTCACTCTTTCCCCACAGAGCTCTGGTCTCACATGTAGCCTCTGGTGCTTTTCTGACCAGATGCCTTCAGGCACACAATCTAATATAGTTTTCCTGTAGCCTTAGCCTCCCAGATGCCTTTTGATGGCCAGACCTCCTACTGCCTGCGCGCTCTGCTGCAGCGATCTGCAGAGGAGGTGCAGAGGAGGGAACCCAATAATGGGTAGTGGTGAGACTGCAGGTGTAGCTCCTGTCATAACAGTTCTCTGCTCTGGGCTGCACTCTGTAACACATTAGGACAAGCCCTCTCCCACCTTTCTTCCATCTCCCACCAGACAAGGTGCCCTCTGACAGTAAGAGAGGTTGAAACCCATGCCCACTCACTGTGGGCTGCACTATTCTCATTGATGTCCCAGATTATTCTGCTTTTAGTTATCAGACCTCCTCCTGTGAATCAGCTTTTGAGTACTGAAGAAGATAAATAAGAAACAAATAAGAACAGTAACATCAGAAATTAGTCAAGAAGCAGATCTCATTCAACAAAGACTGAAGTTTTCTGTCGTCCGATGCTTTTCCCCAACACAGAAATCAATGCAAAAGACCCAGTCCTCCAAATTCCACACTTCACTAAATAGTTTCTTTCTCTCCATTCAGATTGAGAAGGGCAGCTTGATGCTATGTTTGTTTTCCAATTTAAGGCCCACGCCAACATGTTCCAAAAGTGCTGGCATTTTCGTTTTGTTCAACTTAATGGAGGGTGACTCAAACCTTAAGCTGTTTGATTTTGGAAAGCAAATCAAACATACAGCAGAGGGTGAGACATGCTGCGGTTCTATACCAGATACATATTTAAAAGCAAATTTCTATGTTTCCTTTACAGAACAACTCGGACCCCTGTTCTGCTGTGTTGTATCTGCCCATTTCCTTTCTGAAGGGACCTACCACAAGTTCCAGGCATCTAATAGCTTCACATGCCTGCTACTTCTTTCTTTTTTCCTCTTTTTTTGCTTTTCTGAATCACTGCTGCTTTCTTCCCACTCCCTCAAAGCCAAACTGGCATGAAGCTCAATATACTTTCTTCAGCTGCTGTGTAAGCACAGTCAGAATGGTCACAGAGCACAGTGAGAGGTCTAAGGCTCTCACACACCCCGAGGTGTTCCTCCTCAGCGCTTCAAAAAGAGCACAAAACATCACTCAACCCCTGAGACATTTTGCACGTACAGCAGGTTTCCTACAAGCTAGGCATTGATGTACCCCACTCCTTCAATCCCTTTGCTGCCATGTCATAGGATGTGGGTGGCACAACCACGGGTGCTGGTTTAAGTCAGAGATAACACTAATGAAACCACTACAACAAAATGAATGCAAATCATCAGAAGCCCATAATTTAAATGGCAACATGGAAGCAAATAAAGGCTAGCTAGAATTAGATCTGCGGGGATTAAAGGAGAAGCCCTCCTGAAGAAGACCATTTCTGAACGTCTCTTAGTTCAGCCTTTACCCATCTAATCTGAAGTACTCAAACTTATTTCAAAGTATTCAATTTTGGTTTTATTTTTTAAAAAACATAAATTAATCACACTTTTGGCTGTGACTCTCCGCTCCCCAGCTAGTAAGAAAATTTCAGAAGTTTTTGTAGTAAATAGCTTCCAGCAGAGAATGATTAGCATGAAGATTGATTATGTGATTTGCCATAGTATATGGTAAAGGTTTTCTGCAACTAAATAAGAAGAACATGATCCTATTCTGTGTAAAAGCTGGTTTTAACTGCTCAGAACATCCCAGGGAAAAATAGGTGCTGTTAAGAAACTATAAAAGAAGTACTTAACTGTGTTTTCTCTTTCCACTTCAGAAGGTCAGAATGACCTAGCACTGTTGTGGTAATATTTTTAACTTAGATGATGATAATTACAGGTACATTTCCACCTTTAATGTTGAGAGAAAATACCACACTTGGTATTAATCACACCTTCAGTACCAAACAGTTGTGTGTAGCCATCAGTGTCATTCAGCTGCCCACGGGACCAGCTGATGGGACCCAGTGTAACCTGTGGCAGCAGTGAAGACAACTCTTTTTCCTGAGCTCTCAGCCTTGTACAGCTGGGTTGTGCTTCCATGTTCACCAGAGCTACAACCGGCTTATATTATAAAAATGCCGATATCCTCAAATGCACAATAAACTCCTAGTTATGCTCCAGATCCTATTCCTCATATCTTTTCACCAAAATGATATTTGCCTCCTTCCTACCAAACACACAGCTAGACACTCCCATCATGTGTCTGCTCAGCCTGTTTGCTTTAATAAAAAGAAGACATTCTGGAGAAAACACTTCCACATTGTCATTCCAAAGAAATAAGCAAAATTAACAGCATATTTCAAGATCTTTGCAGACATGATTCCATTTTCTGTGATGGAAAGAGCCTATTTTGGAAGAAAGCAAGGAAGGTACCTGCCTGGGGCTCCTGGAAAATGTGAAAACCCGCCAGTGCCCCTGAGGGAAGCAAAGGACCCATCTGTCTCAGGTCTCCAGTTCTCACAGTGCACAGACAACTCAATTTCAGTCACTTCTGCAAGCAGCCTTGAATCATCGGAGCTGCTTTTCTCCATCACTCATTCTGCACCACTGCTGCAGAGAGAACTAGGGTAAAGTAGAGCCCTCTGTAACTGAGTACCTTCAGAGCAGGGAAAAAAGTTCGGACAGAGAACCCTTGAATTTCTCCTCCATCTCCCTCCTGTGCAAAGGAGAAGGGAAGGGGGCTCCTCATGCCTGGGAGATGAGAGGAGATGGGATGTGTGAAGATGCTGGAATTTAAGACAATTGTCTGGCAGCAGGCAGCTTTTCGTAAAATACCCCTTGATTCAGTCTCATCTGGGGCTTTGCAAGCAGAGCTCCAGCCAGCAATGCGCTGGTGATACCGTGACTTCCTCACCTGTGGTGCAGGCATTGAAGAGTGGGAGAAGAGGCTTAAAGGGTCAAAGCACAGATAGAAAATATAGCTCATGTACAGGAATCCCCACACATGAGAGGAAGGGCATGGAGTCGGTCTCATAACACATTTTTAGTTGGGATGGATGATCCCAGCAGCACATCTCTTTGGGTGGCCACGCAAACTTCAGCCCACTCTGGTATTCTGTAACACATGCAAGAGAAACCAGATTTTGGGCAAGAAGACAAGAAGATACCAGTGCTTGCTGACAAAACAGCACACACACAAATCTTTACATGAAACTATATATGTCTTTAAACACACTATTACATTGCCTTCACTGAGAGAGAATTTTGCAGTAAGCTTGACATACTTCACTGCAGTGGGGTATTTGCTCAGAACGGGGTTCTATGAGCCAAATTCTCTGTCCCAGGGTCCATACACAAAAAAAGGGGTACTAGTTACTTGCTGCATAAGCAATCATTTACCTGGAGAGGTCATGAAAAGCTCTGATGTAATTAGCAAAAGCCAGATTTGAAAAATTAGGCTCAAGAGCACTTCAATCATTACTTCGAACTCAGTGACTTTCCGACAGATTTTCTACATACGCTCAAAAATCCAACAAAAAAATCATAGTCAGTGCCACAGAGACCCTGTGGGGAATACTGAGGATGATTTCCCTGCCTGGTTTTTCATTTCACTTACCCTTCTATGGCTGGTGGTGTCTATACACTAACATTATTCTCCTTTCTGCTTTAATTTGGGCTCAGAGCCTTCTTAACATGATCTTATGCTTACTTAAGAAACTGTGTTACATCCAGCAAGAGATGGCTTTTACTGAGAGCATTTCCCCCAATGACTTTTTAATCTTCCTACCCTTGACCTTTCAGTTCAAAATATTAAACAAATCACAAGCTATTACTTGTATTTATTAGGCCACTAAAAGCCAAACCCACCTTTTTCCAAAAGTTACGTAGGTAAAGGGGAGCCCAAAGCAAGATGGACTAGATAATTATACTACTAAAAACCAAACTTACGTGAATTATTCTTGTGACATTTTCCATTCTCGTTACCATCTTCATAATGAAAACGAGGTGTCAGAAGCTTCATTTCTTATACCCAAACTTTATGTGATCTCAGCTACATGCTACGTTACTCTGAGGTTTTTCAATATTTGGAAGTTGGGCCAGCTAGCCATTCCCCTAAATTTCTAATTACAGACTTAACAACCCATGGAAGAGGAATGCATTTTAAGACTCAAGTCCTCAGGCTTTATAAACGCACGATATGGAAAATCTTACGCTATAGTTCTTCTGTGCACTGCGCCCATTAAAAGGCATCACACAGAGAAATGCAACGGGTTGAAGATCTAGAATGAATTTTTAGAGAAAAAGATATTCTCAGGGAAAAAAAAAAAAACACAAAACCGCGCACAAACTTTCAGGAGCAGGAGGTTTAAAAACAGCGCCACAGCTGCAAGATTTCACAGCGTTGACGGTATTCTAGATGAAGAAGCTATTAGAACAGGAGACTTTATGGTGATAGATAACACAGTGGTTTCCTCTTCTTCTTCCAGCGACTATATTTCAGGAAAAAGCATTAATTTACTTTGCCATCATATTTTTTTAAGTTCAAGTAATCTGTGGAGAACTAGAAAGGGCCTTGTGTACTATAAGAAATACTTCCGTGTTAATACTGCTGAGTAGCAGCATTTATTCACATGATGCTGCTCAGCCCAAATCCTGTATGAGGAGCTGAAGCACATTAACTTGAAAGGCTGAATTTTGAGCTGCTTTCCAAAGGGGTAAAAGCTCATATCAGTGAGGAAGATGTTCAGCTACAAGACAAATATATTAAAGTGCATGACTTACAAGTACAGAATCAAAATAAGGTGATAATAAAAAGTATATGTGAGTAAGGTCTTTCCTAGTATTTTAATTTACAATGGAAGAACCATAAACTTTCTCAGAGCTCCTGCAACCTCCCGAGGTGATGAAGAATGGGTGCACAGGCAGTGCTTGAGTGTTTCGCCCTTCCCGGGCAGAGGAAGGTCAGCTGGTGTCCTGGTAAGGCTCATGCTGCAGCAAGAAAGTGAAATGCATGGTTCTCAGCTCAAAGTTTTATGAGGTTTGCTTTTATTGCTTGGGTTATTACTGCCAGTATCTGGACAAAGGCATTAAAAGACAAGGAAAGGGCTAGAATGCTCACAGGCAGGGACCTTCCAAGCATCACTTTCACCCAACCCTTGACTGTCTGCAACCATTCTTCTTAGGAGACCTATTCACATTTGGAGTTTACCAAGTTTTACACCCAATTGCCTGTAATAAGGTGAGGACAATGAACATTTTGCTTGTAAAGCAGCAAACTTGATATTACTTCCACACCGCTCAACTAAGAACACATTACAGTGTGTTGGTCTCTGTTAACAATCATAGAGCTATCAGACATTTCATAAGAATCAGGTTACAAAAATGTAGCAGAGAGACATACAAGGACATAAAAATTCCAATGAGATAAAAGCATCCCTGTTTACATAGCAATTCTCCTTCATTAGACTCAATGTTGTTTCATTATATTCAATGTCATTTAGTTTTGATGTTCGTTTCAAGGCTGCTTATTTATACTGAGTAGAAAGAGGGAAACACAGTAAAAACTCTGTGCTGAATGCAATGTTAGAATGGGTTTTAATACGCAATAAAATGTATATATCGTGTTCTAGTTAAGAAAGCGTCACTGTTTGCTTATGTATGTTACCATACAAATATATCCTAAAATCGAATTGGCCTTCACTAAATCCCAAAAGCAGAGAAACTCTTGATTGAAACTGCTCAGAGACTATTCAGAATAAAGATATCTTTTTCACCTATTTATGCATGCTTTCTGCTAGGTGACATCCACTCCTAGTCAGGGCTTTAAAGAAAGTGCTTTTTTGGGGGATGAATTTCACGTATTAGTATTGGTACATCCATCCATCTGGAGTCTTTTGCCAATGGCAAAAATCCAAGGGACATGAGCTGGTACCTTTGAGGCAGAACAGACTACTTGCTATACTGCAAAATTGCCTACTTTCTTAAAATGCTTTTTATCAAATTTCTTATATGCAGCAGCTCAAACCCACTAAGGGTTTAATTTTTCATTTTATTGTATGCTATTTTGCACATCTTGCTATAGGGTTTCCCTGAAAGTGCATAAACTCGTTTTAATTGTTCCCAGTGCTGACTCCCATTTAATTAAACAGTAGTACTATAGCAAGATTTACTATACAGAAACTGAGACTTTTTAAAAGCTGTAACGGAACATATAATAGATGTGCCACATTTTAAAAGCCTAATTAAATCTATTGTTTCTCTGTGTCCTCAGCATGTCTCTCTCAAGTGTGAGATATTATTTTAAATGGCTGAGATGTTTATTTCCACGATCATATGAGCTGGATCCACATTTAGGGTGGTTGCTCCTGACAAAGTGAAAGGAGCATTTGGTAAGAGCGTGTGTGATATGGGGCACTGAATATAACTCAGATAAGTGAAAGGAGTGAAAACAAGAGGATATGTTTTGCTCTTTGCGGTTTTCATCTGATGTCCTTGGATGAGAAAGGGAGCTGAGTCAGGCTTAGGGAGGCAGGTGGAAATCCAGTCTCATTGCCTCCAAATGTGCACAGCTTTCTGGGCTTTTTCACCCCCAGACTGAGCCTGATCCCTGCAGAGATGAACAGGGGACAACTGAAGAACCAGAGTGTCTTCCCACCTCACCAGAGAGCCTTAACAATTCAGACAAACTCATGACTAGGGTGTTGCAGGGACTGGGCTTTACCTGCCTCCACACTGGGAGCAGAAGTGACTCTTAAGTCAACGAGGACGACAGCAACGGGTGCAACAATGCCAGCACCAGCAGGGGAGCAGAGCAGATACGGGAATGCTTTCCTTTAGGGATGACTCCCAGGACAGGCTGTTCTGAACTGCCCCTTCCTCGGGGATGTGCCTCATAAATAAAAGCCATTTGTCTGGAGCTGGCCGGGATAGCAGCTCTGCATGAGGTTCCCTCCCAGCTCAGGGGTTTTGGTATTTTGTTTCCTCAACCACCTCACGTGCTAGCTTTCAGATGCTAAGAGGAAAAAAATTACAGTGATTATTAAGACAAAGCCAGGTAGGATTTTTCTGAAGCTCCCAGCATTAAGCAGACTCTGCTCCCAAAATGGAAGCTCCCAGCACTTGCAGGGATAATTAGGCTGCAGCCTGCCTTTCTAAGAGAAATTCCCCTTTGCCTGTAATCTCGAAAGAGAAGAGACACGAAACATTTCAGAGACAAGCGGAACTCCAGCCGAGAGGAAGGATTTCAGCCCAGGAGGCCGAACTCTGCTGCCCCAGAGGTGTTTCAGCAGCGGAGCAGAGCGCAGGGCTCAGCTCAGAGCTGTTGCTGCCGTGATCAGAATCGTTGTGCTTCATCCCTTCTGCACAGTTAATACAATCACAGATGATTTTAAGGGCAATCAAATACAGCAAGTCCCTAAAAATGAGAATAATAAGAGTCACCAAGGGAGGCAAATTCCCTAAGAGATCATAGGAGATTATCTCAGAAAAGAAAATTCAGTACAAGCTAGATATCGAATGTAATAACTCCTGCAAAATATCCTTTTATGGAGAATCAGAAGCATAGTAGTTATTTAGTCTTTGGCATCTATAACCTCTTATAGTGAAGAATACATTGTAATTATTTAGTCTTAAGTAAGTAATCACTTTTTTCCTGCTTTAATATTCTGAAAATAATTATATTATTTGGGGTTCATTAACTGTTTCCAGCAGAATAACCAGCTTTATTTAATTAGCTGGATGAAGCTTTTTAGTTACTTTCTTTCTTTCCATCACTGATTAAACATTAGTTTCAGAAGATTAGCAGCTATTTTCTTCCAGTCAATATGCTCTCTAGTTTATAATCTTTTCATGGGAGAAAAAAATTACAGTAAATCAAACTGAAATGCTGTGCTTACTTAGAAAAGACATCAATGAGAAATAAGGTTTGCTGAATTCTTTCATCCTCTATCCTGTCCTTAGCAGTAGAAATAGTAAAATGCTCAAAAGAAAAATGAGTACCACTTGTAAGGGACCAGGTTCTCTTGCTACACTTTTGTTATTGAGCAAGAACTGTGCTCTGGATATCCTCAAAGGAACACTGGCATGAAATAAGCACAAACCTGATATACTATTTCAACCTTGTATTCCACTCCCCTAGATTTGATGCCAAAGCACATCACTTTACAGATTGAAATATGAACTGTTGCTTTCCCAATCCAATTCCAGCATGTGAAAATGACCATCCCATTCTGGGCATCAAGTATGAAGGATTTATTCTTTTTCTTTAATCTGACTTTAGGCAATTCCTGTAGCAGTCAATTCTATATATTTTCTGTACAAGTGGCAAGTCAATCTTGCCCCTGCATGCTTCAGCTGACCAAAAAGGACAAAATATATAAGTTTGTACATATGAGACCCTTTTGGCAAAGTACAACTCCTTGGATGCTACCCTGGAAGAAAAGGGTAGTGAATAGGAAGGAAACAGCAAAAGTAATGCAGAAAGTAGCTTGGAAATAGGTGCTCTGTGTGTTTACCAAAACCATCATCCAGGAAGCAAACAGCCCTGCCATCCTCCATCCTACCAAGTGAAGGGAGAGGAGGGTTGCAGGCTGTGGTCCTTGGGCAGGACCTGGACCACTGTGAAACCAGCACAGGGAAGCACCTTGCTCTCTCAGCAGGTCAGGAATATTTTTATCAACAATTTACATTCCTCTCTGACCAGTCACTGCAGCAGTCATTAGCCACCTTCTCTTGCTGAAAAACATCCAACCTCCACAATGCCAAAGATCTGGACTGCCAAAAACTAACGATCACAGGATGATAAATGTAACTTCTACTGCATTAAGAAAATCAACAACTTTGTAAAAAAAAGATCCAACCACATCGGCTGCCAACTACTGCCTTATAATTTTTAAATTCTAGCAAACAGAACCTTCACATCTATGAAGCATACAAACACAAGCATGAAATTCTGTATGCCTTATTTCAGTAAGGAAAGAAATAGTGTCTCAGCTTCTTTGCCAGCTAATTTTTGCGCCCTTCACAAATTGTGTTTGCCTGCAGCAGTAAAACCAGAACTTTCTCACTGTCCCTGCAGCACATTCCCTTGGAAGCAAGCACAGCCAAGCAAATGCATGTGCCTACTGCAGACTTCAAAATGGTGCAGTGTTTTGATGTGCCATGGGTTTCAGGTAAGAGGGTATTAGTAAAGTGTGTGGGGAGGGTTATGATGGGTATAGTGAGGGCATAAATCTATCTATTTAGTTATGACTAATAAAAGTTTGAAATGAAAATCCTATTTGTTCTAAGTGAAAATCGCAAATTTCTATAGATTGTGATTTTTAATTATTAGTCATTGTTACCTTTTCTGTGCTCAAGGTCTTTTCTTGCACATATCATACACAGACCTAAACAGTCAGTTACATCAAAAAGACCCCTTTACATTTGGCCACATAAAACAACTTTACTGCAAACTGGCACTATAGGAAGTCTTTTGTGACTTGGGTGTAAGGAGTCAAATTTAAGGTAGACCTCTCTCTGCCTATCCCTGTTTTTACAATAATACACTTGACTTGCAAGAAAGCTGCAGATGTGCCAAACAGCCAAAAGCAAACCAGGGAGAAAAATTCCAGCTACTGACACTTCTACCTCCAAGTCTTTATCTTTTAATGATATTTCATCTTTTTATGCTATTTTTTGCTTGTTTTCTGAGCATGGGCATTCTACCGGCTCATGTAAAGACCACCTCTGACCTGCTCTGGTGCACAGATGGATGAGGGCAAGCTCTGCTCTGCATCCAAGCAAAGAAAATCAGTTCTAACACATATATTATTATATGTACCTTCATATAGATAAGGAAAGCAAATGTGACAGGAATTCAGTCTACATATTCCTACACATCATTCATGTTCACATAAGGACCACTGCAGCAAAGGGAGCAGTGCACTATAGGTGACTGACAGGCAGATTTTGGGAAGAGCCTTCTGTTTATTTGCACAAAGTCAATACACAACCAGCTGACAATCAGAATTGAGACACCATTTAACACTGTTGTCAGTATAGTTGTTTATGTGATGCCTTTGAGCATTATATACATTTTCACAGTGGGTAAAATCTGCTCAGAACTCAACAAAACATGCCCATTTATTGTCTTGGTAGGGCAAGAAGAAGGATGAAAGAGATATAGCAAAACATTTCTCTTTCTTTTTAGGCAAGGGATGGGGTCACAAAGCAAGAAAAGATTTCAGCCTCTCATTTCCTCCCTGCATAAGCAGTTACTAAGTCAGAGAAAAGCCTTCACAAAAGAAGGACTCAATGTGTGTTTGTACAATGGATGAGGGAAAACTGATAGCAGGTGGCACTTCGGCTCCTATATTTCCAGAGAAAATTCAAAGTTGGAAGATAACTTAAATTCAGCCTGTGAAGAAAAGTTTCTCCTTTAAACATAATACAACCAGGCAGGCTACTGCAGTTCCCCACAAGAACAATGGTACTGGGGTGATTTCACTGCTTAATAGTAAAATCCTTCAGTGCAAACCAGTATAAACACAAATTATTCAGGATTAAAGGACAAAGAGATTTTCTTCTTTTTTTTAAACCTGATTGTGTTAAGCGTGTTATTCCATGTCCCTCTCCCTCAAAATCTGCCTTGCAACAAAACTGGAGGATGAAGCCAACAGGTCTGAGTCAGATACGGCACTGATTTTAGACACCAACTTCACCAACTCATCCAGGCTACCACAACAGATTTGCACCAAGAGCAAGTTACTGCTGCAGTAAGAGATGCTCCTCATTAAACAAAGGCAGTCCTAATTAAGGAGGGCAACTAAGATCTTGAACGAGCATTAACTGGCACAGCTTTACTGACTGGAAGTCTGGAGAGCTACAAAAATTTCTTTTGAAAACTTGTGGCTTTGACAGCCATTTCACAGATGCTTCTTCCCTCCAGCTCTGAGCCTCTCTGCCTTCTCTGCCCTGCTTTTCTGTTCTTTCTTTGCATATCACAGCTCTGAAAACTATCACTTGCTTTAAATTTTCTAGTCCATGCTCATAGGCAGCGACTGTGGCTGTTGTTCCTTCTCAATTTTGTGTTGTCATCTTGATTGACTAAATGGCAAATCTTTCAATAGATGATGAGTTTTTCAACTCACCATTTGCAAAATAAGCCTCTAATGCTCATGGTCATGGAGAGGAGTTGGAATAGCAGGGAGAAAGCAACCCTTAAAAGCCAAATAATAGAAAACAAAAGTAAAAATCCTGACATTTACTCTTTTTTCAGGGTGGAGTGGTTCACAGTAAAGCTACATGCAATTTTTAACTGTTTGGGACTATCAGAACACACAGTCCTCAGTCTGCAGATCTGTGGCAGATTTTGGCAGCACAAAAAGTCATTACAGTCAGTCCCCATTCACTGTCCACCCAAATGTAATCAACCTGGCTCCAGAATCTGGCCTGCTGGGGACAGGCCAAGTGGGAATTTTTAAAAAAGTTGGCCACCAAGAGGAGTTTCCATCTACTCTTTTAAAGAATCAATAAAAATTGTTTTCTAAGACGTTCGTATGGCATCCTGCAACAGGGTTTCATTGCATCTTGATAATTTAGGATTTTCTTTCCCTGCTGCCTGCAGTTAAGGACTTTTTTTTATCTGTTCCATCTGTGAAGTGCAATGAATTTCAGATAGACTTTATAGCGACTGTCCTTCCAGTTTAAATCTTCACAGAGAACTTGTTTACCTGTGCTTACTAACCAGGCTGGGGTGTAATAAATCATTTAAATGGACTTACAATTTGGTTGTAAAACATCAAGAGATGCTGACCAAGAACACTATTACATTATAAGCAAAAAATCCTTGTGCTATAAACATTGTTCTCATGCATTATACACAGTGTAAGGTTAGATATTTTATGCAGTAATGGAGGCAATTGAGGAGGTTTTTTCTAATAGTATTATCAGTGTACAGCATTATCTTGAATATGCCAATATCTTGAACCTCACAGTGGATCTGATTCTGCCCTGAATTAGATTGTTTTCATTATGATTCCTTTCAATTTTTACCAGAAAAGTAAACCTGAATACCTCTTGGGAGCTTCACACATGTGTGCACATGTGAGTTATATATAGTGACAGCATTTGAACAATAATACAAACACGATATCTTTGTATGGAACAAGGTTACCACACATGGCACTGCTCCATGGCTCACAGGTGTCTGCTGGCACCCCTTTACCCCCAACCCTCCCCATTGCCCACAGGTGAAGTCCCTGGACATACAGAAACTGGTGGGATTTATGGATGATGTATGAAAGCCAAATTATTTTATTACAGCAGGACAAGCAGAGGCTAGGGCATCATCGTGGTAGCTCCTTTAAAATCACAACATAAAAATCCTGAAGCTGACAGCACAAAGGAAGAAGTATTACCACTATTTGACAAAGAGGAAGAATTCAGATGACAGATTTGAAGATGACCACACCGAAGCATCTGGCAGAGCCATGTGACATGCCCACACAATCTGGGTCATCTGCCTTCACACCAGAATGTGCCTCCTTCTCCTTATTCAGCTACAAGTCACTCTTCACTTACATAAAAAACCGCAGCAAACAAACATCGGTTCCTGAAACATCCCATGAATGCATTCACATTATCTGGGAAGATAGCGCTGTCACCTCTAAAGGATGATATATGGAGTAAGAAGTGTATCTGTGTGTTATGGATGGGACCAGAGCGCCTGCAAAGTTACAGAGATGACAGAGCTGCACAATATTACTGTTCAGCCTAGAAAACCCATGTTTATGCTGTTTATCTACTGGCAACAGGGAATACTAGTGAATTATGGGGAAATAGGGAAATTATGGAGAAATGGTATTCTATAGCGAAGGCCTCCTGAGGTATTGGAAAGAGTGGCAGTGCACTGTGGTGCAGGAATGGTTGCTCAGTTTAGTTAAATTTAGCCTTTTTCTTGTGACTATCAAGAGACTTCACCAGCCATAACAGAGATAGGATTATAACCCACAGGCATTGCAAAACTTTGTGTTAAGGAGTCAAAGGAGAGAATTAGGTCAAAATGATCTGAACCAAAATCTAGTGATATGAAGGGAGGAGAGTAAAATAAAAAGAAGGAAAAAAAATCCCTTCCATACACAACTTCAGAGAGTGAAGACAAGAGCCATGGAAGGATGAGACCCAGCACTCAAGTATAAAGGAGACATAATGAGGAGATGCAATGGTACATGAAGCAGGTAGTTTTTCACTTTCCGTCTGTTTCTCTGCTGCAAACAATTACCATGTCTTTATCATCACATGCTTGTTATCACCCTTCTGCTGCAAGTTTCCACAGTACCTTCTGAAGCAAGAAAGATTGTTTGACCATTGTTTTTCCTTTGGCCACATAGGTAAAGCTTACTACAGACTTGACAGCCAAGTGGATGAGGAAAGTTCACATGATCTTTTACACTGTCTGACCAGCATGAGTTGTAGACATCAGCCAAAACAGTCAGTTGGCTGAAGCTGGCATGTTTATCACACCCAAAAGAGGACACCTGCCATTCCCCAACGTTGTCTTTCTTCTTTATAAGCTCTGTGGACCCTCCATCCTCAGAAACAGTCTGAGAAAACTCACACAGAAAAGCAATTCTTTCTTCTTGATGGATAAAATGTTGGTTTGATTTACACTTCTTTTCCTAATTTATAGACAAAACATAAGAGTGTGCCAACATGGGGTCAGAGGAAGATTCTTTGGGTCAAATTCTGCTCACAGCTGTATGAAAATAAATTTTTACATTCATTTAATTGGTATTTACATTAGGGTAACCAAGTGAAGAAATTGTCTTGTTAACTCTGATCTGACTCTCACACTATGAAAATTCAAAGCACAGAAATCTTCCTGTTTAAATAGGCAATTTTATGTAGTAAACAGCACTGTAAAGTAAGAACCTAAAGGTCAGATTTACAGCCAGAATTGCAACCTTTTCACATTCCATGAAATGTATTTATTTGGAGATAGAAATTCAATTTGCAGGTTGAGGTTAAACTCAGACTCCCAGAAGCCTAAGAGACACATTCTTTTTTCCGCCTCTGCCTCATTACCCCATGCCCACAGACACAGTCCAGCCCACTGCACCAGAGCAGAAGGGTATGTGTGGCTCTGGGAGTCCCTGGATGGCACAAGGACAGGGAGCCTTGCCCCATCACCCCCAGCACCATCTACCAGGATGCAGTGGCTAAGCCCAGAACACTGCCAAACAGCTGCAGTGACTCCACACTTCAGAGAAACCCCATAACCCCCTCCCAAAAATGCTATAAATTAGATGATCCCTTAGCTGTCCTCAGTTTCTCTAGAGACTGATTGAGCCTCCAGACAACAGCATAAGAACAGGTACTTCATCAGATGCTTCTATATGGGTCCCTCACTTTAAAAATAACATTGAGGTGTTGAACATGTCCAGAGAAGGGCAATAAGTCTCGTGAAGGGTATAGAAAACATGTCTTATGAGGAATGGCTG